>NW_028225182.1:55995961-56015243 GCF_052327205.1 Somniosus microcephalus | reverse complement strand
CCACCTCACCCAGACACACTGCACCAACCCACCTCACCCAGACACACTGCACCCACCCACCTCACCCAGACACACTGCACCCACCCACCTCACCCAGACACACTGCACCCACCTCACCCAGACACACTGCACCCACCCACCTCACCCAGACACACTGCACCATCCCACCTCACCCAGACACACTGCACCCACCCACCTCACCCAGACACACTGCACCCACCCACCTCACCCAGACACACTGCACCCACCCACCTCACCCAGACACACTGCACCCACCCACCTCACCCAGACACACTGCACCCACCCACCTCACCCAGACACACTGCACCCACCCACCTCACCCAGACACACTGCACCATCCCACCTCACCCAGACACACTGCACCAACCCACCTCACCCAGACACACTGCACCCACCCACCACACCCAGACACACTGCACCCACCCACCTCACCCAGACACACTGCACCCACCCACCTCACCCAGACACACTGCACCCACCCACCTCACCCAGACACACTGCACCCACCTCACCCAGACACACTGCACCCACCCACCTCACCCAGACACACTGCACCAACCCACCTCACCCAGACACACTGCACCCACCTCACCCAGACACACTGCACCCACCCACCTCACCCAGACACACTGCACCCACCTCACCCAGACACACTGCACCCACCCACCTCACCCAGACACACTGCACCAACCCACCTCACCCAGACACACTGCACCCACCCACCTCACCCAGACACACTGCACCAACCCACCTCACCCAGACACACTGCACCCACCCACCTCACCCAGACACACTGCACCCACCCACCTCACCCAGACACACTGCACCCACCCACCTCACCCAGACACACTGCACCAACCCACCGCACCCAGACACACTGCACCATCCCACCTCACCCAGACACACTGCACCCACCCACCTCACCCAGACACACTGCACCCACCCACCTCACCCAGGCACACTGCACCCACCCACCTCACCCAGACACACTGCACCAACCCACCTCACCCAGACACACTGCACCCACCCACCTCACCCAGACACACTGCACCCACCCACCTCACCCAGACACACTGCACCCACCCACCTCACCCAGACACACTGCACCCACCCACCTCACCCAGACACACTGCACCCACCCACCTCACCCAGACACACTGCACCAACCCACCTCACCCAGACACACTGCACCCACCCACCTCACCCAGACACACTGCACCCACCCACCTCACCCAGACACACTGCACCCACCCACCTCACCCAGACACACTGCACCAACCCACCTCACCCAGACACACTGCACCCACCCACCCCACCCAGACACACTGCACCCACCCACCTCACCCAGACACACTGCACCAACCCACCTCACCCAGACACACTGCACCCACCCACCTCACCCAGACACACTGCACCATCCCACCTCACCCAGACACACTGCACCCACCCACCTCACCCAGACACACTGCACCAACCCACCTCACCCAGACACACTGCACCCACCCACCTCACCCAGACACACTGCACCATCCCACCTCACCCAGACACACTGCACCAACCCACCTCACCCAGACACACTGCACCCACCTCACCCAGACACACTGCACCCACCTCACCCAGACACACTGCACCAACCCACCTCACCCAGACACACTGCACCAACCCACCTCACCCAGACACACTGCACCAACCTCACCCAGACACACTGCACCCACCCACCTCACCCAGACACACTGCACCCACCCACCTCACCCAGACACACTGCACCCACCCACCTCACCCAGACACACTGCACCCACCCACCTCACCCAGACACACTGCACCAACCCACCTCACCCAGACACACTGCACCAACCCACCTCACCCAGACACACTGCACCCACCTCACCCAGACACACTGCACCCACCCACCTCACCCAGACACACTGCACCCACCCACCTCACCCAGACACACTGCACCACCTCACCTCACCCAGACACACTGCACCCACCTCAGCCAGACACACTGCACCCACCCACCTCACCCAGACACACAGGGGGTCTCTATCCAGGGGGTCTCTATCCAGGGGGTCTCTATCCAGGGGGTCTCTATCCAGGCGGTCTCTATCCAGGGGGTCTCTATCCAGGGGTCTCTATCCAGGGGTCTCTATCCAGGGGTCTCTATCCAGGGGGTCTCTATCCAGGGGGTCTCTATCCAGGGGTCTCTATCCAGGGGGTCTCTATCCAGGGGGTCTCTATCCAGGGGTCTCTATCCAGGGGGTCTCTATCCAGGGTGTCTCTATCCAGGGGGTCACTATCCAGAGGGTCTCTATCCAGGGGGTCTCTATCCAGGGGTCTCTAACCAGGGGTCTGTATCCAGGGGTCACTATCCAGGGGGTCTCTATCCAGGGTGTCTCTATGCAGGGGTCTCTATCCAGGGGGTCTCTATCCAGGGGTCTCTATCCAGGGGGTCTCTATCCAGGGGGTCTCTATCCAGGGGGTCTCTATCCAGGGGGTCACTATCCAGGGGGCCTCTATCCAGGGGTCTCTATCCAGGGGGTCTCTATCCAGGGGGTCTCTATCCAGGGGGTCTCTATCCAGGAGTCTCTATCCAGGGGGTTTCTATCCAGGGGGTCTCTATCCAGGGGTTCTTTATCCAGGGGGTCTCTATCCAGGGGGTCTCTATCCAGGGGTCTCTATCCAGGGGGTCTCTATCCAGGGGGTCTCTATCCAGGGGGTCTCTATCCAGGGGTTCTCTATCCAGGGTTCTCTATCCAGGGGTCTCTATCCAGGGGGTCTCTATCCAGGGGGTCTCTATCCAGGGGGTGTCTATCCAGGGGTCTCTATCCAGGGGGTCTCTATCCAGGGTGTCTCTATCCAGGCGGTCTCTATCCAGGGGTCTCTATCCAGGGGGTCACTATCCAGGGGTCTCTATCCAGGGGTCTCTATCCAGGGGGTTTCTATCCAGGGGGTCTCTATCCAATACAATACAATACAAATCGCTTTATTGGCATGATAAGGTACATCTTATGTTGCCAAAGCATCAAAATACATTTATGGTTGAACACATAAACGCGGTTCCATTCATACAGTGTATAAACAGGTATATCCCTGAGTGTATAAATATACATTCGCATTGTTTATATATACTCTTGTCTTAGTTTACTGGTTGTCCCTCTGTTCATGGCAAGCTGTAACATAGTGTGCCGCCAGTGTTACACAGCTTCTCTCCTCCCCCAGTAGGAATGGGAGTTTTTGGTTGTCAGTCAGATTTCTGAATTCAGGGCATATTTGTGAGAATTTTTGATAGAAATTCTCTCTGATGCCCTGATATTTTCCACAGGCTGTGAGGAAGTGCATCTCTGTCTCAACTACTCCCTGACTGCAGTGAGAGCATATCCTGTCTTCTCTTGGCAGCCTGGTCTGCCTGTGTCTGCCTTTTTCGATCGCTAGGCTATGTTCGCTAAGTCTGTACCTTGTCAAGGTTCTTCTCAGTTTGTTATCCTTTACCATGGTCAGGTAATCAGCTATGTTGTATTGTCTGTTTAGGGCCAAGTAGCAATTGAGTTTGCTTTGGGTTTTTGTTGTTTCTGCCCAATATGACAGATATTTTTCCTTTTGCTTAGCGACGATTGTGTTGGGTCGAATTCTTTGTGTTACCCTGTCACTGTCCTGGGGCTGGTTATTGTTAGTATTGTTATTAGTTACTTTATTGAGTCCCAGGACTAGTTGACTGAGGGTATTCTTCTTTATGGTCAGCTCTTGGCATTTCAGGGCGTCGTAGTGATAGCATTGGGGGTTGCTCATTTGTAGGTGATTCCAAAATTTGGTGGCTCTTTTTTGGATAGTGATTATTAATGGGTATTGGCCTAGTTCCGCCCTGCATGCGTTGTTTACTGTTTTCCTTTGAGTCCGGAGGATACTTTTACAGAATTCCGCATGTAGGATCTCAATTGGGTGTTTGTCCCATTTTGCAAAATCTTGTTGTGTTAGTGGTCCCCAGACCTCACTGCCATAGAGTGCAATTGGTTCAATTACTGATTTGAAAATTTTGAGCCAAATGCTAATTGGGATTTCTATTTGGATTGATTTTTTGATGGCATAGAAAGCCCTTCTTGCTTTCTCTTTCAGTTCATTCACAGCCAGTTTGAAGTTTCCCGTAGAACTGACTTTTAAGCCCAAGTATGTGTAGTGAGTGGTTTGTTCAATTTTGGTTGTTCCTACTGTGAAATTTATTGTGGGTCCATGTTGTTTGGATCTTTGCTGGAACACAAGGACTTTGGTTTTTTGGGGATTTATTGTCAGGGCCCAAGTCTGGCAGTACGACTCCAGCAGGTCCAGGTTCTGCTGTAGACCCTCCTTAGTTGGTGACAGCAGAACCAGGTCGTCGGCATAGAGGAGGAATTTAACCTTGGATTCATATAGGGTGAGGCCGGGTGCTGTAGATTGTTCAAGTAGTTTTGCCAATCCATTAATGTAAATATTAAAGAGTGTCGGTGAGATTGGCGAGCCCTGCGTCACCCCCCGCCCCTGTGGGAAGTATTTTGTTTGTTTGTCTCCAATTTTAACTGCACATTTATTGTTTGTATACATTGATTTAATTACATCATATGTTTTACCTCCTACCCCGCTTTCGATAAGTTTCAGGAATAAACCGTCATGCCAGATGGAGTCGAAAGCCTTCTGGAAATCTACAAAGCATGCGTAGATTTTGCTTTTGTTATGGTGAACGTGTTTGTCAATTAGGGTCTGTAGGGTGAAGATATGATCGGATGTTCTATAGTTTGGCAGGAATCCAATTTGGCTTTTACTCAAGACATTGTGCTCTTCAAGGAAGTTTATAAGTCTTTTGTTTATGATGCTACAGAATACCTTCCCCAGGTTACTGTTTACACAGATGCCTCGATAGTTGTTTGGGTCGATTTTGTCCCCACTTTTGTATATGGGTGTTATGAGTCCTTTGTTCCAGATGTCAGGGAAATAACCGACACTCAGAACCAAGTTGAAGAGTTTTAGGATAGCCAGTTTCAGTTTGTCGTCTGCGTGTTTAATCATCTCGTTTAGTATGCCGTCTGTCCCGCAAGCTTTTCCTGGTCGCAGGTCCTTGAGTTTTTCAAGAAGTTCTTTTTCTGTTATTATGGCGTCTAGCGGGTTTTGGTTATCTTTTATGGCCATTTCAAGCTTTTCAAGTTTTTTGCGTATTTGGTGTTGCTCTGGTCCTAGTGTGTTTTTCTGGTATAATTTTTCAAAGTGGTTTACCCATGTGTCCCCATTTTGAATGGACAAATCGTCGTGTTGTTTTTTGTGTAGTGTTTTCAAGTTGTCCCAGAAACAATTCGACTCAATGGATTCCTCCATGGAGCTGAGTGTATTCTTAATAAATTGCTCTTTTTTGGTCCTGAGTGTGTTTCTGTATTGTGTTAGCGTCTGACAATAAGTAAGGCGTAATTCCTCGTTTTCTGGATGTCTGTGTTTTTGGTTTGATAGTTTTCTAAGTTTTTTCCTCATGTTATGGCAATCATGGTCAAACCATTTTTCATAGTTTTTTGTTTTGGGTTTGTTCTTGCGAGCTTTCAAGTTTGCATTTGTTGCCAAATTATCAAAAATATTGTTTAGTTTACTAACTGCCCGGTTTACGCCTTCTTTATTGTGAGTGTATATGTTATCCAGAAAGGTGTCTAAGAGAGCTTGAGTTGATGCATTGCTAATTGTTTTCTGGTATTTTTCCGTGTCGTTTTTGGCCCATCTGTACGATTTTTTGGTGTTGTACAGTTTACTGGGTTGTGTTTCTATGTTGTTTGTTTCTGTCTTTTTGAGAAACATAGTAATTTGACTGTGATCTGACAGTGTTGTTTGTGGTTTGACTGTGAATGCTCTGAAAGAGGATGGGTCCAAGTCTGTAATCATATAGTCTACTGTGCTGCAGCCAAGAGGTGAGCAGTAGGTCGATCTTCCTAGGAGGTCTCCTATGAACCTACCATTGACAATGTACAGACCCAGGTTTCGACAGAGCTGTAGTAGCTGTTTACCGTTGGTATTTGACTGCTTGTCGCAGTTATGCCTGTATGGAAGGGAAGGGATGTCAAAGTGGTTATTCCCGAATACGTAATTGTTTCCCTGATTATTGGTGAAGTCTGGTTCTTCGCCCGTTCTTGAATTGAGGTCCCCACAGATCAACACGTTCCCCTGGGCCTCTATCCAGGGGTCTCTATCCAGGGGGTCTTTATCCAGGGGGTCTCTATCCAGGGGGTGTCTATCCAGGGGTCTCTATCCAGGGGGTCTCTATCCAGGGGGTCTCTATCCAGGCGGTCTCTATCCAGGGGGTCACTATCCAGGGGTCTCTATCCAGGGGTCTCTATCCAGGGGGTCTCTATCCAGGGGGTCTCTATCCAGGGGGTCACTATCCAGGTGTCTCTATCCAGGGGTCTCTATCCAGGGGGTCACTATCCAGGGGTCTCTATCCAGGGGTCTCTATCCAGGGGGTCACTATCCAGGGGTCTCTATCCAGGGGGTTTCTATCCAGGGGGTCTCTATCCAGGGGGTTTCTATCCAGGGGGTCTCTATCCAGGGGGTCTTTATCCAGGGGGTCTCTATCCAGGGGTCTCTATCCAGGGGGTCTCTATCCAGGGGTCTCTATCCAGGGGGTCTCTATCCAGGGGGTCTCTATCCAGGGGGTCTCTATCCAGGGGGTCTCTATCCAGGGGGTCTCTATCCAGGGGGTCTCTATCCAGGGGGTCTCTATCCAGGGGGTCTCTATCCAGGGGGTCTCTATCCAGGGGGTCTCTATCCAGGGGGTCTCTATCCAGGGGGTCTCTATCCAGGGGGTCTCTATCCAGGGGTCTCTATCCAGGGGGTCTCTATCCAGGGGGTCTCTATCCAGGGTGTCTCTATCCAGGGGTCTCTATCCAGGGGGTCTCTATCCAGGGGGTCTCTATCCAGGGTGTCTCTATCCAGGGGGTCTCTATCCAGGGGGTCTCTATCCAGGCGGTCTCTATCCAGGGGGTCTCTATCCAGGGGGTCTCTATCCAGGGGGTCTCTATCCAGGGGTCTCTATCCAGGGGGTCTTTATCCAGGGGGTCTCTATCCAGGGGTCTCTATCCAGGGGGTCTCTATCCAGGGGGTCTCTATCCAGGGGTCTCTATCCAGGGGGTCTTTATCCAGTGGTCTCTATCCAGGGGGTCTCTATCCAGGGGGTCTCTATCCAGGGGGTCTCTATCCAGGGGTCTCTAACCAGGGTTCTCAATCCAGGGGTCTCAATCCAGGGGGTCTCTATCCAGGGGGTCTCTATCCAGGGGTCTCTATCCAGGGGGTCTCTATCCAGGGGGTCTCTATCCAGGGGTCTCTATCCAGGGGGTCTCTATCCAGGGGGTCTCTATCCAGGGGGTCTGTATCCAGGGGGTCTCTATCCAGGGGTCTCTATCCAGGGGTCTCTATCCAGGGGTCTCTATCCAGGGGGTCTCTATCCAGGGGGTCTCTATCCAGGGGGTCTCTATCCAGGGGGTCTCTATCTAGGGGGTCTCTATCCAGGGGGTCTCTATCCAGGGGGTCTCTATCCAGGGGGTCTCTATCCAGGGGGTCTCTATCTAGGGGGTCTCTATCCAGGGGGTCTCTATCCAGGGGGTCTCAATCCAGGGGTCTCTATCCAGGGGGTCTCTATCCAGGGGTCTCTATCCAGGGGGTCTCTATCCAGGGGATGTTCCTTGTTTCGGGATCTTGCTCTGCGTCCATTGGCCTATCTAACAAGCGTCAGTGTGGAGCGTGTTGGGACATCCTGTGGACGTACAGATGCAGGAGGAGCAGGACAATCGCAATCGGCAAGCAGCGTGTAAACAGATCAGGCAGATTAATCCCGGACCTCTTTGCTTCTATTTCACAGTGTTGTTCTTTCCCAGCTGCCCGCTGCCTTGTCTGAGCTGTAACATTTTAACAAGATTACAAGGCTGTTAAGCGAGAGCTGGGCAGGTGCTGCTGATAAGGTCAGGAGTCGGGATGGTGATAGCGAACTGAAGTGGAACCCAGACCTATGGGCTCAGAGAGGCTCGTTATTGGCCAACAGTTTACTCCCGTGGGCCACCTTTAGTCGATGGGGTTTAATTCGATCCATGCAACCAATCTTCAGCCACTTGTCTTTCACCTCTTGGAGCCTGGATTGCAACCCAGTCTGTGACAGATGCAATGATTACCAGCAGAAAACGGCCATCTAACTCAGTGCCCGTGACACGATTAATTGGTCTGGGAGAGGACAACACAGCACACTGTGCAATATGGGGACAGTGTAGAGGGAGCTTTACTCTGTATCTAACCCCGTGCTGTACCTGCCCTGGGAGTGTTTAATGGGACAGTGTAGAGGGAGCTTTACTCTGTATCTAACCCGTGCTGTACCTGCCCTGGGAGTGTTTGATGGGACAGTGTAGAGGGAGCTTTACTCTGTATCTAACCCATGCTGTACCTGCCCTGGGAGTGTTTGATGGGACAGTGTAAAGGGAGCTTTACTCTGTATCTAACCCCGTGCTGTACCTGCCCTGGGAGTGTTTGATGGGGCAGTGTAGAGGGAGCTTTACTCTGTATCTAACCTGTGCTGTACCTGCCCTGGGAGTGTTTGATGGGACAGTGTAGAGGGAGCTTTACTCTGTATCTAACCCATGCTGTACCTGCCCTGGGAGTGTTTGATGGGACAGTGTAGAGGGAGCTTTACTGGCTATGATAAATTGACCCTTAGTGTTAGGGGGATTAAATACATGGGGTTACGGGGATAAGGTGGGATATGTGTTGGTGTAGGGATTACGGGGTTCGGGTGGGATATGTGTCGGTGCAGGCTCGATGGGCCGAAATGGCCTCTATCTGCACTGTGGGGTTTCTGTGATTTCTGTGATGTAGAGGGAGCTTTACTCTGTATCTAACCTGTGCTGTACCTGCCCTGGGAGTGTTTGATGGGACAGTGTAGAGGGAGCTTTACTCTGTATCTAACCCGTGCTGTACCTGCCCTGGGAGTGTTTGATGGGACAGTGTAGAGGGAGCTTTACTTTGTATCTAACCCATGCTGTACCTGCCCTGGGAGTGTTTGATGGGGACAGTGTAGAGGGAGATTTACTCGGTATCTAACCCGTGCTGTACCTGCCCTGGCAGTGTTTGATGGGACAGTGTAGAGGGAGCTTTACTCTGTATCTAACCCGTGCTGTACCTGCCCTGGGAGTGTTTGATGGGGACAGTGCAGAGGGAGATTTACTCGGTATCTAACCTGTGCTGTACCTGCCCTGGGAGTGTTTGATGGGACAGTGTAGAGGGAGCTTTACTCTGTATCTAAACCGTGCTGTACCTGCCCTGGGAGTGTTTGATGGGACAGTGTAGAGGGAGCTTTACTCTGTATCTAACCCGTGCTGTACCTGCCCTGGGAGTGATTGATGGGACAGTGTAGAGGGAGCTTTACTCTGTATCTAACCCTGTGCTGTACCTGTCCTGGGAGTGTTTGATGGGACAGTGTAGAGGGAGCTTTACTCTGTATCTAACCCGTGCTGTACCTGCCCTGGGAGTGTTTGATGGGACAGTGTAGAGGGAGCTTTACTCTGTATCTAACCCGTGCTGTACCTGCCCTGGGAGTGTTTGATGGGACAGTGTAGAGGGAGCTTTACTCTGTATCTAAACCGTGCTGCACCTGCCCTGGGAGTGTTGGATGGGACAGTGTAGAGGGAGCTTTACTCTGTATCTAACCCGTGCTGTACCTGCCCTGGGAGTGTTTGATGGGACAGTGTAGAGGGAGCTTTACTCTGTATCTGACCCGTGCTGTACCTGCCCTGGGAGTGTTTGATGGGACAGTGTAGAGGGAGCTTTACTCTGTATCTAACCCGTGCTGTAACTGCCCTGGGAGTGTTTGATGGGACAGTGTCGAGGGAGCTTTTCTCTGTATCTAACCCGTGCTGTACCTGCCCTGGGAGTGTTTGATGGGACAGTGTAGAGGGAGCTTTACTCTGTATCTAACCCGTGCTGTACCTGCCCTGGGAGTGTTTGATGGGACAGTGTAAAGGGAGCTTTACTCTGTATCTAACCCATGCTGTACCTGCCCTGGGATTGATTGATGGCACAGTGTAGAGGGAGCTTTACTCTGTATCTAACCCGTGCTGTAGCTGCCCTGGGAGTGTTTGATGGGACAGTGTAGAGGGAGCTTTACTCTGTATCTAACCCGTGCTGTACCTGCCCTGGGAGTGTTGGATGGGACAGTGTAGAGGGAGCTTTACTCTGTATCTAACCCATGCTGTACCTGCCCTGGGAGTGTTGGATGGGACTGTTTAACTCGTGCCCTCTGTTTGCCAATATACCCGAAGGCCCATTGACCCATCATATGGAACCAGACGGGTTTACAGCACCGAAGGAGGCCATTCAGCCCATCCTGTCTGTGCCGGCTCGTTGATAGAGCAATCCCAAACTCATCCCACTGCCCCGCGCTCTCCTCTGTATCAAATATTTATCCAATTTTCCTTAAAACGTTGCAGTGGTCTCCCCGCCCCAACCACTCTCCGTGCTCCCACAACGCTCTCTCTACAGGAGTTCCTCCTCACTCGCTCAGTGACACAGCCCCAGTATCTCAAGCCTCTCCTCAAAGCTCCAGTCTCCCATTGCTGGCATCAACCTTGGTGACTCTCGGCTCTCTCCGCTGTCCAACGGGACTGCCCAGCTCTCTCACCATGGCTGAACCAATGGTTTGCACTAATTGGTCATTGCTCCTTTACGCTTGTACTTTGCGACACTGTTCACAGAACTCCAAAATCCTGCTGGCCTTTACTATACGGCTATCCCGGTGCGCACTCCGAAACAAAACGGACCCTCCCTAATGAGGCGAGAGCAAACAAGAAACGCAGAGACACTGAAGATCAATAGCCGAAGAATTGCTCACTTCAACGGGAGATTCATCTCACATTTTTACCCCTTACAGTAAAAGATTTTTATTTTGACAGTATCCAGACACATGGAGAACCTTTAAGAGGAGGGGGTTGGGTCGGGGGTGGGAGGGGAGGGGAATAGAGCAGAGGGGAGGGGAGGGGAAGGAAATTCTCATCCTTGTTTTCAAATCCCTCCATGACCCTCGCCACCCTCCCTATCTCTGTAACCTCCTCCAGCCCTACAACCCTCCCTATCTCTGTAACCTCCTCCAGCCCCTACACCCCTCCCTATCTCTGTAACCTCCTCCAGCCCTACAACCCTCCCTATCTCTGTAACCTCCTCCAGCCCCCACAACCCTCCCTATCTCTGTAACCTCCTCCAGCCCCTACAACCCTCCCTATCTCTGTAACCTCCTCCAGCCCTACAACCCTCCCTATCTCTGTAACCTCCTCCAGCCCCCACAACCCTCCCTATCTCTGTAACCTCCTCCAGCCCCGACACCCCTCCCTATCTCTGTAACCTCCTCCAGCCCCACAACCCTCCCTATCTCTGTAACCTCCTCCAGCCCTACAACCCTCCCTATCTCTGTAACCTCCTCCAGCCCTACAACCCTCCCTATCTCTGTAACCTCCTCCAGCCCCACAACCCTCCCTATCACTGTAACCTCCTCCAGCCCCTACAACCCTCCCTATCTCTGTAACCTCCTCCAGCCCCTACAACCCTCCCTACCTCTGTAACCTCCTCCAGCCCTACAACCCTCCCTATCACTGTAACCTCCTCCAGCCCCTACAACCCTCCCTATCTCTGTAACCTCCTCCAGCCCCTACAACCCTCCCTATCTCTGTAACCTTCTCCAGCCCTACAACCCTCCCTATCTCTGTAACCTCCTCCAGCCCTACACCCATCCCTATCTCTGTAACCTCCTCCAGCCCTACAACCCTCCCTATCTCTGTAACCTCCTCCAGCCCCTACACCCCTCCCTATCTCTGTAACCTCCTCCAGCCCCACAACCCTCCCTATCTCTGTAACCTCCTCCAGCCCCTACAACCCTCCCTATCTCTGTAATCTCCTCCAGCCCCACAACCCTCCGAGATCTCTGCGCTCCTCCAATTCTGGCCTCTTGAGCATCCCCCGATTTCCATCGCTCCACCATTGGCGGCCGTGCCTTCAGCTGCCTGGGCCCCGAGCTCTGGAATTCCCTCCCTAAACCTCTCCGCCTCGCTCTCCTCCTTAAAACCTGCCTCTTTGACCAAGCGTTTGATCATCTGTCCCTAAGATCTCCTTCTGTGGCTCGGTGTTTGATAATCGCTCCTGCGAAGCGCCTTGGGACGTTTTACTACATTAAAGGCGCTATATAAATGCAGGTTGTTGTGGTGCCTGAACAAGGTGAGAGTTGTGTGGATTGGGCAGGAGGTTTTTGGAAAGGTCTGGCATGTCGGAGGTGAAATCGGGTTGTGTCTATTAACGGTAAGAAAGCTGGTTTGATGCACTCTGCTCCAACTAACATGGTCTCAATTTACTCACTGCGAGTCCCTAAAGGGACATCATCAAACAGGCTCGTCATTTACAATTAAATAACACAGGAGCACAGGTCCAGGCAGCAGGGGCTCGCAGGGCCACTGAGATAACATGTCCAAGGACAAACTGTGACTGCGTCACCTCCCCCTGAGCATTCTGCCCTCCTTTACCAAGTGTCCATTACTCACAAGACAGCCTCACCTCTAATTAAATGGGATGAAACACTTCTGTTTTTCACTTAACTCCATGAGGGAGAAAGGAATAGGAGGATATGTTAGGAACATAGGAACAGGAGGAGGCCATTTGGCCCCTCGAGTCTGTTCCGCTATTCAATTAGATCATCGCTGATCACTCGTATCTCAGTTAGAAACTAGTGGGTTCAAGTCCCACTCCAGGGACTTCAGGACATAAATTTAGACTGACACTCCTGTACAATACTGAGGGAGTGCTGCACTGTCGGAGAGTCAGTACTGAGGGAGTGCTGCACTGTCGGAGGGTCAGTACTGAGGGAGCGCTGCACTGTCGGAGAGTCAGTACTGAGGGAGTGCTGCACTGTCAGAGAGTCAGTACTGAGGGAGTGCTGCACTGTCAGAGAGTCAGTACTGAGGGAGTGCTGCACTGTCAGAGAGTCAGTACTGAGGGAGTGCTGCACTGTCGGAGAGTCAGTACTGAGGGAGCGCCGCACTGTCGGAGGGGCAGTACTGAGGGAGTGCTGCACTGTCGGAGAGTCAGTACTGAGGGAGTGCTGCACTGTCAGAGAGTCAGTACTGAGGGAGTGCTGCACTGTCGGAGAGTCAGTACTGAGGGAGCGCCGCACTGTCGGAGGTGCAGTGCTGAGGGAGCGCTGCACTGTCGGAGAGTCAGTACTGAGGGAGCGCCGCACTGTCGGAGGTGCAGTGCTGAGGGAGCGCCGCACTGTCGGAGGGGCAGTACTGAGGGAGCGCCGCACTGTCGGAGGTGCAGTGCTGAGGGAGCGCCGCACTGTCGGAGGTGCAGTGCTGAGGGAGCGCCGCACTGTCGGAGGGGCAGTACTGAGGGAGCGCCGCACTGTCGGAGGGGCAGTACTGAGGGAGCACCACACTGTCGGAGGTGCAGTGCTGAGGGAGCGCTGCATTGTTGGAGGGTCAGTACTGAGGGAGCGCTGCACTGTCGGAGGGGCAGTACTGAGGGAGCGCTGCACTGTCGGAGGGGCAGTACTGAGGGAGCACTGCATTGTCAGAGGGGCAGTACTGCGGGAGCGCCGCACTGTCGGAGGGGCAGTACTGAGGGAGCGCCGCACTGTCGGAGGAACAGTACTGAGGGAGTGCTGCACTGTCGGAGGGGCAGTACTGAGGGCGTGCCGCACTGTCAGGGGCAGTACTGAGGGAGAGCCACACTGTCGGAGGGGCAGTACTGCGGGAGCGCCGCACTGTTGGAGGGGCAGTACTGAGGGAGCGCTGCACTGTCGGAGGAGCAGTACTGAGGGAGCGCCGCACTGTCGGAGGGGCAGTACTGAGGGAGCGCCGCACTGTCGGAGGAGCAGTACTGAGGGAGCGCCGGACTGTCGGAGGGGCAGTACTAAGGGTGCGCCGCACTGTCGGAGGGTCAGTACTGAGGGAGCGCTGCATTGTTGGAGGGTCAGTACTGAGGGAGCGCCGCACTGTCGGAGGGGCAGTACTGAGGGAGCGCTGCATTGTTGGAGGGTCAGTACTGAGGGAGCGCTGCACTGTTGGAGGGGCAGTACTGAGGGAGTGCTTCACTGTCAGAGGGGCAGTACTGAGGGAGTGCTGCACTGTCGCAGGGGCAGTACTGAGGGAGCGCTGCACTGTTGGATGGTCCTCACACCATCAACTCGTGGGAGCAGCCTTTCCCCGTCTAGCCTATCCAAACCCGTCATAATCTTGTACACCTCGATCAAATCACCCCTCAACCTCCTTTGCTCTAATGAAAACAAATCCAGCTTCTCCAACCTGTCCTTGTAGCTAAGATCCCCCATCCCCGGAACCATTCTGGTAAATCTCCTCTGCACCCTCTCAAGGGCCTTCACATCCTTCCTAAAGTGTGGTGACCAGAACTGGACCCAATACTCCAGTTGTGGCCTAACCAGCGCTTTATAAAGGTTCAGCATAACTTCTCTACTTTTGGACTCAATACCTCGATTTATGAAGCCTTTCTTTCTTTGTTTCTGTATTTTAACTCCATCTACCCGCCTCGGTTCCGTAACCCTTAACACCCTAACCCAGCAAAAATCTATCAATCTCAGTTTTGAAATTTCCAATTAACCCCTGGCCTCGACAGCTTTTTGGGGGAGAGAGTTCCAGATTTCCACCACCCTTTGTGTGAAGAAGTGCTTCCTGACATCACCCCTGAACGGCCTGGCTCTAATTTTAAGGTTCTGCCCCCTTGTTCTGGACTCCCCCCACCAGAGGAAATAGTTTCTCTCTCTCCACCCGATCAACTCCTTTAATCATCTTGTGCTGATGGGGTGAGGTGAGGAGGGGTGGGAGGAGGCTCGTGTGGAGCAGACACACCAGCACGGACCACTTGTGTTGAACGGCCTGTATCTGAGCTGTAAATTCGATGTAATATCTCTTAAACGTCAAACGAAACCCAACCTTCCTTCTCTCTGCACCTCCCCAAAAAAGAGCTGGGGGTTTCTGCTACCAACAACAGCCAATCAGGTGCTTGCTTCTGTGTCGTCCTCCCCCTCCCCCAATGGGTCCAATAACAAGGCGGTCTCACATTCCAGAGGCTACGTCGGCCAATGGAACTCCATCATTGGCTCCCCCATGGGACGGGGGGCCGGCGGAGAGAGTAAATCACAGGCCAGTCGCCCAATTCTCTGCGAAGGTCACCAGGGTCGTAACCTCTGGGAGTCACAGTTCACTGATCAAATAGAAGGCCTCTACAACCAAATCCCCGGCAACGCTAAACAAATCATCGCCTTGGTTACCGAGGCCCTTAGTCCTTGAGCAATTTACACTGCTGATTGGAAGGCCAAATATTCGCCCAAATAGTCCCTGGCGAAGCCTCGGGCCTAAACAGATTGACACCGCTCAGTAATCAAGGAAAGAGTTGACTTTACATAAAGGAATCTCTGCCTGATTGTGGACTGTGTGCTTGGGGTGGCCACCCGCTGGTTTCTCACGACTGAGTGGCGAGAGGTGGCAGACTATTTGACCATGGGTTGTCTCACACCAAGAGTCCTATTGCCCCCACCTGACGTCCTCACACACACACACACGCACTTCCCAGCTGAGAGCTCTGGACACTGGTTAGGGGTGTGATTCCCTGGCCAATTCTCTTCCCCCCCCCCTTTTTCCTCGCCCATGGGCACTGAGGCTAATTGCAGTTTGCCCTATCGCGGCTGGGGCCTAAGCTCAGTTAACACAACACAGAGCACAGATCAGACCTGGCCTGTGTGGCTCAGTACCTCAGCGGGCAGTATAGCTCCTCACTGAGCCATCAGAGAGACGCTGAAAGAGTCGATCACACTGGCAGAAGCTGATAACTTCCATGCCCGTAGTCCCAACCTCCAACCCGTAGGAAGGGTGAGACCATTAGCGCCAAGGAGACATGCTCCCAGGATGCATTAGGGCCTTTTATTTTTTTTGTGATATAGCACAGGAGGAGGCCATTCGGCCCATCGTGCCTGTGCCGGCTCTTTGAACGAGCTCTCCAATTAGTCCCACTCCCCCCTGCTCTTTCCCCACAGCCCTGTGAATGTTTCCCCTTCCAGTATTTCTCCAATTCCCTTTTGAAAGTTACTATTGAATCTGCTTCCACCGCC
The DNA here is from genome assembly GCF_052327205.1 of Somniosus microcephalus. Lineage (NCBI taxonomy): Eukaryota > Metazoa > Chordata > Chondrichthyes > Squaliformes > Somniosidae > Somniosus > Somniosus microcephalus. The sequence goes on along the minus strand of NW_028225182.1, from coordinate 55,999,081 downwards.
CTTTCAGGCAGCGCGTTCCAGATCACAACAACTCGCTGTGTAAAAACATTCTCCTCATCTCCCCTCTGGTTCTTTTGCCGATTATCTTCAATCTGTGTCCTCTGGTTACCGACCCTCCTGCCACTGGGAACAGTTTCTCCTTATTTACTCCATCAAAACCCCTCATGATTTTGAACGCCTCGATTAAATCTCCCCTTAAACTTCTCTGCTCTAAGGTGAACAATCCCAGCTTCTCCAGTCTCTCCACATCACTGAAGTCCCTCATCGCTGGAACCATTCTGGTAAATCTCCTCCGCACCCTCTCCAAGGCCTTGACATCCTTCCCAAAGTGTGGGGCCCAGAATTGGACACAATACTCCAGCTGGGGCCTAACAAGGGATTTATAAAGGGTTTAGCACAACTTCCTGGCTTTTGTACTCTCTGCCTCTGTTTATAAAGCTCAGGATGCTGTATCGCTTTTAACAGCCTTCTCCGCCTGTCCTGTCATCTTCAAGGCCACACCTAATAGAAACTGGGATGGATGTGGGATGGGGAGTGGGAAATCCCATCATTGCTTGAAAGGGTTCGATAGGGCAGATGTAGAGATGATTTCTCCGTTCTTATGGGGAGACCAGAACTAGGGGCCATCAATATAAGACAGTCACTAATAAATCCAATCGGGAATTCAGGAGAAACTTCTTTCCCCAGAGAGTGGTGAGAATGGGGAACTCGCCGCCACAGGGAGTGGTTGAGGCGAATAGCAGAGATGTATTTAATGGGAAGCTGGATAAACACATGAGGGAGAAAGGATTAGAAGGATATGGTGATAGGGTGAGATGGAGAGGGGTGGGAGGAAGCTCATGTGGAGCGTAAACACCGGCACGGACCAGTGGGGCCGAATGGCCTGTTTCTGTGCCGTGCGTTCGGTGTGATACCCTGGACCGGTTGAAGTGGAGTCACGTGACACGCGAAGGGTGGCTCTCAACGGGCCAACACGTACCTTGTCCGACCTTGAGGGTGACCTTCATCCTTCGTGTGTTGCAGGCTCCTCCATGTCGATTCTCCAACCCTTCCTCATGGCCCTCGGAGGTTGCTGTGAAAGACAAAGAACAAACGTTAGCGGTGTTGGTGGGGGGGGGGTGGGGTGGGGTCATCAGTCTCAGCCGCCGATCGCGAGAGGCAAAGGTCAATAGAATGTCCAGCGCAGGGACAGGCCGTTCTGCCCCACGGTCCGTGCCAGTGTTTATGCGCCACACCAGCCTCCTCCCACCCCCTCTTCATCATCTCACCCCATCAGCTTGAAAGAACGACTTTGCGGGGAACATTCAACATGGCGGCCATCTTACAAAACCCTGAAAGGGTTTCAGAGCTGCGATTAAGTTTGATCCTGGGGTGCGGGCACTCTGCCCTAGACCACGGTCTTGTGCCAGTCACATATGACACGCCAAGTTCCTCAGTTGCAGCTTTAGTGGCAGGGGGAAAGCTCACCCTTCCCAAAGGAAGGAAAAACTTGGAAGCTGAGATCCCCACCACATTCTTGTTCCCTCCCGACGGACCCAAGGATGAGGGACTTCAGTGATGTGGAGAGACTGGAGAGGCTGGGATTGTTCTCCTTAGAGCAGAGAAGGTTAAGGGGAGATTTAATCGAGGTGTTCAAAATCATGAAGGGTTTTGATGGAGTAAATAAGGAGAAACTGTTTCCAGTGGCAGGAGGGTCGGTAACCAGAGGACACAGAGTGAAGATAATCGGCAAAAGAACCAGAGGGGGAGATGAGGAGAATGTTTTTACGCAGCGAGTTGTTGTGATCTGGAACGCGCTGCCTGAAAGGGCGGTGGAAGCAGATTCAATAGTAACTTTCAAAAGGGAATTGGATAAATACTTCAGGGGGAAAAATTCACAGGGCTGTGGGGAAAGAGCAGGGGGGAGTGGGACTAATTGGAGAGCTCGTTCACAGAGCCGGCACAGGCACGATGGGCCGAATGGCCTCCTCCTGTGCTGTATCAGTCTATGACTCTATGATTCCTGTTGACTAGCTCGATGACATCACTGGTGGGGTCCCATGAGCTTCACTCTCTCGGCAGAGCAGCTCCACTTCCCATTAATCGGTCAATGATCTGGCCAAGATAGGGAACTCACCCTGTGGGGAACAAATTGATTTATCTCATCTTTTCCACTTCCAGTAGACAACTCGGCTCACTGGGCAGCACTCTCGCCTCTGACTCAGAAGGTCACAGGTTCAAGCACAACTCCAGAGACTTGAGCACAAAATCCAGGCCGACACTCCCAGTGCCGTACTGAGGGAGCGCCGCACTGTCGGAGGGGCAGTACTGAGGGAGCGCCGCACTGTCGGAGGGGCAGTACTGAGGGAGCGCCGCACTGTCGGAGGGGCAGTACTGAGGGAGCGCCGCACTGTCGGAGGGGCAGTACTGAGGGAGCGCCGCACTGTCGGAGGGGCAGTACTGAGGGAGCGCCGCACTGTCGGAGGGGCAGTACTGAGGGAGCGCCGCACTGTCGGAGGGGCAGTACTGAGGGAGCGCCGCACTGTCGGAGGGGCAGTACTGAGGGAGCGCCGCACTGTCGGAGGGGCAGTACTGAGGGAGCGCCGCACTGTCGGAGGGGCAGTACTGAGGGAGCGCCGCACTGTCGGAGGGGCAGTACTGAGGGAGTGCCGCACTGTCGGAGGGGCAGTACTGAGGGAGCGCCGCACTGTCGGAGGGGCAGTACTGAGGGAGCGCCGCACTGTCGGAGGGGCAGTACTGAGGGAGCGCCGCACTGTCAGAGGGGCAGTACTGAGGGAGCGCCGCACTGTCGGAGTGGCAGTACTGAGGGAGCGCTGCACTGTCAGAGGGGCAGTACTGAGGGAGTGCCGCACTGTCGGAGTGGCAGTACTGAGGGAGCGCCGCGCTGTCGGAGGGGCAGTACTGAGGGAGTGCCGCGCTATCGGAGGGGCAGTACTGAGGGAGCGCCGCACTGTCGGAGGGGCAGCACTGAGGGAGCGCCGCACTGTCGGAGTGGCAGTACTGAGGGAGCGCTGCACTGTCGGAGTGGCAGTACTGAGGGAGCGCTGCACTGTCGGAGGGGCAGTACTGAGGGAGTGCCGCACTGTCGGAGTGGCAGTACTGAGGGAGCGCCGCACTGTC
>NW_028225182.1:55988461-55990961 GCF_052327205.1 Somniosus microcephalus | reverse complement strand
TGAAACTAAACCCCCTGGTTATTGACCCCTCTACTAAGGGGAAAAGTTCCTTTCTATCTACCCTATCTATTCCACTCATAATTTTGTACACCTCAATCAAGTCCCCCCTCAGCCTCCTCTGCTCTAAGGAAAACAACCCCAGCCTGTCCAGCCTCTCTTCATAGCTGAAGCGTTCCAGCCCAGGTAACATCCTGGTGAATCTCGTCTGCACCCGCGCCAATGCAATCACATCCCTCCTATAGTGTGGCGACCAGAACTGCACACAGTATTCCAGCTGTGGCCTAACTAGAATTTTGTACAGCTCCATCATAGCATAGAAGATAGGAGCAGGAGTCGGCCATTTGGCCCCTCAAGCCTGCTCCGCCATTCAATGAGATCATGGCTGATCATCCAAACTCAGTACCCTGTCCCTGCCTTCTCCCCATACCCCTTGATCCCTTTAGCCTTAAGAAATATATCTAACTCCTTCTTGAATATATTTAATGAATTGGCCTCCACTGCCTTCTGTGGTAGAGAATTCCACAGGTTCACCACTCTCTGGGTGAAGAAATTCCTCCTCATCTCTGTCCTAAATGGCTTACCCCTTATCCTTAGACTGTAACCCCTGGTTCTGGACTCCCCGGCCATCGGGAACATCCTTCCTGCATCTAGTCTGTCTAGTCCTGTCAGAATTTTATAAGTTTCAATGAGATCCCCTCTCATTCTTCTAAACTCCAGCGAGTATAAGCCCAATCGACCCAATCTCTCCTCATACGTCATTCCTGCCATCCCAGGTATCAGTCTGGTGAATCTTTGCTGCACTCCCTCCATGGCAAGAATATCTTTCCTCAGATAAGGCGACCAAAACTGCACACAATACTCAAGGTGTGGTCTCACCAAGGCCCTGTACAACTGCAGCAAGACATCCTCTCAGTTCTGATGTCGTCCTTGTAAATCTGCCTGTGGGTTTCGCCTCTACCATTGGTCGCCGGGCCTCGCCTTCCCATGGCCAATCGGAAAGCGAAGAGGCCCTCCGCTACCGGACTGGACGACTTTTGACTCTCGGTCAAAGCAGCCATCCTCCTCGCCATGACCGATCTTTTTACAACTAGTAAACGAAAGTGCTCAAAGGAAATGGGACACTTGCGACCATCTCTCGGCCTCTCGGCCCGCACCTGCCTCTGTCTCATCACCCTGGTCACACAGACAGTCATTTAAATATTTCTGCTGCAGGCACTTACTCAGTACTTTTATTTATTTATGATAATCAGCAAACTCGCTGGAGGAAACAACACTAATCAGATCAGATCCAGTCAACAATAAGATCCGCTCGTCAGTGGTGCTCTTGAGAAAACTGATCTGATGTTGACGTAGAAAGCTCCCGACAAACAATGGGCAGCCTGTCACTTTAAATCTGCATCAAGTCAGGACCGCAGCACAACGTCTGGGCTGGCTCGCAAAATCCAGGCCAGTACTGAGGGAGCGCCGCACTGTCGGAGGGGCAGTACTGAGGGAGCGCCGCACTGTCGGAGAGGCAGTACTGAGGGAGCGCCGCACTGTCGGGGGGGCAGTACTGAGGGAGCGCCGCACTGTCGGAGGGGCAGTACTGAGGGAGCGCCGCACTGTCGGAGAGGCAGTACTGAGGGAGCGCCGCACTGTCGGAGGGGCAGTACTGAGGGAGCGCCGCACTGTCGGAGGGGCAGTACTGAGGGAGCGCCGCACTGTCAGAGGGGCAGTACTGAGGGAGTGCTGCACTGTCGGAGGGGCGGTACTGAGGGAGCGCTGCACTGTCGGAGGGGCAGTACTGAGGGAGCGCTGCACTGTCGGAGGGGCAGTACTGAGGGAGCGCTGCACTGTCGGAGGGGCAGTATTGAGGGAATGCCGCACTGTCGGAGGGGCAGTACTGAAGGAGCCGGCACTGTCGGAGGGGCAGTACTGAGGGAGCGCCGTACTGTCGGAGGGGTAGTACTGAGGGAGCGCCACACTGTCGGAGGGGAAATATTAAAGCGTTATCTGGTCATTCTCACATTGCTGTTTGTGGGAGCTTGCTGTGCGCAAATTGGCTGCCGAGTTTCCTACATTACAACAATGACTGCACTTCAAAAACAGCGAATGGCGCTGCAGAAATGCAGGTTCTTTCATTTGTGGTGTGGTTTATCACTGGGGTTGTGTGAGGAGCTTCATTCACGTTCTGTCCCAGGACGCCCTGCATCGAATCCCCGTCTTTCCATCATAACCTGTCCTTGTGTCTCTCAGGTGTATGAATATTACTGAAGACGAGGTCCCTCTGACCATTCCCCTTCTGAGGTCTCATAACCCCAACTGACCCACTCTTAGTACCTCAGTGAGAGTCAGTGTGTGTGGAACTGTACCCCAGTGAGAGTCAGTGTGTGTGGAACTGTACCCCAGTGAGAGTCAGTGTCTGTGGAACTGTACCCCAGTGAGAGTCAGTGTCTGTGGAACTGTACCCCAGTGAGAGTCAGTGTCTGTGGAACTGTACCCCAGTGAGAGTCAGTGTCTG
>NW_028225182.1:55933461-55983461 GCF_052327205.1 Somniosus microcephalus | reverse complement strand
AGGGTGATGGTCGAAGGTTGCTTTTGTGACTGGAAGCCTGTGTCCAGTGGGGTACCTCAGGGATCGGTGCTGGGTCCCTTGTTGTTTGTGATCTACATAAATGATTTGGATGAGAATGTAAAAGGGATGATCAGTAAGTTTGCAGATGACACGAAAATTGGTGGGGTGGTAAATTGCAAGGAGGAAAGCCTCAGGCTACAGGACGATATAGACGGGTTGGTCAGTTGGGCGCAAAAGTGGCAAATGGAATTTAACCCTGAAAAGTGCGAGGTGATGCATTTTGGACGGACAAATAAGGCAAGGGAATACACAATGAGTGGTAGGACCCTAGGAAGTACAGAGGGTCAGAGGGACCTTGGTGTACATGTACATAGATCTCTGAAGGCAGCGGAACAGGTAGATAAGGTGGTTAAAAAGGCATATGGGATACTTGCCTTCATTAGCCGAGGCATAGAATATAAGAGCAGGGAGGTTATGATGGAGCTGTACAAAACGCTGGTGAGGCCACAGCTGGAGTACTGTGTGCAGTTCTGGTCGCCTCACTATAGGAAGGACGTGATTGCTTTGGAGAGGGTGCAGAGAAGATTCACCAGGATGTTACCTGGGATGGAGCGCCTCAGCTATGAAGAAAGACTAAACAGGCTGGGGTTGTTTTCCTTGGAGCAAAGAAGGCTGAGGGGGGACCTGATTGAGGTGTACAAAATGATGAGGGGCATAGATAGGGTAGACAAAGAGGAACTTTTCCCCTTAGTAGGGGGGTCAATAACAAGGGGGCATAGATTCAGGGTAAGGGGCAGGAGATTTAGAGGGGATTTGAGGAGGAACTTTTTCACCCAGAGGGTGGTTGGAATGTGGAACTCAATGCCTAAAAGGGTGGTAGAGGCAGGAACCCTCACAACATTCAAGAAGCATTTGGATGAGCACTTGAAATGCCATTGCATACAAGGCTATGAACCAAATGCTGGAAAATGGGATTAGACTGGACAGGGATGGATGGGCGGCGCAGACACGATGGGCCGAAGGGCCTCTTTCTGTGCTGTAAAACTCTATGACTCTATGAGAGTGATGTGAGACAGAGAGAGAGAGTAACAGAGAGAGGATACAGAGTGATGTGAGACAGAGAAACACAGAGTAACAGAGAAAGAATACAGAGTGATGTGAGACAGAGACACAGAGTAACAGAGAGAGGATACAGAGTGATGTGAGACAGAGAGACAGAGTAACAGAGAGAGGATACAGAGTGATGTGAGACAGAGAGAGAGAGTAACAGAGAGAGGATACAGAGTGATGTGAGACAGGGACACAGAGTAAAAGAGAGAGGATACAGAGTGATGTGAGACAGAGAGAGAGAGTAACAGAGAGAGGACACAGAGTGATGTGAGACAGAGAGAGAGAGTAACAGAGAGAGGATACAGAGTGATGTGAGACAGAGAGAGAGAGTAACAGAGAGAGGATACAGAGTGATGTGAGACAGAGACACAGAGTAACAGAGAGGATACAGAGTGATGTGAGACAGAGAGACAGAGTAACAGAGAGAGGATACAGAGTGATGTGAGACAGAGAGAGAGAGTAACAGAGAGAGGATACAGAGTGATGTGAGACAGAGAGACAGAGTAACAGAGAGAGGACACAGAGTGATGCGAGACAGAGAGAGAGAGTAACAGAGAGAGGATACAGAGTGATGTGAGACAGAGAGACAGAGTAACAGAGAGAGGACACAGAGTGATGTGAGACAGAGAGACAGAGTAAAAGAGAGAGGATACAGAGTGATGTGAGACAGAGACACAGAGTAACAGAGAGAGGATAAATGTAAAAAGTCACACAACACCAGGTTATAGTCCAACAGCTTTATTTGAAATCACAAGCTTTCAGAGCGCTGCTCCTTCTTCAGGTGAAGTGGAGAAATGCATAAAGACACAGCTTATATAGTCAGAGAATCATGTCAGATGTTTACAGGTAACCTTTCCAACTGCCATTTATCACACCCCGGCAGAGAGATAATCACAGCAGTCAAAGGTGTGAATGGTGTCCAAACAGGTCAGTCAGGGAAACATTACATCAAAGAACAATGAGGTGGGGTCACAAGGGGTCAAATATTGCAGATGCTGGGGTCTGTATGAAAAACAAAAAAACAGACAAAAAACATTTTTTTTTTTGGCTGGAAATCACAGCAGGTCCGGCCGCATCCGTGTAGAGAGAACAAGCCAATGTCGACTCGAGTCTGGATGACCCTGCATCAGGTGGGGTTACATGTAGCGTGACATGAACCCAAGATCTCGGTTGAGGCCGTCCTCATGGGTGCGGAACTTGGCTATCAGTTTCTGCTCGACGATTTTGCGTTGTCGTGTGTCTCGAAGGCCGCCTTGGAGAATGCTTACCCGAAGATCGGAGGCTGAATGTCCTTGACTGCTGAAGTGTTCCCCGACTGGGAGGGAACACTCCTGCCTGGTGATTGTTGTGCGGTGTCCGCAACCTCTGCAAGACATGCCAGATCATCAACACAGATACCATCATCACACGTGAGGACACCACCCACCAGGTACATGGTACATACTCATGTGACTCGGCCAACGTTGTCTACCTCATACGTTGCAGGAAAGGATGCCCCGGAGCATGGTACATCGGCGAGACCATGCAGACACTGCGACAACGGATGAACGGACACCGCGCAACAATCACCAGGCAGGAGTGTTCCCTCCCAGTCGGGGAACACTTCAGCAGTCAAGGACATTCAGCCTCCGATCTTCGGGTAAGCATTCTCCAAGGTGGCCTTCGAGACACACGACAACGCAAAATCGTCGAGCAGAAACTGATAGCCAAGTTCCGCACTCATGAGGACGGCCTCAACCGAGATCTTGGGTTCATGTCACGCTACATGTAACCCCACCTGATGCAGGGTCATCCAGACTCGAGTCGACATTGGCTTGTTCTCTCTACACAGATGCGGCCGGACCTGCTGTGATTTCCAGCCAAAAAAAAAAATGTTTTTTGTCTGTTTTTTTGTTTTTCATACAGACCCCAGCATCTGCAATATTTGACCCCTTGTGACCCCACCTCATTGTTCTTTGATGTAATGTTTCCCTGACTGACCTGTTTGGACACCATTCACACCTTTGACTGCTGTGATTATCTCTCTGCCGAGGTGCGATAAATGGCAGTTAGAAAGGTTACCTGTAAACATCTGACATGATTCTCTGACTATATAAGCTGTGTCTTTATGCATTTCTCCACTTCACCTGAAGAAGGAGCAGCGCTCCGAAAGCTTGTGATTTCAAATAAAGCTGTTGGACTATAACCTGGTGTGTGACTTTTTACATTTGTCCACCCCAGTCCAACTCCAGCATCTCCACACCAGAGAGAGGATACAGAGTGATGTGAGACAGAGAGACAGAGAAACAGAGAGAGGATACAGAGTGATGTGAGACAAAGAGAGAGAGTAACAGAGAGAGGATACAGAGTGATGTGAGACAGAGACACAGAGTAACAGAGAGAGGATACAGAGTGATGTGAGACAGAGAGAGAAACAGAGAGAGGATACAGAGGGGTGTGAGACAGAGACACAGAGTAACAGAGAGAGGATACAGAGTGATGTGAGACAGAGAGAGAGAGTAACAGAGAGAGGATACAGAGTGATGTGAGGCAGAGAGACACAGAGTATCAGAGAGAGGATACAGAGTGATGTGAGACAGAGAGAGAGAGTAAAAGAGAAAGGATGCAGAGTGATGTGAGACAGAGAGAGTAACAGAGAGAGGATACAGAGTGATATGAGACAGAGAGAGAGTAACAGAGAGAGGATACAGAGTGATGTGAGACAGAGACACAGAGTAACAGAGAGAGGATACAGAGTGATGTGAGACAGAGAGAGAGTGTAACAGAGAGAGGATACAGGGTGATGTGAGACAGAGAGACACAGAGTAAGAGAGAGAGGATACAGAGTGATGTGAGACAGAGAGAGAGAGTAACAGAGAGAGGATACAGAATGATGTGAGACGGAGAGAGCGAGTAACAGAGAGAGGATACAGAGTGATGTGAGACAGAGAGAGAGAGTAAAAGAGAAAGGATACAGAGTGATGTGAGACAGAGAGAGTAACAGAGAGAGGATACAGAGTGATGTGAGACAGAGGCACAGATTAACAGAGAGAGGATACAGAGTGATGTGAGACAGAGAGAGAGAGTAACAGAGAGAGGATACAGAGTGATGTGAGACAGAGAGAGAGAGTAACAGAGAGAGGATACAGAGTGATGTGAGACAGAGACACAGAGTAACAGAGAGAGGATACAGAATGATGTGAGACAGAGAGAGAGAGTAAAAGAGAAAGGATACAGAGTGATGTGAGACAGAGAGAGTAACAGAGAGAGGATACAGAGTGATGTGAGACAGAGAGAGAGTGTAACAGAGAGAGGATACAGGGTGATGTGAGACAGAGAGAGAGAATAACAGAGAGAGGATACAGAGTGATGTGAGACAGAGACACAGAGTAGCAGAGAGAGGATACAGAGTGATGTGAGACAGAGAGAGAGAGTAACAGAGAGAGGATACAGAGTGATGTGAGACAGAGAGAGAGAGTAACAGAGAGAGGATACAGAGTGATGTGAGACAGAGAGAGAGTAACAGAGAGAGGATACAGAGTGATGTGAGACAGAGAGAGTAACAGAGAGAGGATACAGAGTGATGTGAGACAGAGAGAGAGTAACAGAGAGAGGATATATAATCCACAACACCAACAGGGAGATCGACACGAGATGTTCTGTCTTCCCCAACGTCTACCTGGCCCATCATCCAAACATCAACACAAGGGACCTCTATGACGAAATACATCTACTCAAACAGCGGATGTGGGTCTTTGCAAAAAACCTCATAAACACTGCCAAAAGACGCAGCCCTCCCACCCCCTCTACCATTGGGAGCCGTAACCCAAACAGGACCACCAATGTCCCCCACCCCCCTTTACAAAACCAACAACAGAACCCAAGACCCCCCTCTAGACCACAGACTGTAGACCAAGAACTGAGAAAGATCATGACGATGCTGAACAGCCTGATAGAAAGCCGGAGAAATTATTAATATTGTTATTTATCATTATCATTATTGTTATCTTATCAGTATTATTACTACTATTAGATAGATATATGTGCATGCCTCATGAAATTTATACTAAATCATCATTTAGCATTATAGAAAATAGTGTTTCCACACTCATCCCACAAAATAGGTCCATTTTATTTCGTTTTATTGAACTATATAAATGCGTTCTTTCCACATAAGCTGCTGGAATATCCAGGGCCTCCGCTCCTCAACTTTTGGGATGAAGAGTACAGACCCTGAATTCCTAAAAGCTATAAAAGACATTGATATAATTGTGTTAACAGAAACATGGTGCCAAAAGGACATGCCGACCCACTGTCCCCCAATGTACCATGAAATTATTGTGCCTTCAGTAAAGAACATTAAGACACGCAAGGGCAGAACCTCCGGGGGAATCCTGGTGTGGTATAAAGGAGAACTGAACAAACACATCTCACCGATAAAACAGGGAAAATCACACGTATGGCTAAAATTAGATAAAAATATAGGAATAGAAAAAAACGATGTTTACTTATGTGCGATCTACATACCTCCAATAGAATCGCCATATTTTGAAGAGGAGATATTTGACACTCTCCACATGGAAATCAGCCATTTCCAGGCCCAAGGAAAGGTGCTACTATGTGGGGACCTAAATGCAAGGACAGGATGTGAACCTGACTTCATAGACCCACAGGGCAACAACCATGTGTTTGGCCAGACCCCTCTATATGTCACACCAGCCATCACAAACCGAAACAACCTCGATTGTGAAATAAATAAAAGCGGTAGGGAGGTAGTGCAACTCTGCCGAGCCTTAGGCCTGTACATAGTTAACGGTAGGTTCAGAGGGGACTCCTTAGGGAGACTCACATATTCCTCAACTCTTGGGTCTAGTGTGGTGGATTATACAATCACTGACCTGGACCCCTGCGATATCAACGCATTCACTGTCAGGCAGCAATCCCCCCTCTCAGACCATAACCAAATAAATGTGTACCTTAAACTTTCTGCCCAAACTAGACACAAAAAAGGAACCCAGTAAGCTACATAAAATAAACCAGACATACAGATGGGCCCCAGACAGTGGAGATAAATTCATCACAGCACTAAATTCACCTGATCTCACAAGTAAAATTTCAAAATTTAAAGAAAATCTATATGAGATCACCAGAGATGGGGTAAACATGGCCATAGAGGATATAAATATGATCTTTCATGAGGCAGCTGTAAAAGCCGACCTCGTGAAACAGAAGAGGAAGAGTCACAAAAGACAAAATAAAAATAAGAAATGGTTTGACCACGAATGCAAAAATGCCAGAAAAGACCTGAGAAAAATATCAAACCAAAAGCATCGCCAACCAAACAATCCGGACCTACGTACTAGATACAATGAAACCCTCAAAAGATATAAACACACCATTAGGAACAAAACACAAAACTATACCCACAAAATACTAGAAGAAATTGAAAACTCCACCAACCCAAAACAATTCTGGGAAATGTGGAATAACCTGAGTACAACACAATTGCAAGCATTACCAATCCAAGATGGCGACATCTGGAGAACACATTTTGAAAACCTCTACAAAGACATCCCAATAAACGAAACAAACCCAAGTCAACATCAGGTCACAGAAAAACTCCACACATTAGAAGCAACAATCAAAGACAACCAAAACCCTCTAGACTCCCCAATCACATGGAAAGAAATGGCCACAAAAACAAAATCTCTCCACCTAAAGAAAGCCTGTGGCCCAGACAACATCAAAAATGAAATGCTCAAGTTCAGCAATATGGAGATGCAGGGTGCGGTACTCAAATTATTCAACATCATATTACGTTCAGGCTGTTTTCCCGATATCTGGTGCCAAGGACTAATCTCCCCCATATATAAAAGCGGAAACAAATCAGACCCAAATAACTACCGCGGCATCTGTGTCAACAGTTGTCTAGGGAAGTTATTCTGCAGTATTCTAAATAGTAGATTACTTGATTTTCTTAACAAACATAATATCCTCAGAAAAAACCAAATAGGCTTTCTTCCAAAACACCGCACCGCCGACCATATCTATACCCTTCACACCCTCATTGAAAAACATATACACCAAACAAAAAATGGGAAAATATTCGCCTGTTTCATCGACTTCAAGAAAGCCTTTGACTCTATATGGCACGAAGGGCTCTATTATAAACTTCTTCAATGTGGAATAGGGGGCAAAGTCTATGACCTTATTAAATCAATGTATCTGAAAAACAAATGCGGGGTCAAAATTGGAGACAAACGCACCGATTTCTTCACCCAGAGAAGAGGCGTCCGGCAGGGCTGCAATTTGAGCCCGACCCTGTTCAACATATACATAAATGAATTAGCAGACATGCTGGAGCAAAGCGAGTCACCAGGTCTCCGTCTCCTAGATGGAGAAGTGAAATCCCTGTTCTATGCGGACGACCTGGTTCTGCTGTCTCCCACAGAACAGGGATTACAGCAACAACTAGACCTACTCGACAAATACTGCCAAAATTGGGCTCTAACAGTAAATCTAAAGAAAACCAACATCATGATTTTTCAAAAAAGGCCCAGATGTCAGGAAAACAAATACCAGTTTACCCTCAGTGATATCACTATAGGACACACTATGAGCTACACCTACCTTGGTCTAACTATTACAGCATCAGGGAGCTTCAGCATAGCAGTGAATGCACTAAAAGAAAAAGCCCGAAGAGCCCTATATGCAATAAAAAGAAAATTCTACAACATCCAAATCCCAATCAAAATCTGGCTCAAAATATTTGACAGCATAATCCTGCCCATTGCACTGTACGGTAGTGAAGTATGGGGCCCGCTAAATCACCAAAGCTACACTAAATGGGAAAAACATACAATAGAAGCCCTACATGCAGAATTCTGCCGAAGCATCCTTCGCACCCAAAGGAAAACGCCAACAAATGCATGCAGAGCCGAACTAGGCAGATACCCACTGATAATAAACATCCAAAAACGAGCACTAAACTTCCTAAATCACCTCAAATCTAGCTCCCCAGACACCCTTCATTTCAAAGCCTTTCAGACCCAAGAGCTAAACCCAGAAAAGAGTCCCCTGAGTCAGCTGCTACGGAAACTAAGTACTCAGCCGGACCCTGACCAGCCCCAGACCAACACAGCCGCCCAAACACCAATCCGAGTGAACCAAATCATTAAAAAATGCAAAGAAACCTACCTGGAACATTGGAACAAAATAACCGAAAGCCAAAGCAGATTAGAATGTTACCGGGCCCTAAAAAGAGAATATAAACTGGCAGACTACCTCACGACCATCAGAGACACAAAACAGAGACAGACCCTCACCAGGTACAGACTAAGCGACCACCAACTGGAAATTGAAAAAGGCAGATACAAGAAATCCTGGCAGCCTAGAGAGAATAGAATATGCGATCAATGTCTGGCTGGCGAGGTTGAAACAGAAATGCATTTCCTCCTAAAATGCGAAAAATTCAACACATCAAGAAACATATTATTCAACAAGCTAAGCCAAACAACCCCAGATTTCAAGGAATTGGATGATCTGTCAAAATTGAGATTAGTCCTAGGAGAAGGAGACAGACCATACCTTGGGGCCAAATATGTAACAACATGTCACAACCTGAGGACTGTTTAAAATTAAGACTGTTTAAAATTAATATTGAACGTACCAAATGAAGTACAAAGACTGTTTAAAATTAATATTGTTTAAAAGTAATATTGTATGTACCCAACAAATGTCAAATCGATTGACACCTACAGAATGTTGGAAAACTGTACCTTTTTGCTATGTAAGCTTTGGCAATATGGTTCTCTGTAAACTTTCATGCCAATAAAGCATTTTAATTGGAATTGGAATTGGATACAGAGTGATGTGAGACAGAGAGAGAGTAACAGAGAGAGGATACAGAGTGATGTGAGACAGAGAGAGAGAGTAACAGAGAGAGGATACAGAGTGATGTGAGACAGAGAGAGTAACAGAGAGAGGATACAGAGTGATGTGAGACAGAGACTCAGTGTAACAGAGAGAGGATACAGAGTGATGTGAGACAGAGAGACAGAGTAACAGAGAGAGGATACAGAGTGATGTGAGACAGAGAGCGAGAGTAACAGAGAGAGGATACAGAGTGATGTGAGACAGAGAGAGAGAGTAACAGAGAGAGGATACAGAGTGATATGAGACAGAGAGCGAGAGTAACAGAGAGAGGATACAGAGTGATGTGAGACAGAGACACAGAGTAACAGAGAGAGGATACAGAGTGATGTGAGACAGAGACACAGAGTAACAGAGAGAGGACACAGAGTGATGTGAGACAGAGAGACACAGAGTAACAGAGAGAGGATACAGCGTGATGTGAGACAGAGAGACAGAGTAACAGAGATAGGATACAGAGTGATGTGAGACAGAAAGACAGAGTAACAGAGAGTGGATACAGAGTGATGTGAGACAGAGAGAGAGAGTAACAGAGAGAGGATACAGAGTGATGTGAGACAGAGAGAGAGTAACAGAGAAAGGATACAGAGTGATGTGAGGCAGAGAGAGAGTAACAGAGAGAGGATACAGAGTGATGTGAGAGAGAGACAGAGTAACAGAGAGAGGATACAGAGTGATGTGAGACAGAGAGAGAGAGTAACAGAGAGAGGATACAGAGTGATGTGAGACAGAGAGACACAGAGTAACAGAGAGAGGATACAGAGTGATGTGAGACAGAGAGACACAGAGTAACAGAGAGAGGTTACAGAGTGATGTGAGACAGAGATACAGAGTAACAGAGAGACGATACAGAGTGATGTGAGACAGAGACACAGAGTAACAGAGAGAGGATACAGAGTGATGTGAGACAGAGAGACAGAGTAACAGAGAGAGGATACAGAGTGATGTGAGACAGAGAGAGAGAGTAACAGAGAGAGGATACAGAGTGATGTGAGACAGAGACACAGAGTAACAGAGAGAGGATACAGAGTGATGTGAGACAGAGAGAGGGAGTAACAGAGAGAGGACACAGAGTGATGTGAGACAGAGAGACAGAGTAACAGAGAGAGGACACAGAGTGATGTGAGATAGAGAGAGAGAGTAACAGAGGGGGGACACAGAGTGATGTGAGACAGAGACACTAGAGTCTGAGATTGATGTCGGTGATATAACAGCAACTGGGTTAAATTTCTCTCTCTATTTTAATAGAAATTTTAACCCATTAAAATGAACGAGGTCAGTACATTCTGTTAACAGAGAGTGCTGAGGAATCTGAAAAGAACACAGCAAACATTTGGAAAATAAGATTAACAGACAAGCATTGCAGACGGCACAGACAGAGAGAGGGAGCGAGAGAGCAGTGAGGGAGCCCAGCAATAGAGAGACTGACAGATCGAGAGAGACAGAGCGAGCGTCCTGGGGGAGTTTGCTACAGGCATTCCAGGTCAAGGCTTCGCAACAGTTTTGTTGTTTGCGAGCAGAGTTGTCGGGAGTGAGACAGCACCCCGGATTCCGGTGCGGGAACTACAAACGCCAGTGGGTTGCAAGGGCTGTCGGGCGGGATCCGTCAGGTCGCGATTATCAGTCGCTCCCACACAATCAGCAACAGGGAGAGGCAGGAATTGGAATCCATTCCAATAGGAAGCACTCCTCGCAGAGACACACTCAGGATCAAAGTCAGCGATAAACACCACCTACTGGAGGCTCAAGGGGACATTGCTGGATATTGTGATGCCCTTCACGATCCATCATCTCACCAAAGCTCACCATCCAGGTTCCAACATGAAGTATAGGCACCAGTGGGGAGGCAACATAGAACTGGCGACTCCTGTGGAACCCGTACCCCAGTGAGAGTCAGTGTGTGTGGAACTGTACCCCAGTGAGAGTCAGTGTGTGTGGAACTGTACCCCATTGAGAGTCAGTGTGTGTGGAACTGTACCCCATTGAGAGTCAATGTCTGTGGAACTGTACCCCAGTGAGAGTCAGTGTCTGTGGAACTGTACCCCAGTGAGAGTCAGTGTCTGTGGAACTGTACCCCAGTGAGAGTCAGTGTGTGTGGAACTGTACCCCATTGAGAGTCAGTGTCTGTGGAACTGTACCCCAGTGAGAGTCAGTGTCTGTGGAACTGTACCCCAGTGAGAGTCAGTGTCTGTGGAACTGTACCCCAGTGAGAGTCAGTGTCTGTGCAACTGTACCCCAGTGAGAGTCACTGTCTGTGGAACTGTACCCCAGTGAGAGTCAGTGTCTGTGGAACTGTACCCCAGTGAGAGTCAGTGTCTGTGGAACTGTACCCCAGTGAGAGTCAGTGTGTGTGGAACTGTACCCCATTGAGAGTCAGTGTCTGTGGAACTGTACTCCAGTGAGAGTCAGTGTCTGTGGAACTGTACCCCAGTGAGAGTCAGTGTCTGTGGAACTGTACCCCAGTGAGAGTCAGTGTCTGTGGAACTGTACCCCAGTGAGAGTCAGTGTCTGTGGAACTGTACCCCAGTGAGAGTCAGTGTCTGTGGAACGGTACCCCAGTGAGTGTCAGTGTCTGTGGAACTGTACCCCAGTGAGAGTCAGTGTCTGTGGAACTGTACCCCAGTGAGAGTCAGTGTCTGTGGAACTGTACCCCAGTGAGAGTCAGTGTCTGTGGAACTGTACCCCAGTGAGAGTCAGTGTCTGTGGAACTGTACCCCAGTGAGAGTCAGTGTCTGTGGAACTGTACCCCATTGAGAGTCAGTGTCTGAGGAACTGTACCCCAGTGAGAGTCAGTGTCTGTGGAACTGTACCCCAGTGAGAGTCAGTGTCTGTGGAACTGTACCCCAGTGAGTGTCAGTGTCTGTGGAACTGTACCCCAGTGAGAGTCAGTGTCTGTGGAACTGTACCCATTGAGAGTCAGTGTCTGTGGAACTGTACCCCAGTGAGAGTCAGTGTCTGTGGAACTGTACCCCAGTGAGAGTCAGTGTCTGTGGAACTGTACCCCAGTGAGAGTCAGTGTCTGTGGAACTGTACCCCAGTGAGAGTCAGTGTCTGTGGAACTGTACCCCAGTGAGAGTCAGTGTCTGTGGAACTGTACCCCAGTGAGAGTCAGTGTCTGTGGAACTGTACCCCAGTGAGAGTCAGTGTCTGTGGAACTGTACCCCAGTGAGAGTCAGTGTGTGTGGAACTGTACCCCAGTGAGAGTCAGTGTCTGTGGAACTGTACCCCAGTGAGAGTCAGTGTCTGTGGAACTGTACCCCAGTGAGAGTCAGTGTCTGTGGAACTGTACCCCAGTGAGAGTCAGTGTCTGTGGAACTGTACCCCAGTGAGAGTCAGTGTCTGTGGAACTGTACCCCAGTGAGAGTCAGTGTCTGTGGAACTGTACCCCAGAGAGAGTCAGTGTCTGTGGAACTGTACCTCAGTGAGAGTCAGTGTCTGTGGAACTGTACCCCAGTGAGAGTCAGTGTCTGTGGAACTGTACCCCAGTGAGAGTCAGTGTCTGTGGAACTGTATCCCAGTGAGAGTCAGTGTCTGTGGAACTGTGCCCCAGTGAGTGTCAGTGTCTGTGGAACTGTACCCCAGTGAGAGTCAGTGTCTGTGGAACTGTACCCCAGTGAGAGTCAGTGCCTGTGGAACTGTACCCCAGTGAGAGTCAGTGTCTGTGGAACTATACCCCAGTGAGAGTCAGTGTCTGTGGAACTGTACCCCAGTGAGAGTCAGTGTCTGTGGAACTGTACCCCAGTGAGAGTCAGTGTCTGTGGAACTGTACCCCAGTGAGAGTCAGTGTCTGTGGAACTGTACCCCAGTGAGAGTCAGTGTCTGTGGAACTGTACCCCAGTGAGAGTCAGTGTCTGTGGAACTGTACCCCAGTGAGAGTCAGTGTCTGTGGAACTGTACCCCAGTGAGAGTCAGTGTCTGTGGAACTGTACCCCAGTGAGAGTCAGTGTCTGTGGAACTGTACCCCAGTGAGAGTCAGTGTCTGTGGAACTGTACCCCAGTGAGAGTCAGTGTCTGTGGAACTGTACCCCAGTGAGTGTCAGTGCCTGTGGAACTGTACCCCAGTGAGAGTCAGTGTCTGTGGAACTGTACCCCAGTGAGAGTCAGTGTCTGTGGAACTGTACCCCAGTGAGAGTCAGTGTCTGTGGAACTGTACCCCAGTGAGAGTCAGTGTCAGTGGAACAGTACCGCAGTGAGAGTCAGTGTCTGTGGAACTGTACCCCAGTGAGAGTCAGTGTCTGTGGAACAGTACCCCAGTGAGAGTCAGTGTCTGTGGAACTGTACCCCAGTGAGAGTCAGTGTCTGTGGAACTGTACCCCAGTGAGAGTCAGTGTCTGTGGAACTGTACCCCAGTGAGAGTCAGTGTCTGTGGAACTGTACCCCAGTGAGAGTCAATGTCTGTGGAACTGTACCCCACTGAGAGTCAGTGTCTGTGGAACTGTACCCCAGTGAGAGTCAGTGTGTGAGGAACTGTACCCCAGTGAGAGTCAGTGTCTGTGGAACTGTACCCCATTGAGAGTCAGTGTGTGAGGAACTGTACCCCAGTGAGAGTCAGTGACTGTGGAACTGTACCCCAGTGAGAGTCAGTGTCTGTGGAACTGTACCCCAGTGAGAGTCAGTGTCTGTGGAACTGTACCCCAGTGAAAGTCAGTGTCTGTGGAACTGTACCCCAGCGATAGTCAGTGTCTGTGGAACTGTACCCCAGTGAGAGTCAGTGTCTGTGGAACTGTACCCCAGTGAGAGTCAGTGTGTGAGGAACTGTACCCCAGTGAGAGTCAGTGTCTGTGGAACTGTACCCCATTGAGAGTCAGTGTGTGAGGAACTGTACCCCAGTGAGGGTCAGTGACTGTGGAACTGTACCCCAGTGAGAGTCAGTGTCTGTGGAACTGTACCCCAGTGAGAGTCATTGTCTGTGGAACTGTACCCCAGTGAGAGTCAGTGTCTGTGGAACTGTACCCCAGTGATAGTCAGTGTCTGTGGAACTGTACCTCAGCGAGAGTCAGTGTCTGTGGAACTGTACCCCAGTGAGAGTCAGTGTCTGTGGAACTGTACCCCAGTGAGAGTCTGTGTATGTGGGAGAAGAAGGGGATAGGAGTGTAGGAACAGGATGTCCAAAATTCCAATATTATGTTGCCTGTTTAGCATCAAGTCACTCCCAACGGTAGACGGGCGTGATTAAGTTGCTGAATCTAGAGGCCTTTGTGCCTCCTGTTAGCTCCCGGGCGGCGTTAACGTGGCGCTAATGGCTTTGTGACCAGGCGCGGCGCTGACCTCAGCTCCCGGCATATTTGGCCGGAGTTTTGCGCCGGCACTACGGCGCTGCACCCCGATCTCCTTCGCCCAGAGACCGTGACGTCATCGGTGTGCGCATTGTCCCGGTCGCGCCCCGGACCCGAAGCTGACTACCGCACCCCCCCACCCCACCTTGCAGCAGCGCCGGACGAAAACACCGACAGCCGCAGGAGGCGTGCGTCGCGCGGGTGGCCGCTTTGGGTACGATGATTAAAGGCGAGGTGGCCGAGGTAAGCGGGGAAAAAAAATGACCTTTCCCGTTCTAGTGTTTTTCGCGGTTCCTGCCCGCGGTTGTTCAGCCCGGTGTTATAAATCTAATCATCGTAAAGAATCTACTCATGATATAACGCTGGGCGTCCAGCTGGCGGCGCTGTCCAAGGAGTATAAATACTCGGGCGTGGGCCCAGCTTGCCCAGGGGTATTTTGTAAGACAGGAACTAGTGAAGTACAACTAGACCTCCATGTTCTGAAACAAGTTGATTAAAGCCTTGCTTTATGCTCCAGCCAAGTGCGTAGTGAGTTTTATTACATCACCCGGCACACTGCCCGAGTGCCGGCCTGATCGCGGGGGATCGCGGCTGCCTTGCTGGTCTAGGAAGGTACTTGTGGAGCGCTTGATTTAGTCAGTGCCCAGGCGGTGGTCAGCTCCCCAAAACGGTCGACACCGAATTTGTTGCACGTTACCCTGCACGGATCAATCCTCCTCCTCCATTTCCCAGCTGTACAGGCTCTGCACTCTCCTAATCCTGTTTCTCACCCAGGACGATCTCACAAAGCCCCGGGCTTCCCACCAAACCTTCGCTCTTCGGCACACTCCAGCTCCTGCCAAGGGCAGCTCATCGACTCCAAGGTTAGGGAGTAAAGGTCAGCGATAGCGTCTGGATAAGCATCTCCACTCTGGGAATTTCATTAACTTTGAAAGTGCATGATGCGAAGAGCGCAGTATTTTTTTGAGCTACGCATCGATGCCTTGTGAAGGAAGTTTAATTACAAGGTGACTCGGGGTCAGTGAAGATCCAAACTCTAATTAATGCATCATTACTGGGATTGCAATTTATAATTAGCTCTGATGATTAGCAGATTTCCCACTTGACTCCCGCTCACGGTCCAGTGCCTGTTCTTGAGAACTACCAGGGGGCGTCAGTGTAAATGAGGTGTCCTGAACCGCAGCAACTCTCCCTGGTTCCAGCCCACTGCCTCCGTAGATTCATTCACTGGCTGATGTGGGACTGAACCATTCACATCAACTCCCAGCAACAACCTTCACCTCAACTCACAGCATCAATCTTCACCTCAACTCCCCGCATCAACCTTCACCTCAACTCCCAGCATCAACCTTCACCTCAACTCCCCGCATCAACCTTCACCTCAACTCCCAGCATCAATCTTCACCTCAACTCCCAGCATCAATCTTCACCTCAACTCCCAGCATCAATCTTCACATCAACTCCCAGCATCAATCTTCACCTCAACTCCCCGCATCAACCTTCACCTCAACTCCCAGCATCAACCTTCACATCAACTCCCCGCATCAACCTTCACCTCAACTCCCAGCATCAATCTTCACCTCAACTCCCCGCATCAACCTTCACCTCAACTCCCAGCATCAATCTTCACCTCAACTCCCAGCATCAATCCTCACCTCAACTCCCAGCATCAACCTTCACCTCAACTCCCAGCATCAACCTTCACCTCAACTCCCCGCATCAATCTTCACCTCAACTCTCAGCATCAATCTTCACCTCAACTCACAGCATCAATCTTCACCTCAACTCTCAGCATCAATCTTCACATCAACTCACAGCATCAACCTTCACCTCAACTCCCAGCATCAATCTTCACCACAACTCCCAGCAACAACCTTCACCTCAACTCCCAGCATCAACCTTCACCTCAACTCCCAGCATCAATCTTCACCTCAACTCCCAGCATCAACCTTCACCTCAACTCACAGCATCAATCTTCACCTCAACTCCCAGCATCAATCTTCACCTCAACTCCCAGCATCAACCTTCACCTCAACTCCCAGCAACAATCTTCACCTCAACTCCCAGCATCAATCTTCACCTCAACTCCCAGCATCAATCTTCACCTCAACTCTCCGCATCAATCTTCACCTCAACTCCCAGCATCAATCCTCACCTCAACTCCCAGCATCAACCTTCACCTCAACTCCCAGCATCAACCTTCACCTCAACTCCCCGCATCAACCTTCACCTCAACTCCCAGCATCAATCTTCACCTCAACTCTCAGCATCAATCTTCACCTCAACTCACAGCATCAACCTTCACATCAACTCCCAGCATCAACCTTCACCTCAACTCCCAGCATCAATCTTCACCTCAACTCCCCGCATCAATCTTCACCTCAACTCCCAGCATCAATCTTCACCTCAACTCCCAGCATCAATCTTCACCTCAACTCACAGCATCAATCTTCACCTCAACTCCCCGCATCAATCTTCACCTCAACTCCCAGCATCAACCTTCACCTCAACTCCCAGCATCAACCTTCACATCAACTCCCAGCATCAATCTTCACCACAACTCCCAGCATCAATCTTCACCTCAACTCCCAGCATCAACCTTCACCTCAACTCCCAGCATCAATCTTCACCTCAACTCCCAGCATCAACCTTCACCTCAACTCCCCGCATCAACCTTCACCTCAACTCCCAGCAACAACCTTCACCTCAACTCCCCGCATCAATCTTCACCTCAACTCACAGCATCAACCTTCACATCAACTCCCAGCATCAATCTTCACCTCAACTCCCAGCATCAATCTTCACCTCAACTCCCAGCATCAACCTTCACAGCAACTCACAGCATCAATCTTCACCTCAACTCCCAGCAACAATCTTCACCTCAACTCCCAGCATCAATCTTCACCTCAACTCCCAGCATCAACCTTCACCTCAACTCCCCGCATCAACCTTCACCTCAACTCCCAGCATCAACCTTCACCTCAACTCCCAGCATCAATCTTCACCTCAACTCCCCGCATCAACCTTCACCTCAACTCCCAGCATCAACCTTCACCTCAACTCCCCGCATCAACCTTCACCTCAACTCCCAGCATCAATCTTCACCTCAACTCCCCGCATCAACCTTCACCTCAACTCACAGCATCAATCTTCACCACAACTCCCAGCATCAACCTTCACCTCAACTCCCAGCATCAATCTTCACCTCAACTCCCCGCATCAACCTTCACATCAACTCCCAGCATCAACCTTCACCTCAACTCCCAGCATCAACCTTCACCTCAACTCCCAGCATCAACCTTCACCTCAACTCCCAGCATCAATCTTCACATCAACTCCCAGCATCAATCTTCACCTCAACTCCCAGCATCAATCTTCACATCAACTCCCAGCATCAATCTTCACCTCAACTCCCAGCATCAATCTTCACCTCAACTCCCAGCATCAATCTTCACATCAACTCCCAGCAACAACCTTCACCTCAACTCCCCGCATCAACCTTCACCTCAACTCCCAGCATCAATCTTCACCTCAACTCCCCGCATCAACCTTCACCTCAACTCCCAGCATCAACCTTCACCTCAACTCCCAGCATCAATCTTCACATCAACTCCCAGCAACAACCTTCACCTCAACTCCCAGCATCAATCTTCACCTCAACTCCCAGCATCAATGCTCACCTCAACTCCCAGCATCAATCTTCACCTCAACTCCCAGCATCAATCTTCACCTCAACTCACAGCATCAACCTTCACATCAACTCCCAGCAACAACCTTCACCTCAACTCCCAGCAACAACCTTCACCTCAACTCCCCGCATCAATCTTCACCTCAACTCACAGCATCAACCTTCACCTCAACTCCCAGCATCAATCTTCACCTCAACTCCCAGCATCAACCTTCACCACAACTCCCAGCATCAACCTTCACCTCAACTCACAGCATCAATCTTCACATCAACTCCCAGCATCAATCTTCACCTCAACTCCCAGCATCAACCTTCACCACAACTCCCAGCAACAACCTTCACCTCAACTCCCAGCAACAACCTTCACCTCAACTCCCCGCATCAATCTTCACCTCAACTCCCAGCATCAATCTTCACCTCAACTCCCAGCATCAACCTTCACCACAACTCCCAGCATCAATCTTCACCTCAACTCACAGCATCAATCTTCACATCAACTCCCAGCATCAATCTTCACCTCAACTCCCAGCATCAATCTTCACCTCAACTCCCAGCATCAATCTTCACCTCAACTCCCAGCATCAATCTTCACCTCAACTCCCAGCATCAATCTTCACCTCAACTCCCAGCATCAATCTTCACCTCAACTCCCAGCATCAATCTTCACCTCAACTCCCAGCATCAATCTTCACCTCAACTCACAGCATCAATCTTCACCTCAACTCCCAGCATCAATCTTCACCTCAACTCCCAGCATCAATCTTCACCTCAACTCCCAGCATCAATCTTCACCTCAACTCACAGCATCAATCTTCACCTCAACTCCCCGCATCAACCTTCACCTCAACTCACAGCATCAATCTTCACCTCAACTCCCCGCATCAACCTTCACCTCAACTCACAGCATCAATCTTCACCTCAACTCCCAGCATCAATCTTCACCTCAACTCACAGCATCAATCTTCACCTCAACTCCCCGCATCAACCTTCACCTCAACTCACAGCATCAATCTTCACCTCAACTCCCCGCATCAACCTTCACCTCAACTCACAGCATCAATCTTCACCTCAACTCCCCGCATCAACCTTCACCTCAACTCACAGCATCAATCTTCACCTCAACTCCCCGCATCAACCTTCACCACAACTCCCAGCATCAATCTTCACCTCAACTCCCAGCATCAATCTTCACCTCAACTCCCAACATCAATCTTCACCTCAACTCCCAGCATCAATCTTCATCTCAACTCACAGCATCAATCCTCACCTCAACTCCCAGCATCAATCTTCTCCTCAACTCCCAGCATCAATCTTCACCTCAACTCCCAGCATCAATCTTCACCTCAACTCCCAGCATCAATCTTCACCTCAACTCCCAGCATCAATCTTCACCTCAACTCCCAGCATCAATCTTCACCTCAACTCCCAGCATCAATCTTCACCTCAACTCCCAGCATCAATCTTCACCTCAACTCCCAGCATCAATCTTCACCTCAACTCCCAGCATCAATCTTCACCTCAACTCCCAGCATCAATCTTCACCTCAACTCACAGCATCAATCTTCACCACAACTCACAGCATCAATCTTCACCTCAACTCCCAGCATCAATCTTCACCTCAACTCCCAGCATCAATCTTCACCTCAACTCCCAGCATCAATCTTCACCTCAACTCCCAGCATCAATCTTCACCTCAACTCCCAGCATCAATCTTCACGTCAACTCACAGCATCAATCTTCACCTCAACTCCCAGCATCAATCTTCACCTCAACTCCCAGCATCAATCTTCACCTCAACTCACAGCATCAATCTTCACCTCAACTCCCAGCATCAATCTTCACCTCAACTCCCAGCATCAATCTTCACCACAACTCCCAGCATCAATCTTCACCTCAACTCACAGCATCAATCTTCACCTCAACTCACAGCATCAATCTTCACCACAACTCCCAGCATCAATCTTCACCTCAACTCACAGCATCAATCTTCACCTCAACTCCCAGCATCAATCTTCACCTCAACTCACAGCATCAATCTTCACCACAACTCCCAGCATCAATCTTCACCTCAACTCTCAGCATCAATCTTCACCTCAACTCCCAGCATCAATCTTCACCACAACTCCCAGCATCAATCTTCACCTCAACTCCCAGCATCAATCTTCACCTCAACTCACAGCATCAATCTTCACCTCAACTCCCAGCATCAATCTTCACCTCAACTCCCAGCATCAATCTTCGCCTCAACTCACAGCATCAATCTTCACCTCAACTCCCAGCATCAATCTTCACCTCAACTCCCAGCATCAATCTTCACCTCAACTCCCAGCATCAATCTTCACCTCAACTCCCAGCATCAATCTTCACCTCAACTCACAGCATCAATCTTCACCTCAACTCCCAGCATCAATCTTCACCTCAACTCCCAGCATCAATCTTCGCCTCAACTCACAGCATCAATCTTCACCTCAACTCCCAGCATCAATCTTCACCTCAACTCCCAGCATCAATCTTCACCTCAACTCCCAGCATCAATCTTCACCTCAACTCCCAGCATCAATCTTCACCTCAACTCACAGCATCAATCTTCACCTCAACTCCCAGCATCAACCTTCACCTCAACTCCCAGCATCAATCTTCACCTCAACTCCCAGCATCAATCTTCACCTCAACTCACAGCATCAATCTTCACCTCAACTCACAGCATCAATCTTCACCTCAACTCACAGCATCAATCTTCACCTCAACTCCCAGCATCAATCTTCACCTCAACTCCCAGCATCAACCTTCACCTCAACTCCCAGCATCAATCTTCACCTCAACTCCCAGCATCAATCTTCACCTCAACTCCCAGCATCAATCTTCACCTCAACTCACAGCATCAATCTTCACCTCAACTCCCAGCATCAATCTTCACCTCAACTCCCAGCATCAATCCTCACCTCAACTCCCAGCATCAATCTTCACCACAACTCCCAGCATCAATCTTCACCTCAACTCCCAGCATCAATCTTCACCTCAACTCCCAGCATCAATCTTCACCTCAACTCCCAGCATCAATCTTCACCTCAACTCACAGCATCAATCTTCACCTCAACTCACAGCATCAATCTTCACCTCAACTCCCAGCATCAATCTTCACCACAACTCCCAGCATCAATCTTCACCTCAACTCCCAGCATCAATCTTCACCTCAACTCACAGCATCAATCTTCACCTCAACTCACAGCATCAATCTTCACCTCAACTCCCAGCATCAATCTTCACCTCAACTCCCAGCATCAATCTTCACCTCAACTCCCAGCATCAATCTTCACCTCAACTCCCAGCATCAATCTTCTCCTCAACTCCCAGCATCAATCTTCACCACAACTCCCAGCATCAATCTTCACCTCAACTCCCAGCATCAATCTTCACCTCAACTCCCAGCATCAATCTTCACCTCAACTCCCAGCATCAATCTTCATCTCAACTCCCAGCATCAATCTTCACCTCAACTCACAGCATCAATCTTCACCTCAACTCCCAGCATCAATCTTCACCTCAACTCCCAGCATCAATCTTCTCCTCAACTCCCAGCATCAATCTTCACCACAACTCCCAGCATCAATCTTCACCTCAACTCCCAGCATCAATCTTCACCTCAACTCCCAGCATCAATCTTCACCTCAACTCCCAGCATCAATCTTCACCACAACTCCCAGCATCAATCTTCACCTCAACTCCCAGCATCAATCTTCACCTCAACTCCCAGCATCAATCTTCACCTCAACTCCCAGCATCAATCTTCATCTCAACTCCCAGCATCAATCTTCACCACAACTCCCAGCATCAATCTTCACCTCAACTCCCAGCATCAATCTTCACCTCAACTCCCAGCATCAATCTTCACCTCAACTCCCAGCATCAATCTTCATCTCAACTCCCAGCATCAATCTTCACCTCAACTCACAGCATCAATCTTCACCTCAACTCCCAGCATCAATCTTCACCTCAACTCACAGCATCAATCTTCTCCTCAACTCCCAGCATCAATCTTCACCACAACTCCCAGCATCAATCTTCACCTCAACTCCCAGCATCAATCTTCACCTCAACTCCCAGCATCAATCTTCACCTCAACTCCCAGCATCAATCTTCACCTCAACTCCCAGCATCAATCTTCACCTCAACTCCCAGGATCAATCTTCACCTCAACTCCCAGCATCAATCTTCACCTCAACTCCCAGCATCAATCTTCACCTCAACTCCCAGCATCAATCTTCACCTCAACTCCCAGCATCAATCTTCACCTCAACTCCCAGCATCAACCTTCACCTCAACTCCCAGCATCAATCTTCACCACAACTCCCAGCATCAATCTTCACCTCAACTCACAGCATCAATCTTCACCTCAACTCCCAGCATCAATCTTCACCTCAACTCCCAGCATCAATCTTCACCACAACTCCCAGCATCAATCTTCACCTCAACTCACAGCATCAACCTTCACCTCAACTCCCAGCATCAATCTTCACCACAACTCCCAGCATCAATCTTCACCTCAACTCACAGCATCAATCTTCACCTCAACTCCCAGCATCAATCTTCACCTCAACTCCCAGCATCAATCTTCACCTCAACTCACAGCATCAATCTTCACCTCAACTCCCAGCATCAATCTTCACCACAACTCACAGCATCAATCTTCACCACAACTCACAGCATCAATCTTCACCTCAACTCCCAGCATCAATCTTCACCTCAACTCCCAGCATCAATCTTCACCACAACTCACAGCATCAATCTTCACCACAACTCACAGCATCAATCTTCACCACAACTCCCAGCATCAATCTTCACCTCAACTCCCAGCATCAATCTTCACCTCAACTCCCAGCATCAATCTTCACCTCAACTCCCAGCATCAATCTTCACCTCAACTCACAGCATCAATCTTCACCTCAACTCCCAGCATCAATCTTCACCTCAACTCCCAGCATCAATCTTCACCTCAACTCACAGCATCAATCTTCACCTCAACTCCCAGCATCAACCTTCACCTCAACTCACAGCATCAATCTTCTCCTCAACTCACAGCATCAATCTTCACCTCAACTCCCAGCATCAATCTTCACCTCAACTCACAGCATCAATCATCACCTCAACTCCCAGCATCAATCTTCACCTCAACTCCCAGCATCAATCTTCACCTCAACTCCCAGCATCAATCTTCACCTCAACTCACAGCATCAATCTTCACCTCAACTCACAGCATCAATCTTCACCTCAACTCCCAGCATCAATCTTCACCTCAACTCCCAGCATCAATCTTCACCTCAACTCCCAGCATCAATCTTCACCTCAACTCCCAGCATCAACCTTCACCACAACTCCCAGCATCAATCTTCACCACAACTCCCAGCATCAATCTTCACCTCAACTCACAGCATCAATCTTCACCTCAACTCCCAGCATCAATCTTCACCTCAACTCCCAGCATCAACCTTCACCACAACTCCCAGCATCAATCTTCACCTCAACTCCCAGCATCAATCTTCAGTCTCAATTGAGCCAACAGAGCTCCGTCTGGGCTGGTGTCCCAATTGGGTTAGCCCCTGGGCTGGGGCGGGGGAGGAGAATAGGCCCACACACTCAAAATCTGAACTGCCCCTCTCTACAGGTGTCCTGCTCCCAATCCTCACGGCCTTTACTTCATACATGCCCCCTGTCTGTAACGAGAGCACATCTTTCTCCCAGTTTCTCTCTTTTTAGTCCATGCTGCACTTTCTCTCAGTCACATAATAAGCTCACTTTATTTCTCTGTCTCTCAGTATGCTGCACTTTCTCTCAATCACTCTATCATCTTTCTGTCTCTCAACATGCTGCACTTTCTCTGTCACTCTATAATCTCTCTGTCTCCCAGCATGCTGCACTTTCTCTCAGTCACTCAATAATCTCTCTATCTCCCAGCATGCTGCACTTTCAGTCACTCTATAATCTCTCTATCTCCCAGCACGCTGCATTTTCTCTCAGTCACTCTATATTCTCTGTGTCTCTCAGCATGCTGCACTTTCTCTCAGTCACTCTATATTCTCTGTGTCTCTCAGCTTGCTGCACTTTCTCTCAGTCACTCTATATTCTCTGTGTCTCTCAGCTTGCTGCACTTTCTCTCAGTCACTCTATATTCTCTGTGTCTCTCAGCTTGCTGCACTTTCTCTCAGTCACTCTATATTCTCTGTGTCTCTCAGCATGCTGCACTTTCTCTCAGTCACTCTATATTCTCTGTGTCTCTCAGCATGCTGCACTTTCTCTCAGTCACTCTATATTCTCTGTGTCTCTCAGCTTGCTGCACTTTCTCTCACTCTATATTCTCTGTGTCTCTCAGCATGCTGCACTTTCTCTCAGTCACTCTATATTCTCTGTGTCTCTCAGCTTGCTGCACTTTCTCTCAGTCACTCTGTATTCTCTGTGTCTCTCAGCATGCTGCACTTTCTCTCAGTCACTCTATATTCTCTGTGTCTCTCAGCATGCTGCACTTTCTCTCAGTCACTCTATAATCTCTGTGTCTCTCAGCATGCTGCACTTTCTCTCAGTCACTCTATAATCACTCTCTCTGTCTCTCGGCATGCTGCACTTTCCCTCAGTCACTCTATAATCTCTCTCTCTGTCTCTCAGCATGCTGCACTTTCTCTCAGTCACTCTATAATCACTCTCTCTGTCTCTCAGCATGCTGCACTTTCTCTCAGTCACTCTATATTCTCTGTGTCTCTCAGCATGCTGCACTTTCTCTCAATCACTCTATATTCTCTGTGTCTCTCAGCATGCTGCACTTTCTCTCAGTCACTCTATAATCTCTGTGTCTCTCAGCATGCTGCACTTTCTCTCAGTCACTCTATAATCTCTGTGTCTCTCAGCATGCTGCACTTTCTCTCAGTCACTCTATAATCTCTGTGTCTCTCAGCATGCTGCACTTTCTCTCAGTCACTCTATAATCTCTGTGTCTCTCAGCATGCTGCACTTTCTCTCAGTCACTCTATAATCTCTGTGTCTCTCAGCATGCTGCACTTTCCCTCAGTCACTCTATAATCTCTCTTGCCATCTCCCAGCATGCTGCACTTTCTCCCAGTCACTCTATAATCACTCTCTCTGTCTCTCAGCATGCTGCACTTTCCCTCAGTCACTCTCTATAAGCTCACTCTATTTTTACCTCATACCCCATCTCCCTCAGTTATGAGAAGGGATCAGATTCGAGATGTTCAGCCTGAAAAGGAGGTGTGTTTGAGGTGATCTTACAGAGCGATAGGGGATGGAAATGCTGAATTCAGAAGTTCACTTTTAATTGAACTGCCAGTGTAGATCTGGGGACATGGGTTCAAACTAGTAAATGGCAAATTGAAACAGATAGTAAGAAATTGTTCTCCAGGCAGAGACTGATCTGGGTGGTGGAATAAAGCCCCAGTTAATGTATTGGAGGCAGAAACCCGGATTCATTTAAGAAACGATGGGATTTTGTTGGATGGACGAATTAGGGCCAAAACTAGGGGCCATCAATATAAGACAGTCGCTAATAAATCCAATCAGGAATTCAGGAGCAACTTCTTTCCCCAGAGCGTGCTGAGAATGTGGAATTCGCTACCACAGGGAGTGGTTGAGGCAAATGGCAGAGATGCATTTATGGGAAGCTGGATAAACACGAGGGAGAAAGGAATAGAAGGATACGGTGATGGGGTGAGATGAAGAGGGGTGGGAGGAGGCTCGCGTGGAGCAGAAACACCGGCACGGAGCAGTGGGGCCGAATGGGCTCTTGCTGTGCTGTATGTAATTAAGAGGGGCCGATCCTCGTCGTTATTAAACCTTATCTGAGGAAGAATGTTCTTGCCATGGAGGGAGTGCAGCGAAGATTCACCAGATTGATACCTGGGATGGCAGGAATGACATATGAGGAGAGATTGGGTCAATTGGGCTTATACTCGCTGGAGTTTAGAAGAATGAGAGGGGATCTCATTGAAACGTATAAAATTCTAACAGGACTAGACAGACTAGATGCAGGAAGGATGTTCCCGATGGCGGGGAAGTCCAGAACCAGGGGTCACAGTCTAAGGATAAGGGGTAAGCCATTTAGGACAGAGATGAGGAGGAATTTCTTCACCCAGAGAGTGGTGAACCTGTGGAATTCTCTACCACAGAAGGCAGTTGAGGCCAATTCATTAAATATATTCAAGAAGGAGTTGGATATATTTCTTAAGGCTAAAGGGATCAAGGGATATGGGGAGAAGGCAGGGACAGGGTACTGAATTTGGATGATCAGCC
The DNA here is from genome assembly GCF_052327205.1 of Somniosus microcephalus. Lineage (NCBI taxonomy): Eukaryota > Metazoa > Chordata > Chondrichthyes > Squaliformes > Somniosidae > Somniosus > Somniosus microcephalus. The sequence goes on along the minus strand of NW_028225182.1, from coordinate 55,957,184 downwards.
ATGATCTCATTGAATGGCGGAGCAGGCTCGAGGGGCCGAATGGCCGACTCCTGCTCCTATCTTCTATGTTTCTATGAACGGCCTCCTGGTCCCTATGTGTGCCTTGTGATCTTGTGGGATTCGCAGCTTCCCGACATTACAACAGCGAGCACACTTCAAACAGTGCTTGATTGGCTGCGAAGTGTGTCGGGGCGCCCCGAGGCTACAGAAATGCGAATACTTTCCTTCCCCCCCCCCCCCCCATCCCGACAGAGCCAAGGAGTCTGGATCGACAAAAGTTGCAGGCAGCCCTCCAACAGAAAAGGAGACATGAAAGATAGAGGAAGTAGGTCAGAGGAGCAGATGGAAAGACAGAAGAAGCAGCCTTTGTGTAAACCAAGGCTCGAGGAAAGGAAATCTGTGACAACAGACCTGTTCTTTGCAGGACAACATAGGGCATCGCACAGCGCCGAGACTGACTTCAGGGATTCAACTAACCTCGCCAAACACTGAGGGGCAGAGACGGAAAAAATAAATACTGCAGCGGGACTCCAGGGGTCCGCCGTCACGGTTACACGACATGCTCCCGTCATTTATCAACTCGACAGTCAAATCTTCAAATCACAGAAATGACAGCACAGACAGAGGCCACTCGGGCCCATTGCCCACAACCTTACCAGGAGGAGGAACACACAGGCATAGTGTCGGTTAGAGAGACAGGGAAGGCTGTGAATGGGGGTCGGGGGAGAAGGGGGAAGGAGAGTGTTTGGAGGCTACAATCATAGAAATTACAGACCATTCGACCCATCATGCCTGTGCTTACTCCAATCCCATTCCCCTGCCCTTTCCCCGTGTCCTTTGATAATCTTCCTTTTCTAATCCTTATCCAATTCCCCTTGAAGTGCTGACGCAGTCTCTGCCTCAATAGCGCCTTGCTGTGAAGCCTTCCCTGCTCTGATAACCCCCTCGGTGTGAAAACATTTCTTCTAAACGTCCCCCTTCATTCTCCCAGTGATGATGCTGGGCCTGTGCCCCACTCCCTCCACCAACACCCACCCCCCCGGGCACGAGCCCCAGAGCCTGGGGCAGGAACGGGGGACCGATCATCCCTGGCTCAGAGAAGAGTGCTGGCCGGAAACAGACAGGGGCTCAGGACAATGTCACACGATGACCAAGCGTCACACGGTCAAGCATCATGCGACCAAACGTCACGTGACCAGGTGTCACGTGACCAAGCGTAATGTGACCAGGCGTCACGTGACCAAGCGTAACGTGACCAGGCGTCACGTGACCAAGCGTCACGCGACCAAGCGTCACACGACCAGGTGTCACGTGACCAAGCGTAACGTGACCAGGCGTCACGTAACCAAGCGTCACGCGACCAAGCGTCACGCGACCAGGCGTCACGCGACCAAGCGTCACGCGACCAGGCGTCACGCGACCAGGCGTCACGTGACCAAGCGTAACGTGACCAAGCGTCACGTGACCAAGCGTCACGCGACCAAGCGTCACATGACCAGGTGTCACGTGACCAAGCGTAACGTGACCAAGCATCACGCGACCAGGCGTCACGTGACCGAGCATCACGCGACCAAACGTCACGCGACCAAGCGTCACGTGACCAAGCGTCACGCGACCAAGCGTCATGTGACCAAGCGTCATGAGACCAAGTGTCACGTGACCAGGCGTCACACAACCAGGCGTCACGCGACCAAGCGTCATGCGACCAGGCGTCATGAGACCAAGCATCACATGACCAAGCATCATGTGACCAAGCGTCACGCAACCAAGCGTCATATGACCAGGCGTCATGAGACCAAGCATCACATGACCAAGCATCACGCGACGAAGCATCACACGATCAAACCTCCAGGAATATGTACAAGTCGAGTTGGCAACATTACGCGTGCCGCCATCTTAGGTGCAAAGGTGGAACTCCGGGAGGACGAAGGATAGAAAACGGGGAGAAGATTTAGGGAGACAGATGGCATCGTAATTGCCCAACGGGAACGGTCAGGAACGCCAGGCCGGAGGGAGCTCCGTCGCCGTGTTAGTAACGCCAGGACCCGACCTCGCTGCGCCCGCCAAGCTCAGGTCGCGCCGGCTGAGGGCTGTGCGTTGACGCTGCTGGGGCCGCGGGATGGCGGCTGCTTGTGAGGAAATGGCCCCTCCACCGGGCTGAGCCCGGGGCTGGTCTGCGGGGATTCATTCATCCGAAACTACCTGTGTCTGGAGTGTAAGATGTGTGAGACAGCGGGGAGGCGCTCCCTAAAACCGTCTTTCTTTCACCAGCCGCTCTCAGGAGGGGCAGATTCAGCCAGAGACGACGCAGCAATCAGCTTCACCATCCCCAGAACAGACGGGCGGGAGGGAGCACGGCAAACTGCTGGGGGCAGGGGGTCGGGGAGAGAGGATACATACCTCAGTAGGAGCGAATTTAACCTCAAGTGACAGGGAGAGAGATATAGCAGGGTCCACTTTACCTTCATCGCAGAACAGAGTGCCTGCCCGTGGGACAACTTGATTTGACAGGGGCGTTCTCCCCGGTGTCCCAGCCAATCCCTCAACCAACATCACTAAAGCAGATGATCTGGTCATTGTCACATTGCTGTTTGTGGGAGCTTGCTGTGTGCAGATTGGCTGCCGCGTTTCCCACATTACAGCAGTGACCACACTTCAAAAAAAATACTTCATTGGCTGTAAAGCGCCTTGAGGTGTTCGGTGGTCGTGAAAGGCGCTATATAAATGCAAATCCCTCAGTACTGCCCCTCCGACAGTGCGGCGCTCCCTCAGTACTGCCCCTCCGACAGTGTGGCGCTCCCTCAGTACTGCCCCTCCGACAGTGCGGCGCTCCCTCAGTACTGCCCCTGCGACAGTGCGGCGCTCCCTCAGTTCTGGCCCTCCGACAGTGCGGCGCTCCCTCAGTACTGCCCCTCCGACAGTGCGGCGCTCCCTCAGTACTGCCCCTCCGACAGTGCGCACTCCCTCAGTACTGCCCCTCCGACAGTGCGGCGCTCCCTCAGTACTGCCCCACCGACAGTGCGGCGCTCCCTCAGTACTGCCCCTCCGACAGTGCGGCGCTCCCTCAGTACTGCCCCACCGACAGTGCGGCGCTCCCTCAGTACTGCCCCTCCGACAGTGCGGCGCTCCCTCAGTACTGCCCCACCGACAGTGCGGCGCTCCCTCAGTACTGCCCCTCCGACAGTGCGGCGCTCCCTCAGTACTGCCCCACCGACAGTGCAGCACTCCCTCAGTGCTGCCCCTCCGACAGTGCGGCGCTCCCTCAGTACTGCCCCTCCGACAGTGCGGCGCTCCCTCAGTACTGCCCCTCCGACAGTGCGGCGCTCCCTCAGTACTGCCCCTCCGACAGTGCGGCGCTCCCTCAGTACTGCCCCTCCGACAGTGCGGCGCTCCCTCAGTACTGCACTGGGGGTGTCAGCCTAGCTTTACATGCGCAAGTCTCAGAGGCGAGGGTGTTACCAACTGAGCCACAGATGACAGTTCGAAAGAGCTCGATATCGAGTGCCATGGGATGAGGGAAGGGTCGCGCTTTCCCGCTCTCATCAAGACTACCCTTCATCCATAACAACTCACAATGTTCAACCAAAGCAGCAATCAATTATTGATTTGGAATAAAAATGAATCTCAGTCGGATGCTCATTCGGGATCAGTGCCAGCTCTGAGGATGTGATTCCACACGAGTGATGGCAATGCACAGGGCTATTTGTGAAATCTAAAGCCTCCTCCCGCACTTACATTATTCAAAGACTAGGATGATAACACACGATACTGTGCAAGGATCAGTGTTGGGGCCTCAGCTATTTACAATCTATATTAATGACCTAGATGAAGGGACCGAGTGCAATGTATCCCAGTTTGCCGACGACACAAAGCTAGGTGGGACAGTAAGCTGTGAGGAGAACACAAGGGGCAGGATTTTCATTGAGGAGGCGGGACTACAACTTTCGGGGTTGTAGTCCCGCCTCCATCGAGTTGTGGCCAATCCACACGATTTTCACTTGATTGATCTTGTAGCAGGCCAATTAAGGGCCACCCGGCAACAGGTGATGTCACAGATTGACATTTCATCTGTCAAGAGGTTTTGACAGATGAAATATCAGCGTTTCACTGCTGTTTGAAGCTGTCAAACACTGACAATCTGTACTCCAGGTTAATTCCTTCCTCTCAGGATGATTTAGAGATCTCCCCGGAACAGAAAGCTGAATGCTGCAGATTTTGACAGCTCGCGTCTGCTTTCTGTGCCGGTGAGATGAGGGACTCCCGAGACCTGAAGGAAGGAAGGCTGTAAAGGTAAGTAAAGGTAAGTAAAACTTCTCTAAACACTTTACACAGACCAAACACACTTACCTCTGCACTCATGCACCCATCACTCACCTGAACACCGGACATCTCGAACCCCCCAAGCCCTTCAACCCGACGGCCCGCCTCGCTAACTCGGCGTGGTTTGGCGCCGTCGGGAAGCCCACACTTCAACATTAAAAATAGGGATTGGGCTAAAAACTGCCGGTGAACTACCTGTTAACAGGCAGTTAATTGGCACTAATCCCCTTCCTGCCTCGGGGAGGCGGGTCCCAGTGCGGGGCGGGTACCCGCCTCCTTTGAAACTGGCATGGAGGCAGGTTGGGGGCGGGATGGGTTCGCGTCCCCCGATTTCAGGATTTTAACCCCTCACACGCCTCCAATCCTGACTCCACGGCCCAATGAAAATCCTGCCCATTGAGTCTGTAAAGGGATATAGATAGACTGAGTGAGTGGGCAGTAAGGTGGCTGATGGAGTATAATGTAGGGAAATGTGAGGTTATTCACTTTGGTAGGAAGAATAGAAACACAGAATCATTTTTAAATGGTGAGAAACTTTCAAATGTTGGTGTTCAGAGAGATATGTGCAAGGGGGATGGGCAAGAGGCCAGGATTGGAGGAGCGCAGAGATCTCGGAGGCTGGAGGAGGTTTCAGAGATAGGGAGGGGGGCGAGGGCCATGGAGGGATTTGAACAAGTACAAGTCCTCCTCCTGAGAACTGCTGGACAACCCATTCTCAACGTGCCCACCCCCCCTACTTTATCCAGCTTTAGGGGAGGGGGATGTGGCGGGAGCACACCGGTAGATTCAGTCAGTGCACAAGCCTTTCACCTGTGGGGCTTGTGTTCCAATCCCAGCCCTGACTGAAGGGAGGTGAGGTGCCGACTGCCGATGTCTACTGGAATGCATAAGACTGTAACTGGAATCAGCACCATCATTCCCAGCCTCGTCCACCTCGAGCATTCCCGATTTCCATCGCTCCACCATTGGCCGCCGTGCCTTCAGCTGCCTGGGCCCCGAGCTCTGGAATTCCCTCCCTAAACCTCTCCGCCTCTCTCTCTTCCTTTAAGACATAGAAACATAGAAGATAGGAGCAGGAGTAGGCCATTCGGCCCCTCGAGCCTGCTCCGCCATTCAATGAGATCATGGCTGATCATCCAAATTCAGTACCCTGTCCCTGCCTTCTCCCCATATCCCTTGATCCCTTTAGCCTTAAGAAATATATCTAACTCCTTCTTGAATATATTTAATGAATTGGTCTCCACTGCCTTCTGTGGTAGAGAATTCCACAGGTTCACCACTCTCTGGGTGAAGAAATTCCTCCTCATCTCTGTCCTAAATGGCTTACCCCTTATCCTTAGACTGTGACCCCTGGTTCTGGACTCCCCCGCCATCGGGAACATCCTTCCTGCATCTAGTCTGTCTAGTCCTGTTAGAATTTTATAAGGTTCAATGAGATCTCCTCTCATTCTCCTAAACTCCAGCGAGTATAAGCCCAATCGACCCAATCTCTCCTCATACGTCATTTCCGCCACCCCAGGTATCAGTCTGGTGAATCTTCACTGAACTCCCTCCATGGCAAGAACATCCTTCCTCAGATAAGGTGACCAAAACTGCGCACAATACTCAAGATGTGGTCTCACCAAGGCCCTGTACAACTGCAGCAAGACATCCTTGTTCCTGTACTTGAATCCTCTCGCTATTAAGGCCAACATACCATTTGCCTTCTTAACCGCCTGCTGCACCTGCATGCTTACCTTCAGCGACTGGTGCACAAGGACACCCAGGTCTCGTTGCGCTTCCCCTTCTCCCAGTCTATTGCCGTTCAGATAATAATCTGCCTTCCTGTTTTTGCCACCAAAGTGGATAACCACGCATTTATCCACCTTATACTGCATCTGCCATGCATCTGCCCAATCACCCAACCTGTCCAAATTATACTGGAGTTTCTCTGCATCCTCCTCACAGCACACACGCCCACCCAGCTTTGTGTCGTCTGCAAACTTGGAGATATTACATCTAGTTCCCTCGTCCAGATCATTAATATATATATTGTGAATAGCTGGGTTCCTAGCACCTTAGCTCCTTAAAACCGACCTCTTTGACCAAGCTTTTGGTCGCCTGTCCTAATATCTCCTTCTGTGGCTCGGTGTCAAATTGTTGTCTGATAATCGCTCCTGTGAAGCGCCCTGGGACGTTTTACTACGTTATAAATGCAGGTTGTTGCGGTTGACAAGACTGAGAGGGATAAGAATCACTCAGTGCCTAAATGCACCATCAAAACAGGCTTCAAAGGTGGCTGCGAGCATTCAACGGCATTTAACTTGCCCCTGGTTGCCATCCACCCAGCCAATATGGAAAGTGCCCGGGCGAGTGGCGTGAGAACAGAATCGCGCTCAGAGGTGGAGCCCCCTCAATAGCAAGACTGAAAGAATCAATTCTTTACATCGGATTACATCGGATATACGGCACAAAAACAGGCCATTTGCCCCAACCAGTCCATGCCGGCGTTTATGCTCCACTCGAGCCTCCTCCCATCTTTCCTCATCTCACCCTATCAGCGCAACCTTTCTCCCTCATGTGCTTGTCTAGCCTCCCCTTAAGTGCATAAATTGTGACCAGCAGTGGTCCCAGCACTGATCCTTGTGGAACACCACGACCCACCTTCTGCCACTGGGAATAGCTACCCTTTACGCCCACTCTCTGCTTTCTGTCCGGAACATAAGAACATAAGAAATAGGAGCAGGAGTCGGCCATTCGGCCCTTCGAGCCTGCTCCGCCATTCAATGAGATCATGGCTGATCTTCTGCCTCAACTCCATTCACCGGCCCTATCGCCATATCCCTTGATGCCCTTACTAGTCAGAAATCTATCGACTTCTGTTTTGAATATACCCAATGACTGAGCCTCCACAGCCCTCTGGGCTAGAGAATTCCAAAGATTCACCACCCTCTGTGTGAAGAAATATCTTCTCATCTCAGTCCTGAATGGCCTACCCTTTATCCTGAGGCTGTGACCCCTGGTTCCAGACTCCCCAGCCAAGGGAAACATTCTCCCAGCATCCATGCTATCAAGCCCTGTAATAATTTTGTATGCTTCAATGAGATCCCCTCTCATTCTTCTGAATTCAAGAGAATACAGGCCTAGTTTACTCAATCTCTTCTCATACGACTGTTCCGCCATCCCAGGAATCAATCTCGTGAACCTTCGTTGCACTCCCTCTATGGTAAGTATATCCTTCCTTAGGTAAGGAGACCAAAATTGTACACAGTACTCCAGGTGTGGTCTCGCCAAGGCCCTATATAATTGGAGTAAGACTTCTTTATTCCTGTACTCAAATCCTCTTGTAATGAAGGCTAGCATACTATTTGCCTTCCTAATGGCTTGCTGCACCTGCACATTCACTTTCAGTGACTCATGTACAAGGACACCCAGGTCCCTTTGAGCATCTGCATTCCCCAATCCTTCACCATTTAGGAAATACTCTGCCTTTCTGTTTTTTCTACCAAAGTGGATAACTTCACATTTATCCACATTATATTCCATCTGCCATGTTCTCGCCCACTCAGAGCCTGTCGAGATCCCCTTGAAGCCCCTTCACATCCTTTTCACAACTGACACTGCCACCTAGCTTTGTATCATCAGCAAATTTGGAAATGTTACATTTAGTCCCCTCATCCAAATCATTGATATAGATTGTGAATAGCTGAGGCCCAAGCACCGATCCTTGCGGTACCCCACCAGTCACAGCCTGCCATCCTGAAAAAGACCCGTTTATCCCTACTCTTTGTTTTCTGTCTGTTAACCAATTCTCAATCCATGCTAGTATATTACCCCAAATTCCATGCCCCAAATTTTGTTCACCAACCTCTTGTGTGGGACCTTATCGAAGGCCTTCTGAAAATCCAGATACACCACGTCTACCGGTTCCCCTTTGTCTACTCCACTAGTTACATCCTCAAAGAACTCCAATAGGTTTGTCAAACAGGATTTCCCTTTCATAAATCCATGTTGACTCCGCCCAATCTTACTATTAGTTTCTAAGTGCCCAGTTATTGCATCCTTTATAATAGATTCCAGCTAGCTATCCATTCTGCTACTTGTCCCTTGACTCCACATTCTCTGACCTTATTCATTAGTCTATTATGTTGTATCTTATCAAAGGCCTTTTGAAAATCTAGATAAATTACTTCTACTGCATTACCCTTGTCTACTCTCTCTGTTACCTCTTCAAAAAATTCAATGAGGTTGGTCAAGCAAAACTTTCCCTTTTGAAATCCATGCTGACTATTCATTATTATATTTTTGGCTTCTAGATGTTCTTCTATTTTCTCCTTTCACCCTGAGCTCCCGACCACATATCTGTGGCTTAACAAAGACCGCCTATTTCCACCTCCGTAACATCGCTCAACTCCGTCCCTGCCTCAGCTGATCTGCTGCTGAAACCCTCCTCCATGCCTTTGTTACCTTTACACTTGACTATTCCAACGCACTCCTGGCTGGCCTCGCATATTCTACCCTACGTAAACTTGAGGTCATCCATAACTCGGCCTAGCCCGCACCAAGTCCCGTTCGCCCATCACCCACTGTGCTCACTGCCCCGTGTCCTAACTCACACCCAGTCCCGTTCACCCATCACCTCCTGTGCTCACTGCCCCGTGTCCTAACTCGCACCGAGTCCCGTTCACCCATCACCCCCTGTGCTCACTGCCCCGTGTCCTAACTCGCACCGAGTCCCGTTCACCCATCACCCCCTGTGCTCACTGCCCCGTGTCCTAACTCGCACCGAGTCCCGTTCACCCATCACCCCCTGTGCTCACTGCCCCGTGTCCTAACTCACACCCAGTCCCGTTCACCCATCACCCCCTGTGCTCACTGCCCCGTGTCCTAACTCGCACCAAGTCCTGTTCACCCATCACCCCCTGTGCTCACTGCCCCGTGTCCTAACTCACACCCAGTCCCGTTCACCCATCACCCCCTGTGCTCACTGCCCCGTGTCCTAACTCACACCCAGTCCCGTTCACCCATCACCCCCTGAGCTCACTGACCTACATTGGCTCCCGGTCCAGCAACGCCTCGATTTCAAAATTCTCATCCTTGTTTTCAAATCCCTCCATGGCCCTCGTCCCCCCTCCCTATCTCTGTAACCTCCTCCAGCCCTACAACACTCCGAGATCTCTACGCTCCTCCAATCCTGGCCTCTTGAGCATCCCCCGATTTTAATCGCTCCACCATTGGCGGCCGTGCCTTCAGCTGCCTGGGCCCTGAGCTCTGGAATTCCCTCCCTAAACCTCTCCGCCTCTCTCTCCTCCTTTAAGACGCTCCTTAAAACCGACCTCTTTGACCCCGCTTTTGGTCGCCTGTCCTAATATCTCCTTATGGGGCTCGGTGTCAAATTTTTGCCTTAATGCTCCCGTGAAGCACCTTGGGACGTTTTACTACATTAAAGGCACTATATAAATACAAGTTGTTGTTGTTGTTTAGTAAGGGTTCCATTATTTTTCCTACCACCGATGTTAAGCTGACTGGTCTATAATTCCCTGGACATCTTCTATCCCTCTTCTTAAATATTGGTATTACGTTAGCTGTCCTCCAGTCCTCTGGCACTACCCCTTTTTCTAACAAATTATTAAATATGTGTAGTATTGCCCCTGCTATCTCTTCCCTAGATTCTTTTAAAATGCGTGGATGTAATCCATCTGGACCAGGGGCTTTATCCTCTTTGAGTTTGATTAGTTTATTTAATATATCCCCTCTTTTTATTTTAAATGCACTGATCTCATTCCTAATCTCATCATCAATGTCATGTCCACCTGTTCTATCTCCCTGGTAAATAACTGAAGCAAAGTAATTATTTAATATCTCTGCCATCTCTCTATCACTGCCTGTGGTATTATCCTGCCCATCCCTCAGTGGCCCTATTCCCATCCCGACCTTCCTATTTTTTTATTGATTCTTGAAACCCTCGGAGTGAAGGCCGATGGGGGGAGAAAGTCGGTATCGGCCCATTTGGGGCGCAATTATCGGCCGGGCGCAAAGATTAGCGCCTGGCGCTAATTATCGCCTCCGACAGCAAACTTGGCTTTTATCGCCCCTGGAGGTGATTGGAGCGCTAAATCAGGCGCTTCACACCTGTCTTAAGGCGCAAAGGCCGAGGAGCGAGGCGCTACCTCAGAGCGCTGGTGAAGCTCATGTGATGTCAGTCAGCAATGGAACACAGACACACTGGCGCCGGCCAGTTCTTAAAGGGGAGGGTTGATCTTGCTCTCCATCCACATCCTGCTCATTGCAGCCTTGAATCTCGGCCTGTAGAGACCTGCACATCAAATCTGCTGGAAAGAACAATGGAGAGGCCCAGGGAAAGAGCTCAGAGTGCAGCCCCCACAGTCTCTTCTAAATCGATACAAGGAAGGGCAAATCAAAATGAACCTGCAAAGTGCTGCTCAGTACCCAAAACTCCTTCACACAGCGTTGAATCTCTCCAGAAGTCTGTCTCTGTCTCTCTCTCTCTCTCAGAATGCGTGGGGCAAAAATGTCACCGACAAAAAAAGGCAGGAAGCGGTCGCCTTTAAATAGCGCTCCCCCAGTCCCTTCTCGACTGCAAAACGCTCCCCTCAACCTGTCACTGCTAGCGGCAGGCGGTAAGGCAGGGGGCGCCACTCAATATCCGGTCCGGGGCGCTAACGGTGCGTTGCGCGCTCGACTGATGTCACGATCTGCCGGCGCAGGAGATCGTGGCGGTAGTGTTTAGCGCCGCCGCAAAATGTCCGGTCAATTTCGCGAGAGGCGCAGACATCGCTGCGCCCGGGCGCTAGTTGCTTTGCGCCCCACTTAGCGCCCTCTTAAGGTGCTAACGGGTGGTGCTACCAACTGAATTTTTCGCCCATGGTGTCTTGCTTAGAAAAAGAGAGATGGCTTCAGATTGGATCACGTCAAGCGGAGATGGACTTGGGGCAGGAGAGGTCCTCAAACTCTTTTTGGATTTGCTGAGTCTGACAAGCACAGACTGTGTCAGAGATGGCTAAGGGTGGGAGCGGGGGTGGGGGGTGGGGAATGGAATAGATGGTACGTGAGATAGAATTCCTCGTTCATTGTATTCTTCCTGTAAGTGAAGGGGCTTCAGGCGTTTTCAAGCCCGTGTGTCAGGACAGTTTAGGTCCACTCCACTGAGCGTTCACAGTGGGACTACATTCCTCGCTGCAGGTCACGGCTATCTAAATGGACAATGGGATGCTTCCTGTGTCGCAGGTCGAAACTGAAATCCAGTTAATGACCGACCAGCCCCTAAGGTGTCTGTTCAGCCCTGGAGACCGGGCTCTACCTAACGATTCGCGGCCCCCTCCTCCCATTTCCCCACCGTCCATTAGCTCAATATTGGGCGGGGAGGAGGAGGATGGGGTGGCAGGAAGGAAGGAACAAGGGGGAGGGGTGGGTAATCGTGTCGCCCGCATCAGGGTCACTGAACTTGGCATCACTGGTTGACACCTGCTGGAAGCAAACTGAAGGAAGATATCGAAGAGGACAGCGGGCCGAGATTGCGGAGAAGGGAGAGAGAGAGAATTGTCAGGCATTGTAAGACTGCCAGGTGAATGGTTCAGGGTAATTAACGGGACTGGGCGAAGGGAGAGACAACAGGCGGCAAACTGATAAGGAATGGAAGAGGCATTCAAGAGAGATTGTTCATGGGATACTGAGGCAAACAAACCGAAAGGTCCGGGGTCGAAGCACGGGCTCTGCTATTAAACCCAACACAACCAGCTGGTGATAACACTCCCCCACCCCGTCTCCCGCGATTCCTCATTGAAACAAATCTCATTGAAACTTATAAAATTCTAACAGGACTAGATGCAGGAAGGGTGTTCCCGATGGCGGGGGTGTCCAGAACCAGGGGTCACAGTCTAAGGATAAGGGGGTAAGCCATTTAGAACAGAGATGAGGAGGAATTTCTTCGCCCAGGGAGTGGTGAACCTGTGGAATTCTCTACCACAGAAGGCAGTTGAGGCCAATTCATTAAATATATTCAAGAAGGAGTTGGATATATTTCTTAAGGCTAAAGGGATCAAGGGATATGGGGAGAAGGCAGGGACAGGGTACTGAATTTGGATGATCAGCATGATCTCATTGAATGGCGGAGCAGGCTCGAGGGGCCGAATGGCCGACTCCTGCTCCTATCTTCTATGTTTTCTATGTCCTGTAGTAATAATGATTCTGATTAAATGAAACAGTGGAATGCAGAACAAGAGAGGGGCAGAGGGACCCCATGTGATGGAGGCAGAGTCAGTAGTGGAACACTGAATGAATTGTAAAGGTGCTTGAAAGAGTGGCGCCCTCCCTTTCTCTCCCCACTACCCCCAACCCCCGCCTCCCCCTGCGACTCGCAGTCGACAGATGCTATTCAAGGGATGCTGAGCCTGTCGCCTGCAGTCCATCAGCTCACTTCACTCCCAGTCACCCGTCTCAGTGGCCTCGATGCTTCCTCTGAGCTCAGGCCTCGCACAAATGCCAAGGCTTTACAGCATCGAATGGAATCAATTAACAATCCACCCCCCACCCTGCCCCCCCCGCTGAGAGAGGGGCTCATTCCTCGCCGCCACGAAATCCTCGTCTACCTCCATGCCGGGTCAAGGGTCACAGATGACTTGTGTGAATGTTTTAACCTCCTCACCTGCAATTGTTTCAATCATCTTCTGTCCTCTGGGTGCCAAGGGGGCCCCCCACCTCCTGGAATAACTTGCTTTTAGCTAAATATTTATTTTAAAGAGGCTTTCCCTGTGCTGGTTAGGGAGCTGACCCGTGTACCCGTGTCTCAGGCTTCACTGCACACAAGGCCCGAGACTGCAGAGAATCCTCGGGGGTACAGGAGCATGCCAGGCGGATTGAAAACTACCTCCACACAGGCTGCAGGGCAGCCGTTAGGCCTCAAACATGGAAACGGCGGGGGGGAGAGAGAGAGAGAGATGGAGAGAGGGAGAGAGAGAGAGAGAGAGATGGAGAGACCAAAAACTCCCATACCTACTAGGGGAAGAGAGAAATTGTGTAACCTTAGCGGCACACTATGTTACAGCTTGCCATAAACAGAGGGACAACCATTAAATCTATGAAAAGAGTATATACAAAGTATATGAATGTATATTTATACACTCAGGGATATATCTGTTTATACACTGTATGGATAGATCTGCGTTTATGTGTTCAACCATAAATGTTTTTCGATGCTTTGGCAACATAAGATGTACCTTGTCATGCCAATAAAGCGATTTGAATTGAATTGAATTGAATTGAGAGAGAGAGAGACAGAGAGAGAGACAGAGAGAGAGAGAGAGAGACAGGGAGAGAGGGAGAGAGAGAAATGGAGAGAGGGAGAGGGAGAGACAGAGAGAGCGGGAGAGAGAGAGAGAGAGAGAGGGAGAGAGAGAGATGGGGAGAGAAGGAGAGAGAGATGGGGAGAGGGAGAGAGAGATGGGGAGAGGGAGAGAGAGAGAGGGAGAGGGAGAGAGAGAGAGAGGGAGAGAGAGAGAGAGAGAGAGGGAGAGAGGGAGAGAGAGATGGGGGAGAGGGAGAGAGAGATGGGGAGAGGGAGAGAGACAGAGAGGGAGAGAGACAGAGAGAGAGAGAGAGAGAGAGAGAGAGAGAGAGGGAGAGAGGGAGAGAGAGAGAGAGAGAGAGAGGAGAGAGAGCGAGAGGGAGAGAGAGAGAGAGAGAGAGAGGGAGAGAGAGAGAGAGAGAGGGAGAGAGCGAGAGAGGGAGAGAGAGAGATGGGGAGAGAGGGAGAGAGAGAGACAGAGAGAGAGGGAGAGAGAGAGGGAGAGGGGGAGAGAGAGAGAGAGAGGGGAGAGAGAGAGAGAGAGAGAGAGAGATGGGGAGAGGAGAGAGAGAGGGAGAGAGAGATGGGGAGAGGGAGAGAGGGAGATGGGGAGGAATTGTAGTGTATGTACCTTTAAGGGGAGAACTACTTTTTACAGCTCCTGTATACTGTAGTACCGGCAGTGACCACACCTGTATATAAACCCTGAGTAGGGATCTGTACGTTTAGTTTTAGAGTAACCCTCATCAGTAAATACCTGTTGATTGTTCCCTGCAGTCTCGTGTCTAGTTATTGAAGGACACACAACATCAAAATATACGGATCTAACAGTGGCGACGAGGCAGATTCAAACCTACCTGCAACTCTGCATTACCTCCCAGGGATTCGCTCCTGAGAACAGTGAAAAAAGTTGAGGCCAGAAGCACAGGGCGTCGACCACGAGCAACCGCCCAGTCCTTCCAGCAGAGATTTGAGCATCGCAGGGGAGGCTGTTGAGAGCTGGGCTTGGTTCTCCAGTCACGGTGGTCCAGCGAAATAGGCTGGCAACAGGTACGGTGCAGACCCTTCCCGGACAGCGGCGGCTAGAGCCGACCGATGGCACAGAAAAAGGCCGAGCGGCGTCGACGGGAGAAGAGAGAGGGTAGAGCGCACAGGGCGCAGCCGGTGTTCAGGACCGAGCGGCGTCGACGGGAGAAGAGAGAGGGTAGAGCGCACAGGGCGCAGCCGGTGTTCAGGACTGAGCGGCGTCGACGGGAGAAGAGAGAGGGTAGACCGCACAGGGCGCAGCCGGTGTTCAGGATCCGAACGGCGTCGACGGGAGAAGAGAGAGGGTAGACCGCACAGGGCGCAGCCGGTGTTCAGGACCGAACGGCGTCGACGGGAGAAGAGAGAGAGGCGCGAAGGAAAATGCGCAGAGCGCAGCCGGTGTTCAAGGGACGAGCAGCGTCAGCGGGAAGAAAGGGAAACGCGCAGAGCGCAGCCGGTGTTCAAGGGCCGAGCAGCCACAGCGGAGAAGGGAGAGCACGGGAAACGCCATTTTGAGCCGCAGCGGAGAAGAAGGGAGAGCGCGGGGAAAACGCCATTTTGAGCCGCAGCGGAGAAGGGAGAGACGGGAGACGCCATTTTGAGCCGCAAGAAGAAGGGAAAGTGCGGGAAAACGCCATTTTGAGCCAGTCTAACCACACCCAGGGATGCCGAAGAGTGGCAGTATCACAGCGTTCGACAATGAAGTCGAAGATTGGACGACATATGTCGAACGCATAGAAGTGTACTGCAAGGTAAATGAAGTGCCAGATGCCAGGAAAGCGCTGGTATTGTTGAATTCCATGGGTGCAAAAACGTATGGCTTACTGCGAAACCTAGTAACCCCAGAGAAGCCAGTGGACAAGGATTTTGGAAACATAGTGTCAATCCTACAGAACCACTTAAGCCCCCACACCGCTGCTGATAGCAGAAAGATTTAAGTTTCACAAAAAGAACCAGCATAAAGATGAAAGTAATGCTGAGTATTTAACGGAACTGCGCAAGCTATCGAAACACTGCCAGTTTGGAACGGGACTAGCAGATACTTTAAGGGACAAGTTTGTGTGTGGGCTTCAAAGTGAAGGAACCCAGAAACGGCTTCTATCAGAAAAGGATCTTACGCTGGACAAGGCTTTCAGCATGGCAGTATCACACGAAGCAGCCGCACGGGCGCTGCAGAGATACAACGGAGACCGCAAGAATATGGAACAAATGAAATGTCATACGGAACAGTGAAGTGCTATCGCTGCGAGCAGAACAACACACGACCATAATGATTGCTGGTTCAAGGACAAAGTGTGCAGACAGTGTGGAAAAGTAGGACACATAGCAAGAGTCTGCAGGTCGGGAAAGAAAACCAGCAGCAAGAAATCTCCACAGGAGAAGTACAAGAAGGTACATAAGGTGACGGAGAGTAGTTCAGACGAACAGAAAAGTGATACAGACTCCGGAAGCAAGGAGCTGGGTTGTCTGAAACTACATAAGGTGATCCAAACGGAGGATCACCAAACTATCTGGGTCACGCTCAAGATAGCAGGAGTCCAAGTGAAAATGGAATTGGACACAGGATCAGCCCTAACAGTCATAAACCGAAGGGACTACAAGCGGCTATTCTCACATATACCCTTGAGAGATACAGAGATTGTCTTGAAGATGTACACGGGGCAAAAAGTCTACCCCAAAGGAAAAATAAGGGTGAACGTTGTATATAACGGTAAGGAAACACCAAAAATGGACCTATATGTATTGCCAGATGGAGGACACCACAACTAGGATGTGAATGGATCCGGAAGATACAGCTAGATTGGCATTCCATACAAGCACTGACTGTAGATGCCAAAAAGGATGATGACGCCACACCGGGACGACTGTCAAAAATGCTAACTAACGCACAAGAAGTGTTCCAGGAGGGACTTGGAACACTAAAAGGCATAACAGTGACGATCAAAATAGAGGAAAATGCAAGCCCAAAGTTTTTTAAGGCCAGACCGGTGCCTTATGCGATCCGCCCAGCCGTCGAAGCAGAGCTGGAAGGTTTGGAACGTTCAGGAGTACTGTCCAAAGTGGACTGGAGCGAGTGGGCCACACCCATCGTTCCTGTAATGAAGAGGTCGTTGAGTAATATGCCTGGGGAACCAAAGAAAGTTCGCATCTGTGGGGACTTTAAGGTGACAGTGAACCCAGTCCTTCACACGGTACAATATCCGCTTCCACGGATTGAAGATATTTTCGCCTCGCTATCTGGAGGGAAACGCTTCACTAAGATTGATCTGGCCCAGGCGTACCTGCAAATGGAGGTAGAAGAAGCCTCGAAACAGTACCTCACGATCAACACTCATAAAGGTCTCTACCAATACAACCGGCTGGTGTTCGGGGTAGCATCAGCTCCGGCTATTTGGCAAAGGGCAATGGAACAAGTCCTGCAAGGGATTCCAGGGACCTAGTGTTATTTGGACGACATCCTGGTCACAGGCGAAAATGACAGTGCTCACCTTGCCAACCTGGAGCAGGTGCTCACTAGATTGAAGGAATATGGGCTCCGAGCAAATCGCCACAAATGCGAGTTTTTCCAGAAGCAGATATCGTATTGTGGCCACGTTATTGATAAAGAGGGGTTACATAAGTCCCTGAAAAGATTGAGGCAGTAGCCAAGGCTCCAGCACCGGAAAATGTGTCACAACTGAGGTCGTTCCTCGGGCTGGTGAACTACTACTATAAGTTCTTGCCGAATTTGTCTACAGTACTACACCCACTGAACACCCTACTGCAAACGGGGGTACCATGGAAGTGGAATGACGAATGTAAATGAGCTTTCCAGAAGTGCAAAGAATTGATCACATCAAAAGAGGTGTTGGCTCATTTCAACCCAGCACTACCAATTTGGTTGGCGTGTGATGCATCACCCTATGGCATTGGAGTGGTGCTGTCGCACAAGTTCCCGGACGGCTTGGTGAGGCCGGTAGCCTTTGCGTCTCGGTCACTAACCTCAGCCGAGCGTAACTACGCCCAGATTGACAGGGAGGCCCTCAGCCTAGTGTGGGGAGTGAAAAAGTTCAACCACTATCTGCACGGGCAGAAGTTCACCTTGCTGACTGACCACCAACCACTTGTCTCCATCTTTAATCCAAAGAAGGGCGTGCCGGTGATGACTGCGCAACGGCTACAAAGATGGTCCCTTTTTCTAGGGGCGAACCAATATGAAATCGAGTATAAGGGCACGAAACAGCATGGAAACGCTGATGGGCTATCACGCCTGCCACTGCCTACTGCGGAGGAAGCACCAGCAGTGGACCCTGTCGAAATATTTCATTCGACTATAATTGAACGCTTGCCAGTAACTAACGCTGATATAGAGAAGGAGACCCGAAATGACCCGACACTGTCTCGGATATATGACTTGACGGTGAAGGGATGGCCAGCACATGGCGACTCACTGTTGCCAGCATTCTCATCCAGAAGAGAACAGCTGTCAGTATGCCAGGGGACCTTGATGTGTGGATCCCGAGTGGTAATTCCACCTAAGTTAAGGGAGAGAGTGCTCAATGAGCTTCACGAAGGCCATCTGGGAGGGGTGAAAATGAAAAGCCTTGCTAGGGCTTATGTGTGGTGGCCGGGGATCGATCAGCAAATCGAGGACCTGACAAAGAGCTGCTCAGGATGCCAGAAGGTCCAAAATGCACCACCACATGCCTCTCTACACCCATGGGAGTGGCCCTCATCTCCATGGCAACGGGTGCATATTGATTTTGCTGGTCCATTCATGGACTCAATGTTTTTAATAGCCGTGGATGCGCACTCGAAATAGCCTGAGGTGATCAAAATGTCCTCCACCACCACGGAGAAAACTATTGCAGTCCTACGGACCATATTTGCCAGGAACAGCTTGCCAGAGCAGATTTGCTCTGATAACGGACCACGGTTTGTGTCCGAAGAGTTTCGAAGATTCATGAAAAGGAATGGGGTAAGGCATTACACATCCGCCCCGTATCATCCAGCCACAAATGGATTGGCTGAGAGGTTCGTACAAACCTTTAAGAAAGCAGTAAGGGCCATGTGCGATGACGACATTCCACTGCAGCATAAGGTGGACAATTTCTTGTTAGCCTACAGAAATGCGACACATGCAGTTACCAACCAGACCCCGGCCATGATGTTCTTTAACCGAAGGTTGAGATCTCGTCTGGATTTGCTCAGACCAAATGTACGAAGAGATGTTGAGAGTAAGCAATTCCAGCACATCAATGAGAAGCCGACAAGGAGCTTCAATGTAGGGCAACCAGTCTTGGCCCGCGACTACCGAACAGAGAAATGGCAACCAGGAACGATATGCACACGGCAGGGGCCACTAATGTACACAGTGGATGTTGGGGAGAACATTGTGAGGCGCCATGTCGACCAGATCCTAGAGTCACAGGAACGAGTCAACCCCAGGTCTCGCGCACCTGGTGATGAACCCGACATACAGGTAGCATCTACCTCAGAAACAGTAGCATCGGAAGCTGATGAACCAACCGACGACAGGGGGCCAGAATCGCCTCCGCACCAAGAGCAAGACACTCAGGAAAGGCACTATCCAGAAAGGATCAGGAAGCCGCCCCAAAGACTGAATTTATAAATGGACTATTTTCAGTAAATGTGCATGTTAAAAGTGTTAATTGTTAAATGAATGTTATGGTACTGTTAATCTAAAAGGGGAGGAATTGTAGTGTATGTACCTTTAAGGGGAGAACTACTTTTTACAGCTCCTGTATACTGTAGTACCGGCAGCGACCACACCTGTATATAAACCCTGCGTAGGGATCTGTACATTTAGTTTTAGAGTAACCCTCATCCAGTAAATACCTGTTGATTGTTCCCTGCAGTCTCGTGTCTAGTTATTGAAGGACACACAACATCAAAATATACGGATCTAACAGGGAGAGAGGGAGAGAGAGAGATGGGGAGAGAGGGAGAGGGAGAGATGGTGAGAGGGAGAGATGGAGGGGAAGGGCGGGAGATGGAGAGATGGTGAGTGGGAGAGAGCGAGAGGGAGAGGGGGGAAAGTGAGGGGGAGAGAGATGGAGCAAGAGAGAAAGAGTGAGATGGAGAGATGGTGAGAGGGCGAGGGAGAGAGAGAGAGCGATTGGGAGAGAGAGATGGTGAGAGGGAGAGAGGAGAGATGGAGAGAGAGACAGAGAGAGAGAGGGAGCGAGAGACAGACAGAGAGAGGGAGGGAAAGAGACCTTTACCCTCAGGACCCATCATAAAGAGAGAGTGTTACTATTTTGAAGAAGAGCAGGGGAGTTCTCCCCGGTGTCCTGGGGCCAAGATTTATCCCTGAACCAACATCACTAAAACCGATTATCTGCTCATTATCACATTGCTGTTTGTGGGAGCTTGCTGTGCGCAAATTGGCTGCTGCGTTTCCAACATTTCAACAGCGACTACACTTCAAAAGTACTTCATTGGCTGCAAAGCGCTTTGGTGAAAGGCGCTGGAGAGATGGGAGTCGAGGCTTGCTTTCCGATCAGCTGCGCATCCTGGTGTTGTTGAGTGATTGTGAAAGGTGGCCTATGAATATCTGGGTCAATGACTGCATCAGATGAGACAGAGTAAGTTAAAGGTGAGGTTTAAGGGCAAGGAACCATGAGGAATGATTCCTGCATCTATTCAGTCAAATGTAGATTGAAAAATTCAGACTCGGAGCACCTGCCTTGGAAGGTCTGTAAACACTGATATCCCAAACTCTACTGCCCCATGTCCTAACTCGCTCCGAGTCCCGTTCACCCATCACCCCCTGTACTCACTGCCCCGTGTCCTTACTCGCACACAGTCCCGTTCACCCGTCACCCCCTGAGCTCGCTGACATTGGCTCCCGGTCCGGCAACGCCTCGATTTTAAAATTCTCATCCTCATGTTCAAATCCCTCCCATGGCCCTCGCCTCCCTCCCTATCTCTGTAACCTCCTCCAGCACCTACAACACTCCCTATCTCTGTAACCTCCTCCAGCCCCTACAACCCTCCCTATCTCTGTAACCTCCTCCAGCCCCTCCGACCCTCCCAATCTCTGTAACCTCCTCCAGCCCCTACAACCCTCCCTATCTCTGAAACCTCCTCCAGCCCTACAACACTCCCTTTCTCTGTAACCTCCTCCAGCACCTACAACCCTCCCTATCTCTGTAACCTCCTCCAGCCCCTACAACCCCTCCCTATCTCTGTAACCTCCTCCAGCCCCTACAACCCTCCCTATTCTCTGCAACCTCCTCCAGCCCCTACAACCCTCCCTATCTCTGTAACCTCCTCCAGCCCCTACAACCCTCCCTATCTCTGTAACCTCCTCCAGCCCCTACAACCCTCCCTATCTCTGTAACTTCCTCCAGCCCCTACAACCCTCCCAATCTCTGTAACCTCCTCCAGCCCCTACAATCCTCCCTATCTCTGCAACCTCCTCCAGCCCCTACACCCCTCCCTATCTCTGTAACCTCCTCCAGCCCCCTACAACCCTCCCTATCTCTGTAACCTCCTCCAGCCCCTACAACCCTCCCTATCTCTGTAACCTCATCCAGCCCCTACAACCCTCCCTATCTCTGAAACCTCCTCCAGCCCTACAACACTCCCTATCTCTGTAATCTCCTCCAGCCCCTACAACCCTCCCTATCTCTGTAACCTCCTCCAGCCCCTCCAACCCTCCCAATCTCTGTAACCTCCTCCAGCCCCTACAACCCTCCCTATCTCTGAAACCTCCTCCAGCCCTACAACACTCCCTATCTCTGTAACCTCCTCCAGCCCCTACAACTCTCCCTTTCTCTTTAACCTCCTCCAGCACCTACAACCCTCCCTATCTCTGTAACCTCCTCCAGCCCCTACAACCCTCCCTATCTCTGTAACCTCCTCCAGCCCCTACAACCCTCCCTATCTCTGTAACCTCCTCCAGCCCCTACAACCCTCCCTATCTCTGTAACCTCCTCCAGCCCCTACAACACTCCCAATCTCTGTAACCTCCTCCAGCCCCTACAACCCTCCCTATCTCTGCAACCTCCTCCAGCCCCTACACCCCTCCCTATCTCTGTAACCTCCTCCAGCCCCTACACCCCTCCCTATCTCTGTAACCTCCTCCAGCCCCCTACAACCCTCCCTATTTCTGTAACCTCCTCCAGCTCCTACAACCCTCCCTATCTCTGTAACCTCCTCCAGCCCCTACAACCCTTCCTATCTCTGTAGCCTCCTCCAGCCCTACAACCCTCCCTATCTCTGTAACCTCCTCCAGCCCCTACAACCCTTCCTATCTCTGTAACCTCCTCCAGCCCCTACAACCCTCCCCATCTCTGTAACCTCCTCCAGCCCTACAACCCTCCCTATCTCTGTAACCTCCTCCAGCCCCTACAACCCTCCCTATCTCTGTAACCTCCTCCAGCCCTACAACCCTCCCTATCTCTGTAACCTCCTCCAGCCCCTACAACCCTCCCTATCTCTGTAACCTCCTCCAGCCCCTACAACCCTCCCTATCTCTGTAACCTCCTCCAGCCCCTACAACCCTCCCTATCTCTGTAACCTCCTCCAGCCCCTACAACCCTTCCTATCTCTGTAACCTCCTCCAGCCCCTACAACCCTCCCCATCTCTGTAACCTCCTCCAGCCCTACAACCCTCCCTATCTCTGTAACCTCCTCCAGCCCCTACAACCCTCCCTATCTCTGTAACCTCCTCCAGCCCTACAACCCTCCCTATCTCTGTAACCTCCTCCAGCCCCTACAACCCTCCCTATCTCTGTAACCTCCTCCAGCCCCTACAACCCTCCCTATCTCTGTAACCTCCTCCAGCCCCTACAACCCTTCCTATCTCTGTAACCTCCTCCAGCCCCTACAACCCTCCCCATCTCTGTAACCTCCTCCAGCCCTACAACCCTCCCTATCTCTGTAACCTCCTCCAGCCCCTACAACCCTCCCTATCTCTGTAACCTCCTCCAGCCCTACAACCCTCCCTATCTCTGTAACCTCCTCCAGCCCCTACAACCCTCCCTATCTCTGTAACTTCCTCCAGCCCCTACAACCCTCCCAATCTCTGTAACCTCCTCCAGCCCCTACAACCCTCCCTATCTCTGTAACCCACTCACATCCCTACAACCCTCCCTATCTCTGTAACCTCCTCCAGCCCTACAACCCCCCAAGATCTCTACGCTCCTCCAATTCTGGCCTCTTGTCCATCCCCCACTCCCTTCACTCCACCATTGGCGGCCGTGCCTTCAGCTGCCTGGGCCCCGAGCTCTGGAATTCCCTCCCTAAACCTCTCCGCCTCTCTCTCCCCTCCTTTAAGACGTTGCTTAAAACCTGTCTCCTCCTTTCTCACTCTCCTTCTCCTCCTTAGCAACCCTGATCGGTGAGACCTGCTCCACTTGCCTGAGTTACACCATCGCTTCAAATACTCGGACTTTGGGTGAATCCCATCATTGGGAATTGACACTTCATTTCACCCATCTATATTCTCCCCTCCCCTCCGGGGGCGGTGCTGATTCCTGCTGGGGTACTGCCCCAGGAGCATCTCCGCCATCGCCCACTCTTGATAGGTGAAGCCTAGATAGGAAGTGTGGCCGGCTATTCAACTCTGAGCGGCATCGCATCTGGGCCTAATCCCGTCAGCACCCTTGGCTGACGTTACCCTCCTGGGCCCCGGGGTGCAGAGGCTAACTGTGCCCCCGTGGGAGGGGCTAGCTCAGCACCTGGTCAGGGTTTGAACCCATCGCAGGACGGAGACAAGCTCAGACCTGACCCCCCGCCCTCGCCTCTCGACCAGCCGGGAGTTACCAGCTACACCTCCACCCCCTTCCAAACATCGTTCCTTCCCCAGGAGATATGCTGTCGGCCCTGGCTCAGTGGGCAGCGCTCTCTCCCCTCGGAGTCAGAAGGTGGTGGGTTCAAGTCCCGCGCCAGAGAGGTGAGCCCATAGTCCAGGCCAACACTCCCTGTGCAGTACTGAGGGGGTGCTGCACTGTCGGAGGGGCAGTACTGAGGGAGCGCTGCACTGTCGGAGGGGCAGTACTGAGGGAGCGCTGCACTGTCGGAGGGGCAGTACTGAGGGAGCGCTGCACTGTCGGAGGGGCAGTACTGAGGGAGCGCTGCACTG
>NW_028225182.1:55898461-55930961 GCF_052327205.1 Somniosus microcephalus | reverse complement strand
GAGAGAGACAGAGAGACAGCGAGAGAGAGACAGCGAGAGAGAGAGACAGAGAGACAGCGAGAGAGAGACAGCGAGAGACAGAGAGACAGCGAGAGAGAGTGAGAGAGAGAGACAGAGAGACAGCGAGAGACAGTGAGAGAGAGAGACAGCGAGAGAGAGACAGCGAGAGACAGAGAGACAGAGAGACAGCGAGAGAGAGAGACAGAGAGACAGAGAGACAGCGAGAGAGAGACAGCGAGAGACAGAGAGACAGCGACAGAGAGAGACAGAGAGACAGAGAGACAGCGAGAGAGACAGCGAGAGACAGAGAGACAGCGAGAGAGAGACAGCGAGAGACAGTGAGAGAGAGAGACAGCGAGAGAGAGACAGCGAGAGACAGAGAGACAGCGAGAGACAGTGAGAGAGAGAGACAGCGAGAGAGAGAGACAGAGAGACAGCAAGAGAGAGAGAGAGAGACAGAGAGACAGCGAGAGACAGTGAGAGAGAGAGACAGCGAGAGACAGAGAGACAGAGAGACAGCGACAGAGAGAGACAGAGAGACAGAGAGACAGCGAGAGAGAGACAGCGAGAGACAGAGAGACAGAGAGACAGCGAGAGAGAGGCAGCGAGAGACAGAGAGACAGAGAGACAGCGAGAGAGAGACAGCGAGAGACAGAGAGACAGAGAGACAGCGAGAGAGAGAGAGAGAGAGACAGAGAGACAGCGAGAGAGAGACAGCGAGAGAGAGAGAGAGAGAGTGAGAGACAGCGAGAGAGAGAGTGAGAGAGAGAGTGAGAGACAGCGAGAGAGAGTGAGAGAGAGAGACTGATTCTGAGTCTGTGTCTGAAAACAGGGAATGCTGCAGATACTCAGCAGGTCAGGCAGCCTCTGTGGAGAGAGGAAGGTTAATGTTTCAGGTCGATGCCCGGACTATTTCCAGCATTTGCTGTTTTTAGTTCAGATTTGCACCATCCACAGTACGGTGCACCAGTGCCTGTGTCTGCCTGGCGAGGTGATTAAACCCTAGAGGAACGCAATCCGACGCCAATCTCCAGCTCATTCGGGACAGGTGGGAGGCCGAGATTAACAGAGGTCCCCCCTCGCCCCCTCAGTGACCGTGTGGAGTTTGCAACACGTTGCCGAGTTTGGCGTTTAGATTAATCACACTGCCACCCCCCCGCCAACCCCCACCCCCCTCAACCGACACAGCCTCAATTTACTTAATTCATGCAGAAAGAAAGAAAGGAAATCAGGCCTCTCATTCTGCTCCAGAAGGCAATCTCCAACCCTGCGGGGAGCGAGACTCGGCAACCGCCTCGGCTCCTGATCGACACACTTTCCTTTCCAATTGTCCTGCTGACAAAGGATGAAAAAAATAACAGGGGGGGCGCGCGCAGTGCGGGGGGGAGGGAAGAGTCGCCAGAGCTCAGCCGGTGAAAGGGGACCCTCTTGACTGTCGGAGTAGGCCTCGGCCTAGCGAAATCGGGCCTCTACCTGGCGGTTCAGGTGAGCGCAGATGACAGGGGGACAACGATTCAGCACCATATCCCAGGCCAGCACACCCCCAGTGAAACCAGCCGGAATATCTCGAGCCTGAGTTGGCAACTCTGCAGCTTATTAAGGACAGGTGGGAAGCAGGGATTCCCAGAGGCTATCCCCATCAGACACTCCCAGAGCAGGTACAGCACGGGTTAGATACAGAGTAAAGCTCCCTCTACACTGTCCCCATCAAACACTCCCAGGGCAGGTACAGCACGGGTTAGATACAGAGTAAAGCTCCCTCTACACTGTCCCATCAGACACTCCCAGAGCAGGTACAGCACGGGTTAGATACAGAGTAAAGCTCCCTCTACACTGTCCCCATCAAACACTCCCAGGGCAGGTACAGCACAGGTTAGATACAGAGTAACGCTCCCTCTACACTGTCCCCATCAAACACTCCCAGGGCAGGTACAGCACGGGGTTAGATACAGAGTAAAGCTCCCTCTACACTGTCCCGTCAAACACTCCCAGGGCAGGTACAGCATGGGTTAGATACAGAGTAAAGCTCCCTCTACACTCTCCCATCAAACACTCCCAGGGCAGGTACAGCACGGGTTAGATACAGAGTAAAGCTCCCTCTACACTGTCCCATCAAACACTCCCAGGGCAGGTACAGCATGGGGTTAGATACAGAGTAAAGCTCCTTCTACACTGTACCAACAAACACTCCCAGGGCAGGTACAGCACGGGTTATATATAGAGAAAAGCTCCCTCTACACTGTCCCATCAAACACTCCCAGGGCAGGTACAGCCGGGGTTAGATACAGGGTAAAGCTCCCTCTACACTGTCCCATCAAACACTCCCAGGGCAGGTACAGCACGGGTTAGATACAGAGTAAAGCTCCCTCTACACTGTCCCATCAAACACTCCCAGGGCAGGTACAGCACGGGGTTAGATACAGAGTAAAGCTCCTTCTACACTGTACCAACAAACACTCCCAGGGCAGGTACAGCATGGGTTAGATATAGAGTAAAGCTCCCTCTACACTGTCCCATCAAACACTCCCAGGGCAGGTACAGCCGGGGTTAGATACAGAGTAAAGCTCCCTCTACACTGTCCCATCAAACACTCCCAGGGCAGGTACAGCCGGGGTTAGAGACAGAGTAAAGCTCCCTCTACACTGTCCCATCAAACACTCCCAGGGCAGGTACAGCACGGGGTTAGATACAGAGTAAAGCTCCCTCTACACTGTCCCATCAAACACTCCCAGGGCAGGAACAGCACGGGGTTAGATACAGAGTAAAGCTCCCTCTACACTGTCCCATCAAACACTCCCAGGGCAGGTACAGCACGGGTTAGATACAGAGTAAAGCTCCCTCTGCACTGTCCCATCAAACACTCCCAGGGCAGGTACAGCACGGGGATAGATACAGAGTAAAGCTCCCTCCACACTGTCCCATCAAACACTCCCAGGGCAGGTACAGCATGGGTTAGATACAGAGTAAAGCTCCCTCTACACTGTCCCATCAAACACTCCCAGGGCAGGTACAGCACGGGTTAGATACAGAGTAAAGCTCCCTCTACACTGTCCCATCAAACACTCCCAGGGCAGGTTCAGCACGGGGTTAGATACAGAGTAAAGCTCCCTCTACACTGTCCCATCAAACACTCCCAGGGCAGGTACAGCACGGGTTAGATACAGAGTAAAGCTCCCTCTACACTGTCCCATCAAACACTCCCAGGGCAGGTACAGCACGGGGTTAGATACAGAGTAAAGCTCCCTCTACACTGTCCCATCAAACACTCCCAGGGCAGGTACAGCACGGGGATAGATACAGAGTAAAGCTCCCTCCACACTGTCCCATCAAACACTCCCAGGGCAGGTACAGCACGGGGATAGATACAGAGTAAAGCTCCCTTTACACTGTCCCCATCAAACACTCCCAGGGCAGGTACAGCACGGGTTAGATACAGAGTAAAGCTCCCTCTACACTGTCCCATCAAACACTCCCAGGGCAGGTATAGCACGGGTTAGATGCAGAGTAAAGCTCCCTCTACACTGTCCCATCAAACACTCCCAGGGCAGGTACAGCACGGGGATAGATACAGAGTAAAGCTCCCTCTACACTGTCCCATCAAACACTCCCAGGGCAGGTAGAGCACGGGTTAGATACAGAGTAAAGCTCCCTCTACACTGTCCCATCAAACACTCCCAGGGCAGGTAGAGCACGGGGTTAGATACAGAGTAAAGCTCCCTCTACACTGTCCCATCAAACACTCCCAGGGCAGGTACAGCACGGGGTTAGATACAGAGTAACGCTCCCTCAAGACTGTCCCCATCAAACACTCCCAGGGCAGGTACAGCACAGGTTAGATACAGAGTAACGCTCCCTCTACACTGTCCCCATCAAACACTCCCAGGGCAGGTACAGCACGGGGTTAGATACAGAGTGAAGCTCCCTCTACACTGTCCCGTCAAACACTCCCAGGACAGGTACAGCACGGGTTAGATACAGAGTAAAGCTCCCTCTACACTGTCCCATCAAACACTCCCAGGGCAGGTACAGCATGGGTTAGATACAGAGTAAAGCTCCCTCGACACTGTCCCATCAAACACTCCCAGGGCAGGTACAGCACGGGGTTAGATACAGAGTAAAGCTCCCTCTACACTGTCCCATCAAACACTCCCAGGGCAGGTGCAGCACAGGTTAGATACAGAGTAAAGCTTCCTCTACACTGTCCCATCAAACACTCCCAGGGCAGGTACAGCACGGGTTAGATATAGAGTAAAGCTCCCTCTACACTGTCCCATCAAACACTCCCAGGGCAGGTACAGCATGGGTTAGATACAGAGTAAGTGCTCCCCCTACAGTGTCCCATCAAACACTCCCAGGGCAGGTACAGCATGGGTTAGATACAGAGTAAAGCTCCCTCTACACTGTCCCCATCAAACACGCCCAGGGCAGGTACAGCACAGGTTAGATACAGAGAAAAGCTCGCTCAACACTGTCCCATCAAACACTCCCAGGGCAGGTACAGCACGGGGTTAGATACAGAGTAAAGCTCCCTCTACACTGTCGCATCAAACACTCCCACGGCAGGTACAGCACGGGGTTAGATACAGAGTAAAGCTCCCTCTACACTGTCCCATCAAACACTCCCAGGGCAGGTACAGCATGGGTTAGATACAGAGTAAAGCTGCCTCTACACTGTCCCATCAAACACTCTCAGGGCAGGTACAGCAACGGTTACATACAGAGTAAAGCTCCCTCTACACTGTCCCATCAAATACTCCCAGGGCAGGTACAGCACGGGTTAGATACCGAGTAAAGCTCCCTCTACACTCTCCCCATCAAACACTCCCAGGGCAGGTACAACACGGGTGAGGCACAGAGTAAAGCTCCCTCTACAATGTCCCATCAAACACTCCCAGGGCAGGTACAGCATGGGTTAGATACAGAGTAAAGCTCCCTCTACACTGTCCCATCAAACACTCCAACGGCAGGTACAGCCCGGGTTAGATACAGAGTAAAGCTCCCTCTACATTGTCCCATCAAACACTCCCAGGGCAGGTACAGCATGGGTTAGATACAGAGTAAGTGCTCCCCCTACACTGTCCCATCAAACACTCCCAGTGCAGGTACAGCATGGGTTAGATACAGAGTAAAGCTCCCTCTACACTGTCCCCATCAAACACTCCCAGGGCAGGTACAGCACAGGTTAGATACAGAGTAAAGCTCCCTCAACACTGTCCAATCAAACACTCCCAGGGCAGGTACAGCATGGGTTATATACAGAGTAAAGCTCACCCTACACTGTCCCATCAAACACTCCCAAGGCAGGTACAGCACGGGGTTAGATACATAGTAAAGCTCCCTCTACACAGTCGCATCAAACACTCCCACGGCAGGTACAGCACTGGTTAGATACAGAGTAAAGCTCCCTCTACACCGTCCCATCAAACACTCCCAGGGCAGGTACAGCATGGGTTAGATACAGAGTAAAGCTCCCTCTACACTGTCCCATCAAACACTCCCAGGGGAGGTACAGCACGGGTTAGATACAGAGTAAAGCTCCCTCTACACTGTACCATCAAACAATCCCAGGGCAGGTACAGCACGGGGTTAGATACAGAGTAAAGCGCCCTCTACACTGTCCCATCAAACACTCCCAGGGCAGGTACAGCA
This sequence comes from Somniosus microcephalus, assembly GCF_052327205.1. Lineage (NCBI taxonomy): Eukaryota > Metazoa > Chordata > Chondrichthyes > Squaliformes > Somniosidae > Somniosus > Somniosus microcephalus. The sequence goes on along the minus strand of NW_028225182.1, from coordinate 55,925,312 downwards.
CGGGTTAGATACAGAGTAAAGCTCCCTCTACACTGTCCCATCAAACACTCCCAGGGCAGGTACAGCACGGGTTAGATACAGAGTAAAGCTCCCTCTACACTGTCCCCATCAAATGCTCCCAGGGCAGGTACAGCATGGGTTAGATACAGAGTAAAGCTCCCTCTACACTGTCCCGATCAAACACTCCCAGGGCAGGTACAACACGCGTTAGGTACAGAGTAAAGCTCCCTCTACACTGTCCCATCAAACACTCCCACGGCAGGTACAGCCCGTGTTAGATACAGAGTAAAGCTCCCTCTACACTGTCCCATCAAACACTCCCAGGGCAGGTACAGCATGGGTTAGATACAGAGTAAGTGCTCCCCATACACTGTCCCATCAAACACTCCCAGGGCAGGTACAGCATGGGTTAGATACAGAGTAAAGCTCACTCTACACTGTCCAATCAAACACTCCCAGGGCAGGTACAGCACAGGTTAGAGACAGAGTAAAGCTCCCTCTACACTGTCCCATCAAACACTCCCAGGGCAGGTACAGCACGGATTAGATACAGAGTAAAGCTCCCTCTACACTGTCCCATCAAACACTCCCAGGGCAGGTACAGCGTGGGTTAGATACAGAGTAAAGCTCCCTCTACACTGTCCCATCAAACACTCCCAGGGCAGGTACAGCATGGGTTAGATACAGAGTAAAGCTCCCTCTACACTGTCCCATCAAACACTCCCAGGGCAGGTACAGCACGGGTTAGATACAGAGTAAAGCTCCCTCTACACTGTCCCATCAAACACTCCCAGGGCAGGTGCAGCACGGGGTTAGATACAGAGTAAAGCTCCCTCTACACTGTCCCATCAAACACTCCCAGGGCAGGTACAGCATGGGTTAGATACAGAGTAAAGCTCCCTCTAAACTGTCCCATCAAACACTCCCAGGGCAGGTACAGCACGGGTTAGATACAGAGTAAAGCTCCCTCTACACTGTCCCATCAAACACTCTCAGGGCAGGTACAGCACGGGTTAGATACAGAGTAAAGCTCCCTCTACACTGTCCCATCAAATACTCCCAGGGCAGGTACAGCACGGGTTAGATCCAGAGTAAAGCTCCCTCTACACTCTCCCCATCAAACACTCCCAGGGCAGGTACAGCATGGGTTAGATACAGAGTAAAGCTCCCTCTACACTGTCCCATCAAACACTCCCACGGCAGGTAGAGCCCGGGTTAGATACAGAGTAAAGTTCCCTCTACACTGTCCCATCAAACACTCCCAGGGCAGGTACAGCACGGGTTAGATACAGAGTAAAGCTCCCTCTACACTCTCCCATCAAACACTCCCAGGGCAGGTACAGCACGGGTTAGATACAGAGTAAAGCTCCCTCTACACTGTCCCCATCAAATACTCCCAGGGCAGGTACAGCATGGGTTAGATACAGAGTAAAGCTCCCTCTACACTGTCCCATCAAACAGTCCCAGGGCAGGTACAGCATGGGTTAGATACAGATTAAGTGCTCCCCCTACACTGTCCCGTCAAACACTCCCAGGGCAGGTACAACACGGGTTTGGTACAGAGTAAAGCTCCCTCTACACTGTCCCATCAAACACTCCCACGGCAGGTACAGCCCGGGTTAGATACAGAGTAAAGCTCCCTCTACACTGTCCAATCAAATAGTCCCAGGGCAGGTACAGCACAGGGTTAGGTACAGAGTAAAGCTCCCTCTACACTGTCCCATCAAACACTCCCAGGGCAGGTACAGCACGGGTTAGATACAGAGAAAAGCTCCCTCTACACTGTCCCATCAAATACTCCCAGGGCAGGTACAGCACGGGTTAGATACAGAGTAAAGCTCCCTCTACACTGTCCCATCAAACACTCCCAGGGCAGGTACAGCACAGGGTTAGATACAAGGTAAAGCTCCCTCTGCACTGTCCCATCAAACACTCCCAGGGCAGGTACAGCACGGGTTAGATACAGAGTAAAGCTCCCTCTACACTGTCCCATCAAACACTCCCGGGCAGGTACAGCACAGGGTTAGATACAGAGTAAAGCTCCCTCTACACTGTCCCATCAAACACTCCCAGGGCAGGTACAGCACAGGGTTAGATACAGAGTAAAGCTCCCTCTACACTGTCCCATCAAACACTCCCGGGCAGGTACAGCACAGGGTTAGATACAGAGTAAAGCTCCCTCTACACTGTCCCATCAAACACTCCCAGGGCAGGTACAGCACGGGGTTAGATACAGAGTAAAGCTTCCTCTACACTGTCCCATCAAACACTCCCAGGGCAGGTACAGCACGGGTTAGATACAGAGTAAAGCTCCCTCTACACTGTCCCATCAAACACTCCCAGGGCAGGTACAGCACGGGTTAGATACAGAGTAAAGCTCCCTCGACACTGTTCCATCAAACACTCCCAGGGCAGGTACAGCACGGGTTAGATACAGAGTAAAGCTCCCTCTACACTGTCCCATCAAACACTCCCAGGGCAGGTACAGCACGGGTTAGATACAGGATAAAGCTCCCTCTACACTGTCCCATCAAACACTCCCAGGGCAGGTACAGCACGGGTTAGATACAGAGCAAAGCTTCCTCTACACTGTCCCATCAAACACTCCCAGGGCAGGTACAGCACGGGTTAGATACAGAGTAAAGCTCCCTCTACACTGTCCCATCAAACACTCCCAGGGCAGGTACAGCACGGGTTAGATACAGAGTAAAGCTCCCTCTGCACTGTCCCATCAAACTCTCCCAGGGCAGGTACAGCACGGGTTAGATGCAGAGTAAAGCTCCCTCTCCACTGCCCCATCAAACACTCCCAGGGCAGGTCCAGCACGGGTTAGATACAGAGTAAAGCTCCCTCTACACTGTCCCATCAAACACTCCCAGGGCAGGTACAGCACGGGTTAGATTCATAGTAAAGCTCCCTCTACACTGTCCCATCAAACACTCCCAGGGCAGGTACAGCATGGGTTAGATACAGAGTAAAGCTCCCTCTACACTGTCCCATCAAACACTCCCAGGGCAGGTACAGCACGGGTTAGATACAAAGTAAAGCTCCCTCTACACAGAGAGAGAGAGACAGAAACTGAGAGACAGAGAGAGAGACCGCGACAGCGAGAGACCGAGACAGACAGAGAGAGAGAGAGACAGACAGAGACACAGAGAGAGACGGACAGAGACAGAGAGAGACAGAGCGAGACAGACAGAGACAGAGAGAGACAGAGAGAGAGAGAGACAGAGTGGGAGTGGCGTGCTGACAGTGGTGAAGTGACTGTGGGGTAGCAGGGAGGAGGGCGTGTATGGTTTGTACCCCAGTGAGGGACGTGCGATGGAGGGTGAGCTGGACAATGTTGATTCCCAGCACAGGCACAGCTCCAGAGCGCAGGGCGAGGTGACAGCAAGAACAATGCGAGGCTTTCCTGCACATTCTGCCTTTAGAACTTCCATCAAAGGCCCTCACTCTGGAATAGCACGACGGGCGGTGCGTGTGCTGTGACTGCCGTTACTGTGCTGTTTCCCACAGAGACCAGAGCATTGCTTGGAATTAATGGATTCTCGCCATTCCAAGTCTACAGGCCACGTGACGCTGTTGGTAGAGAGACTGACATTTCTACACCGCATTTCAGCACCTCAGGATGATCCAAAGTGCTTTACAGACAATCAAATACTTTCGAGGAGTAGTCACTGTTCAATTCCCACCCCAGAGAGGTGAGCCCCATAATCCACACCGACACTCCCAGTACTGAGGGAGCGCCGCACTGTCAGAGGGGCAGTACTGAGGGAGCGCCGCACTGTCGGAGGGGCAGGACTGAGGGAGCGCCGCACTGTTGGAGGGGCAGGACTGAGGGAGCGCAGCACTGTCGAAGGGGCAGTACTGAGGGAGCACCGCACTGTCGGAGGGGCAGTACTGAAGGAGCGCCACACGTTCGGAGGGGCAGTACTGAGGGAGCGCTGCACTGTCGGAGGGGCAGTACTGAGGGAGCGCTGCACTGTCGGAAGGGCAGTACTGAGGGAGCGCCGCACTGTCGGAGGGGCAATAATGAGGGAGCACCGCACTGTCGGAGGGGCAGTACTGAGGGAGCACCGCACTGTTGGAGGGGCAGTACTGAGGGAGTGCGCACTGTCGGAGGGGCAGTACTGTGGGAGCGCCGCACTGTCGGAGGGGCAGTACTGAGGGAGCGCCGCACTGTCGGAGGGGCAGTACTGAGGGAGCGCCGCACTGTTGGAGGGGCAGTACTGAGGGAGTGCGCACTGTCGGAGGGGCAGTACTGAGGGAGCGCCGCACTGTCGGAGGGGCAGTACTGAAGGAGCGCCACACTGTCGGAGGGGCAGTACTGAGGGAGCGCTGCACTGTCGGAGGGTCAGTACTGAGGGAGCGCCGCACTGTCGGAGGGGCAGTACTGAGGGAGCGCCACACTGTCGGAGGGGCAGTACTGAGGGAGCACTGCACTGTCGGAGGGGCAGTACTGAGGGAGGGCCACACTGTCGGAGGGGCAGTACTGAGGGAGCGCTGACCCAGGGGCGAACATTCTACCCACTGAGCCACAGCTAACACCGACATATCTTCACTCCGATGGAGCAGACATTACTCCGATGTTCAACCATGTGGACAAGGCCTCGGTCCATGCGGTACTCCCTGTGCTTGCAGAACCCGACATCACTTATAAAGTACTGACTGATGAGAGGGGCTGGATGGCCTGTTTCCTGGATCATTAATCGGGAGAGAGTGTTATAGGGAGCGGGAGGAGAAGGAATGCAAGCGGAGAGACAGAAGTCATCGTCAGGGTGGGAGAGGCAGGAACGCGGTGAGTTTTCACCCATGGGAGAGGAGCCAGTGATGGGAGAGACACTCGGTCCCGCCAACTGGGAGTTAATAGTTCCACTTGCAGATAATTGGCAGGTGGGTCTCACAGTCCTTCAACCTGCACTGAACAGGACAAGCCGATCATTATAAATGTAGGACTTCAATCAAGGAAGATATTAATTAAAGTAGCCTGGGGCGCACAATCGCTGGCCTTGCTGATCTGTTCTTTCAAACAGAGCTTCAAGACAGCGAGACAATTATCGTCTTCAAGGAGAATGTCTAGCTGTCATTACTCCCCTCCCTGCAGGCCGGGACCTCTTCATCTGCGCACTGAGGCAAGCGTCAGCCGGGACGATGGGACGTGATGTGTGGCGAGAAGGTCCCACCGAGCCGCAGACGAGAAGGACGCGCGGTCCACGCACACTGGGGCCATCCGTGATCGGCCCTCGTGTCCTTGGGTTAGAGGACGCCCCCTGGGTGGGACGTGTATCCGAACTCGCACCAAGTCCCATTCACCCATCGTAAGAACATGAGAAACAGGAGCAGGAGTCGGCCGTTCGGCCCCTCGAGCCTGCTCCGCCATTCAATAAGATCATGGCTGATCTGATCTTGGCCTCAACTCCATTTCCCTGCCCGCTCCCCATAACCCTCGACTCCCTTATCGTTCAAAAATCTGTCAATCTCCACCTCGAATATATTCAATGACCCAGCCTCCACAGCTCTCCGGGGCAGAGAATTCCACAGATTCACCGCCCTCTGAGAGGAGAAATTCCGCTTCATCTCAGTTCTAAATGGGCGACCCCTTATTCTGAAACTATGCCCCCTAGTTCTAGATTCCCCTGCGAGGGGAAACATCCTCACTGCATCTACCCTGTCGAGCCCCTTCAGAATCCTATATGTTTCAATAAGATCCCCTCCCATTCTTCTAAACTCCAATGAGTATAGCCATTATATAGCACCCCTGTGCTCGCTGACCTACACTGGCTCCCAGTCCAACAACGCCTCGATTTAAAAATTCTCATCCTTGTGTTCAAATCCCTCCATGACCCTCGCCCCCCTCCCTATCTCTGTAACCTCCTCCAGCCCCTACAACTCTTCCTATCTCTGTAACCTCCTCCAGCCTCTACAACCCTCCCTATCTCTGTAACCTCCTCCAGCCTCTACAACCCTCCCTATCTCTGTAACCTCCTCCAGCTCCTACAACCCTCCCTATCTCTGTAACCTCCTCCAGCCCTACAACCCTCCCTATCTCTGTAACCTCCTCCAGCCCCTACACCCCTCCCTATCTCTGTAACCTCCTCCAGCCCTACAACCCTCCCTATCTCTGTAACCTCCTCCAGCCCCTACACCCCTCCCTATCTCTGTAACCTCCTCCAGCCCTACAACCCTCCCTATCTCTGTAACCTCCTCCAGCCCTACACCCCTCCCTATCTCTGTAACCTCCTCCAGCCCCTACACCCCTCCCTATCTCTGTAACCTCCTCCAGCCTCTACAACCCTCCCTATCTCTGTAACCTCCTCCAGCCCCTACACCCCTCCCTATCTCTGTAACCTCCTCCAGCCCCTACAACTCTCCCTATCTCTGTAACCTCCTCCAGCCCCTACAACCCTCCCTATCTCTGTAACCTCCTCCAGCCCCTACAACCCTCCCTATCTCTGTAACCTCCTACAGCCCCTACAACCCACCCTATCTCTGTAACCTCCTCCAGCCCCTACAACCCTCCCTATCTCTGTAACCTCCTCCAGCCCCTACAACCCACCCTATCTCTGTAACCTCCTCCAGCCCCTACAACCCTCCCTATCTCTGTAACCTCCTCCAGCCCCTACAACCCTCCCTATCTCTGTAACCTCCTCCAGCCCCTACACCCCTCCCTATCTCTGTAACCTCCTCCAGCCCCTACAACCCTCCGAGATCTCTGCGCTCCTCCAATTCTGGCCTCTTGGGCATCCCCCGATTTTCATCGCTCCACCATTGGCAGCCGTGCCTTCAGCTGCCTTGTACAGGGCCTTGGTGAGACCACACCTTGAGTGTTGTGTGCAGTTTTGGTCGCCTTATCTGAGGAAGGATGTTCTTGCCATGGAGGGAGTGCAGCGAAGATTCACCAAACTGATACCTGGGATGGCAGGAATGACGTATGAGGAGAGATTGGGTCGATTGGGCTTATACTCGCTGGAGTTTAGAAGAATGAGAGGGGATGTCATTGAAACTTATAAAATTCTAACAGGACCAGACAGACTAGATGCAGGAAGGATGTTCCCGATGGCGGGGGAGTCCAGAACCAGGGGTCACAGTCTAAGGATAAGGGGTAAGCCATTTAGGACAGAGATGAGGAGGAATTTCTTCACCCAGAGAGTGGTGAACCTGTGGAATTCTCTACCACAGAAGGCAGTTGAGGCCAATTCTTTAAATATATTCAAGAAGGAGTTGGATATATTTCTTAAGGCTAAAGGGATCAAGGGATATGGGGAGAAGGCAGGGACAGGGTACTGAGTTTGGATGATCAGCCATGATCTCATTGAATGGCGGAGCAGGCTCGAGGGGCCGAATGGCCGACTCCTGCTCCTATCTTCTATGTTTCTATGCCTGGGCCCTGAGCTCTGGAATTCCCTCCCTAAACCTCTCCGCCTCCCTCTCTCCTCCTTTAAGACGCTCCTGAAAACCGACCTCATTGACCAAGCACCTGCCCTAATAGCTCCTCATGTGGCTCGGTGTCAAATTTTGTTCAATAATCGCTCCTGTGAAGCGCCCTGGGACGTTTTACTCCGTTAAAGGCGCTGTATAAAGGTAAGTTGTTGTTGTTGTGTGCACACATGTTGACGTTGAACAACCCGCGATTGTGATGCTCCGCCAGGGTCGACCATCTCTCGGCGCCCTGGCTCACACATGCGTGAGGTCGATGGCGGAGTCCAGATTGGAGTCAGCACCTTCAGGAGGGAAGGTGAGAAACTGGGGGCTGGGACGGAAACATCTGGTTGTCATTGGAGAGCCTGCGATGGACGGTGTGGAGAGGAGAGGAGCGGATGGTGGAGAGAGAGAGAGAGGGGGGGAGAGCCAGGGCAGCGGGGAACCGGCAAGGCATCCATGTGGTGTGAAGAGAGATGTGTGAAAGAGGCAGCCCCACCACACTGTAACGCAGGAACCTCTCGACCACGTCCAGCGAAGGGGGACTAAAGGCCTCAGGAGGCAGATACCATTAGACTGAGGTCTAAACAGGAAGACCACCCACCCCTGGAGACCGACCACCCACCGCTGGAGACCACCCATCTGCACAGAGCAAGCGACAGAGAGCGAGTCCACTAGATTGGTTGGACTGCACTGATCAACTGTGTTCCAGCAAAGTGCTAACTTTATTCTCCAAACATTTCATATGCACTTAGCAGGAGAGCTGTCAAGTGGTTTGAAGAACTAAGCATAAACCTTGGCACCTGATGTGCTCCCATTATGGGCCACCCACCTCCTGGTGTCGGAGGATTCGCTCTGTGTTCAGGGCCACCCACCTCCTGGTGTATGAGGATTCACTCTGCGTTCAGGGGGCCACCCACCTCCTGGTGTATGAGGATTCGCTCTGTGTTCAGGGCCACCCACCGTCTATCAAGTCCCAAACTGATCAGAGGGCAAGAGAAAGGCAGGACCGAGAGGAAGGATAAAACAATCTTCATCCTTTCCCTCCCTCTCCCACGCTCTCTCTCTCCCATCCTCTCTCTCCCATCCTTTCCCTGCCTCTCCCACCCTCTCTCACACATTTTTCTCTCCTTCTCTCTCCCTCTCTTCCTCCCTCTCCCACTCTCTCTTCATCCTCCCTCTCCCAACAGATAGAGAGAGACACACACAGAGGGAGAGAGACAAAGAGTCAAACAGAAAGAAGACAGAGGGGTGAGAGTTGGAAGAGCAGCGGGGGGATGATGAAGAAGGAACGGACAGAGGGAGTGAGGAAGGGAAAGAGAAGAATTGAATCCGAAGTGTTTATTGTTAAACTGAGCAGGTTAATCGCCTCCTTCTCCCTGTCCTGGGCGCTGACAGGATGTTTTCTGTCTAAACAGGAAGTCCCTGCTGTACAATACAGGGTGCGGGGGGGAGACACCCAGCACCCCAAGATGTGCAGAATGGATGCGGTGACAGTATAACCTGCGGTGACTGATGGGTATTCACGAACGCTCCTGTGTCTCACTGCAGCTAGCTGCTGATCCCCTCCTTCCCCATCTCCGACTGACCGGGGCCTGTCCATCAGCAGAAGCAAGAGCACTTGTCCGCTGTCAAGCCCCATCAGACCGCCATCTCCCCACTGAGTGATCTCCCCGGCCACCAACCACCAAGCCCACAGCCACCAATTACTGTCTGTATTCTGACACAAGACAGGCTGGCTCGGACTCATCGCATTGCTGCAGGGAGCCTGGCTCAAGCTTCGACTCAGGGAATTAGCACAGCGGAGGAAAAAGGGTCGCAACGTTCTGAGAATAATCGCTTGATCTACCTCAGATTACCCGAGCCTAGCTCACTCCCACAAGCCCTGTCGGCCTGAACACAGTCCCTGTGGGTGTACGGGGTCCTCCCAGTCACTCCCGCTGTACAATCCCAATGGACCAAACACCTTCCCAGTTAATCCTACTGTACACAATCCCAATGGACCCAAACCCTTCCCATTCACTCCCACTGTACACAATCCCAATGGACCCAAACCCTTCCCATTCACTCCCACTGTACACAATCCCAATGGACACAAACCCCTTCCCATTCACTCCCACTGTACACAATCCCAATGGACCCAAACCCCTTCCCATTCACTCCCACTGTACACAATCCCAATGGACCCAAACCACTTCCCATTCACTCCCACTGTACACAATCCCAATGGACCCAAACCCCTTCCCATTCACTCCCACTGTACAGAATCCCAATGGACCCAAACCCCTTCCCATTCACTCCCATTGTACACAATCCCAATGGACCCAAACCACTTCCCATTCACTCCCACTGTACACAATCCCAATGGACCCAAACCCCTTCCCATTCACTCCCACTGTACACAATCCCAATGGACCCAAACCACTTCCCATTCACTCCCACTGGACACAATCCCAATGGACCCAAACCCCATCCCATTCACTCCCATTGTACACAATCCCAATGGACCCAAACCCCTTCCCATTCACTCCCACTGTACAGAATCACAATGGACCAAACCCCCTCCCATTCACTCCCACTGAACACAATCCCAATGGACCCAAACCCCTTCCCATTCACTCCCATTGTACACAATCCCATTGGACACAAACCCCTTCCCATTCACTCCCACTGTACACAATCCCAATGGACCCAAACCCCTTCCGATTCACACCCACTGTACACAATCCCAATGGGCCCAAATCCCTTCCCATTCACTCCCACTATACACAATCCCAATGGACCCAAACCCCTTCCCATTCATTCCACTGTACAGAATTCCAATGGACCCAAACCCCTTCCCATTCACTCCCGCTGTACACAATCCCAATGGACCCAAACCCCTTCCCATTCACTCCCACTGTACACAATCCCAATGGACCCAAACCCCTTCCCATTCACTTCCACTGTACACAATCCCAATGGACCCAAACCCCTTCCCATTCACTCCCACTGTACACAATCGCAATGGACCCAAACCCCTTCCCATTCACTCCGACTGTACACAATCCCAATGGACCCAAACCCCTTCCCATTCACTCCCACTGTACACAAACCCAATGGACCCAAACCCTTCCCATTCACTCCCACTGTACACAATCCCAATGGACTCAAACCCATTCCCATTCACTCCCACTGTATACAATCCCAATGGACCAAACCTCTTCCCATTCACTCCCACTGTACACAATCGGAATGGACCCAAACCCCTTCCCATTCACTCCCATTGTACACAATCCCAATGGACCCAAACCCCTTCCCATTCACTCCCACTGTACACAATCCCAATGGACCCAAACCCTTCCCATTCACTCCCACTGTACACAATCCCAATGGACCAAACCTCTTCCCATTCACTCCCGCTGTACACAATCGCAATGGACCAAACCCCTTCCCATTCACTCCCACTGTACACAATCCCAATGGGCCCAAACCCCTTCCCATTCACTCCCACTGTACGCAATCCCAATGGACCAAACCCCTTCCCATTCACTCCCATTGTACACAATCCCAAAGGACCCAAACCCCTTCCCATTCACTCCCACTGTACACAATCCCAATGGACCCAAACCCTTCCCATTCACTCCCACTGTGCACAATCCCAATGGACCCAAACCCCTTCCCATTCACTCTCACTGTATCCCAATGGACCCAAACCCTTCCCATTCACTCCCACTGTACACAATCCCAATGGACCCAACCCCTTCCCATTCACTCCCATTGTACACAATCCCAATGGGCCAAACCCCTTCCCATTCACTCCGACTGTACACAATCCCAATGGACCCAAACCCCTTCCCATTCACTCCCACTGTACACAATCCCAATGGACCCAAACCCTTTCCATTCACTCCCACTGTACACACTCCCAAAGGACCCAAACCCCTTCCCATTCACTCCCACTGTACACAATCCCAATGGACCAAACCCCTTCCCATTCACTCCCAATGTACAGAATCCCAATGGACCAAACCCCTTCCCATTCACTCCCTCTGTACAGGAATCTTGTTAAGCTCTGCTGGGATCAGTCTGGTTGAAGAGCAGGAATCAAACACAGAGACGATAGACTCTCCGCAATCAGCAATCCGGGTGCTAATAGCGCTCGAAATCGCGCTGGCTTTCTGGTGAATTTATGCTTCAGGTTTCTGCTCAAACACCATTTGCAGAATAAACAAACGTAACATTTTCTGCTGCAGCTTTATTAACACAGCTGGACGGGGCTCTATCACAAACAGTAAGCATTTTTAATAAGTCTGTCTCATGATTTTAAATAACTGAAAATTACATTAAAGAACTCTGCAGCACGGTTTCTCAGTCACATCTGAGTACAGAAGGCGGTTTCTTATTAAATTAAATGTTTTTTAAATATTTAAAAGGTGCCTATTATAGAGCTCTTTGGCCTAAAAAACACATTAATTTTAAGAGCCTCAACTAAGGGCCACAACTAGCGGACACTGGCCGCAGTGATTCATTCGGTCTGGGGGTGTGGCCAGTGTTGTGGCCGGGACCTGCTTCGAGCGGGAAGACTTTTAAACGACCATTAAAGATCGCGGAAACTCGCTTTACATTGGATGTAATTTGCGCTCTGAAATTTGGACTAGTCTGGCGTATTTTGGGCTCCGAGCGCAAACTCTACCCCGGTGAGTCTGCGACCGAGTGAGGCAGCAGCACACTCCAGGCTCCAGATCCCCCTCTGTAAAACCCACAGGAACAGGAGGAGGCCCATTCAGCCCCTTGAGCCTGTTACACAGGAACAGGAGGAGGCCCATTCAGCCCCTCGAGCTTGTTACACAGGAACAGGAGGAGGACCATTCAGCCCCTCGAGCTTGTTACACAGGAACAGGAGGAGGCCCATTCAGCCCCTCGAGCCTGTTACACAGGAACAGGAGGAGGACCATTCAGCCCCCTCGAGCCTGTTACACAGGAACAGGAGGAGGCCATTCAGCCCCTCGAGTCTGTTACACAGGAACAGGAGGAGGCCCATTCAGCCCCTCGAGCCTGTTACACAGGAACAGGAGGAGGCCATTCAGCCCCTCGAGCCTGTTACATAGGAACAGGAGGAGGCCATTCAGCCCCTCGAGCCTGTTACACAGGAACAGGAGGAGGCCCATTCAGCCCCTCGAGCCTGTTACACAGGAACAGGAGGAGGCCCATTCAGCCCCTCGAGCCTGTTACACAGGAACAGGAGGAGGCCCATTCAGCCCCTCGAGCCTGTTACACAGGAACAGTAGGAGGCCCATTCAGCCCCCTCGAGCCTGTTACTCAGGAACAGGAGGAGGCCATTCAGCCCCTCGAGTCTGTTACACAGGAACAGGAGGAGGCCCATTCAGCCCCTCGAGCCTGTTACACAGGAACAGGAGGAGGCCATTCAGCCCCTCGAGCCTGTTACATAGGAACAGGAGGAGGCCATTCAGCCCCTCGAGCCTGTTACACAGGAACAGGAGGAGGCCCATTCAGCCCCTCGAGCCTGTTACACAGGAACAGGAGGAGGCCCATTCAGCCCCTCGAGCCTGTTACACAGGAACAGGAGGAGGCCCATTCAGCCCCTCGAGCCTGTTACACAGGAACAGTAGGAGGCCCATTCAGCCCCCTCGAGCCTGTTACTCAGGAACAGGAGGAGGTCCATTCAGCCCCTCGAGCCTGTTACACTGGAACAGGAGGAGGTCCATTCAGCCCCTCGAGCCTGTTACACAGGAACAGGAGGAGGCCCATTCAGCCCCTCGAGCCTGTTGCACAGGAACAGGAGGAGGCTCATTCAGCCCCTCGAGCCTGTTACACAGGAACAGGAGGAGGCCATTCAGCCCCTCGAGCCTGTTACACAGGAACAGGAGGAGGCCATTCAGCCCCTCGAGTCTGTTACACAGGAACAGGAGGAGGCCCATTCAGCCCCTCGAGCCTGTTACACAGGAACAGGAGGAGGCCATTTAGCCCCTCGAGCCTGTTACACAGGAACAGGAGGAGGCCATTCAGCCCCTCGAGCCTGTTACACACGAACAGGAGGAGGCCATTCAGCCCCTCGAGCCTGTTACATAGGAACAGGAGGAGGCCATTCAGCCCCTCGAGCCTGTTACACAGGAACAGGAGGAGGCCCATTCAGCCCCTCGAGCCTGTTACACAGGAACAGGAGGAGGCCCATTCAGCCCCTCGAGCCTGTTACACAGGAACAGGAGGAGGCCCATTCAGCCCCTCGAGCCTGTTACACAGGAACAGTAGGAGGCCCATTCAGCCCCCTCGAGCCTGTTACTCAGGAACAGGAGGAGGTCCATTCAGCCCCTCGAGCCTGTTACACTGGAACAGGAGGAGGTCCATTCAGCCCCTCGAGCCTGTTACACAGGAACAGGAGGAGGCCATTCAGCCCCTCGAGCCTGTTACACTGGAACAGGAGGAGGTCCATTCAGCCCCTCGAGCCTGTTACACAGGAACAGGAGGAGGCCATTCAGCCCCTCGAGCCTGTTACTCAGGAACAGGAGGAGGTCCATTCAGCCCCTCGAGCCTGTTACACAGGAACAGGAGGAGGCCATTCAGCCCCTCGAGCCTGCTACACAGGAACAGGAGGAGGCCCATTCAGCCCCTCGAGCCTGTTACACAGGAACAGGAGGAGGCCCATTCAGCCCCTCGAGCCTGTTACACAGGAACAGGAGGAGGCCCATTCAGCCCCTCGAGCCTGTTACACAGGAACAGTAGGAGGCCCATTCAGCCCCCTCGAGCCTGTTACTCAGGAACAGGAGGAGGTCCATTCAGCCCCTCGAGCCTGTTACACTGGAACAGGAGGAGGTCCATTCAGCCCCTCGAGCCTGTTACACAGGAACAGGAGGAGGCCATACAGCCCCTCGAGCCTGTTACACTGGAACAGGAGGAGGTCCATTCAGCCCCTCAAGCCTGTTACACAGGAACAGGAGGAGGCCATTCAGCCCCTCGAGCCTGCTACACAGGAACAGGAGGAGGCCCATTCAGCCCCTCGAGCCTGTTACACAGGAACAGGAGGAGGCCATTCAGCCCCTCGAGCCTGCTACACAGGAACAGGAGGAGGCCCATTCAGCCCCTCGAGCCTGTTACACAGGAACAGGAGGAGGCCATTCAGCCCCTCGAGCCTGCTACACAGGAACAGGAGGAGGCCCATTCAGCCCCTCGAGCCTGTTACACAGGAACAGGAGGAGGCCATTCAGCCCCTCGAGCCTGTTACACAGGAACAGGAGGAGGCCGTTCAGCCCCTCGAGCCTGTTACACAGGAACAGGAGGAGGCCCATTCAGCCCCTCGAGCCTGTTACACAGGAACAGGAGGAGGCCCATTCAGCCCCTCGAGCCTGTTACACAGGAACAGTAGGAGGCCCATTCAGCACCCTCGAGCCTGTTACTCAGGAACAGGAGGAGGTCCATTCAGCCCCTCGAGCCTGTTACACTGGAACAGGAGGAGGTCCATTCAGCCCCTCGAGCCTGTTACACAGGAACAGGAGGAGGCCCATTCAGCCCCTCGAGCCTGTTGCACAGGAACAGGAGGAGGCTCATTCAGCCCCTCGAGCCTGTTACACAGGAACAGGAGGAGGCCATTCAGCCCCTCGAGCCTGTTACACAGGAACAGGAGGAGGCCATTCAGCCCCTCGAGTCTGTTACACAGGAACAGGAGGAGGCCCATTCAGCCCCTCGAGCCTGTTACACAGGAACAGGAGGAGGCCATTTAGCCCCTCGAGCCTGTTACACAGGAACAGGAGGAGGCCATTCAGCCCCTCGAGCCTGTTACACACGAACAGGAGGAGGCCATTCAGCCCCTCGAGCCTGTTACATAGGAACAGGAGGAGGCCATTCAGCCCCTCGAGCCTGTTACACAGGAACAGGAGGAGGCCCATTCAGCCCCTCGAGCCTGTTACACAGGAACAGGAGGAGGCCCATTCAGCCCCTCGAGCCTGTTACACAGGAACAGGAGGAGGCCCATTCAGCCCCTCGAGCCTGTTACACAGGAACAGTAGGAGGCCCATTCAGCCCCCTCGAGCCTGTTACTCAGGAACAGGAGGAGGTCCATTCAGCCCCTCGAGCCTGTTACACTGGAACAGGAGGAGGTCCATTCAGCCCCTCGAGCCTGTTACACAGGAACAGGAGGAGGCCATTCAGCCCCTCGAGCCTGTTACTCAGGAACAGGAGGAGGTCCATTCAGCCCCTCGAGCCTGTTACACAGGAACAGGAGGAGGCCATTCAGCCCCTCGAGCCTGTTACTCAGGAACAGGAGGAGGTCCATTCAGCCCCTCGAGCCTGTTACACAGGAACAGGAGGAGGCCATTCAGCCCCTCGAGCCTGCTACACAGGAACAGGAGGAGGCCCATTCAGCCCCTCGAGCCTGTTACTCAGGAACAGGAGGAGGTCCATTCAGCCCCTCGAGCCTGCTACACAGGAACAGGAGGAGGCCCATTCAGCCACTCGAGTCTGTTACACAGGAACAGGAGGGGGCCATTCCGCCCCTCGAGCCTGTTACACAGGAACAGGAGGTGGCCTATTCAGCCCCTCGAACCTGTTACACAGGAACAGGAGGAGGCCCATTCAGCCCCTCGAGCCTGTTACTCAGGAACAGGAGGAGGTCCATTCAGCCCCTCGAGCCTGTTACACAGGAACAGGAGGAGGCCCATTCAGCCCCTCGAGCCTGTTACACAGGAACAGGAGGAGGCCATTCCGCCCCTCGAGCCTGTTACACAGGAACAGGAGGAGGCCCATTCAGCCCCCTCGAGCCTGTTACACAGGAACAGGAGGAGGCCCATTCAGCCCCTCGAGCCTGTTACACAGGAACAGGAGGAGGCCATTCAGCCCCTTGAGCCTGTTACACAGGAACAGGAGGAGGCCCATTCAGACCCTCGAGCCTGTTACACAGGAACAGTAGGAGGCCATTCAGCCCCTCGAGCCTGTTACACAGGAACAGGAGGAGGCCATTCAGCCCCCTCGAGCCTGTTACACAGGAACAGGAGGAGGCCCATTCAGCCCCTCGAGCCTGTTACACAGGAACAGGAGGAGGACATTCAGCCCCTCGAGCCTGTTACACAGGGACAGGAGGAGGCCCATTCAGCCCCTCGAGCCTGTTACACAGGAACAGGAGGAGGCCATTCAGCCCCTCGAGCCTGTTACACACGAACAGGAGGAGGCCATTCAGCCCCTCGAGCCTGTTACACAGGAACAGGAGGAGGCCCATTCAGACCCTCGAGCCTGTTACACAGGAACAGGAGGAGGCCATTCAGCCCCTCGAGCCTGTTACACAGGAACAGGAGGAGGCCATTCAGCCCCCTCGAGCCTGTTACACAGGAACAGGAGGAGGCCATTCAGCCCCTCGAGCCTGTTACACAGGAACAGGAGGAGGCCCATTCAGCCCCTCAAGCCTGTTAAACAGGAACAGGAGGAGGCCCATTCAGCCCCTTGAGCCTGTTACACAGGAACAGGAGGAGGCCCATTCAGCCCCCTCGAGCCTGTTGCACAGGAACAGGAGGAGGCCCATTCAGCCCCTCGAGCCTGTTACACAGGAACAGGAGGAGGCCATTCAGCCCCTCGAGCCTGTTACACAGGAACAGGAGGAGGCCCATTCAGCCCCTCCAGTCTGTTACACAGGAACAGGAGGAGGCCCATTCAGCCCCTCGAGCCTGTTACACAGGAACAGGAGGAGGCCATTCAGCCCCTCGAGCCTGTTACTCAGGAACAGGAGGAGGCCCATTCAGCCCCCTCGAGCCTGTTACTCAGGAACAGGAGGAGGCCCATTCAGCCCCCTTGAACCTGTTACTCAGGAAAAGGAGGAGGCCGTTCAACCCCTCGAGCCTGTTACACAGGAACAGGAGGAGGCCATTCAGCCCCTCGAGCCTGTTACACAGGAACAGGAGGTGGCCTATTCAGCCCCTCGAGCCTGTTACACAGGAACAGGAGGAGGCCCATTCTGCCCCTCGAGCCTGTTACACAGGAACAGGAGGAGCCCATTCAGCCCCTCGAGCCTGTTACACAGGAACAGGAGGTGGCCCATTCAGCCCCTCGAGCCTGTTACACAGGAACAGGAGGAGGCCATTCAGCCCCTCGAGCCTGTTACACAGGAACAGGAGGAGGCCATTCAGCCCCTCGAGCCTGTTACACAGGAACAGGAGGAGGCCATTCAGCCCCTCGAGCCTGTTACACAGGAACAGGAGGTGGCCCATTCAGCCCCTCGAGCCTGTTACACAGGAACAGGAGGAGGCCATTCAGCCCCTCGAGCCTGTTACACAGGAACAGGAGGAGGCCATTCAGCCCCTCGAGCCTGTTACACAGGAACAGGAGGAGGCCATTCAGCCCCTCGAGCCTGTTACACGGGAACAGGAGGAGGCCATTCAGCCCCTCGAGCCTGTTACACAGGAACAGGAGATGGACCATTCAGCCCCTCGAGCCTGTTACACAGGAACAGGAGGAGCCCATTCAGCCCCTCGAGCCTGTTACACAGGAACAGGAGGAGGCCCATTCAGCCCCTCGAGCCTGTTACACAGGAACAGGAGGAGGCCATTCAGCCCCTCGAGCCTGTTACACGGGAACAGGAGGAGGCCATTCAGCCCCTCGAGCCTGTTCTGCCATTCAATGAGATTATGGCTGACCTGTGACCTAACTCCATCTTCCCGCCTTTGGCCCATATCCCTTAATACCTTTAGTTAACAAAAATCTATCAATCTCCGATTTAAAATTAACAATTGCCCCAGCATCAATTGCTGTTTGCGGAAGAGAGTTCCAAACTTCTCCCACCCTTTGTGTGTAGAAGTGTTTCTTAATTTCACTCCTGAAAGGTCTGGCTCTAATTTTTAGACTCTGCCCCCTAGTCCTAGACTCCCCAACCAGCGGGAATAGTTTCTCTCTATCGACGCTATCTGTTCCCCTTAATATCCTGAAAACTTCGATCAGATCACCTGTTAACCTTCTAAATTCCAGGGAATACAACCCTAGTTTGTGTAATCTCCCCTCGTAACTTAACCCTTGGAGTCCGGGTATCTGGTAAACCTGCGCTGCACTCCCTCCAAGGCCAGTATATCCTTCCTAAGGTGCGGGGCCCAGAACTGCTCCCAGTGCTCCAGGTGTGGTCTAACCAGGGTTTTGTACAGCTGCAGCATAACTTCTACCCCCTTGTATTCTAGTCCTCGAGATATAAAGGCCAGCATTCCATTAGCCTTTGATTATTTTCTGTACCTGTTCATGATATTTTAATGATCTATGTACCTGGACCCACCCAGTCTCTCTGGACCTCCACTGTTGCTAGCAACAGACACACGTCCGCAGTTAGGGGTTCTGTTGAAGTTGGGCCGTGTTGCTTGACGATTAATCACATTGGCCGCGGGACAGAGATTTCGCCAACTGGGCAATTCTATCCGCTGTTGACAAGGATCCTGATCCAAGCAAAACATTTCTTGGCAAAGTGGTTCCGTGTTTCTCAGGCCCTGCTCTTGTGCCTGTGATTTGACTCGATGATGCCGCCCCGTGTGAAAGTGATCTAGCTTCACGCAGCAGGAGCCGGGCACTGCGCCAACCAGCTCAGGCGCTCCCGAGCTGGGTTCTGCATCACTCCCCCTCCAAGACACATCACACCATCCTGACTTGGAAGTATATCGGCCGTTCCTTCATCGTCGCTGGGTCAAAATCCTGGAACTCCCTCCCTAACAGCGCTGTGGGAGCACCTTCATAGAAACATCGAAACATAGAAGATAGGAGCAGGAGTCGGCCATTCGGCCCCTCGAGCCTGCTCCGCCATTCAATGAGATCATGGCTGATCATCCAAATTCAGTACCCTGTCCCTGCTTTCTCCCCATATCCCTTGATCCCCTTAGCCCTAAGAAATATATCCAACTCCTTCTTGAATATATTTAATGATTTGGCCTCCACTGCCTTCTGTGGTAGAGAATTCCACAGGTTCACCACTCTCTGGGTGAAGAAATTCCTCCTCATCTCTGTCCTAAATGGCTTACCCCTTATCCTTAGACTGTGACCCCTGGTTCTGGACTCCCCCACCATCGGGAACATCCTTCCTGCATCTAGTCTGTCTAGTCCTGTTAGAATCCACACGGACTGCAGCGGTTGAAGAAGGCGGCTCACCACCACCTTCTCGAGGGTACAACTGGGGACGGGCGATAAATGCTGGGCCTCGCCAGCGACGCCCACATCCCGCAAACGAATAAAAAAAATATATAGGCCAGTGTTCCCACCACCCACTTCCCTTGGGATGGCAGGATACGGACCTCATCCAAGTCGCTACTCCCCGTGTGTGAGCCCAAGACTGCGAATGTTGCCCAGCTATTTGTGCATGGGGTGGGGTGGGGGGCATCAGAGAGAAATCAGAAGTTGTGGAGCCCTCGCTGACTTGTTTTATGACTCCACGCTCCCCTCCCCCCGCAACCCCCCTCACTCCGACCACGAGAGCAATTTGAGAACCGAATAACATAGAAGTTACAGCATAGAAACAGGCTATTCGGCCCAACTAGTCCGGGCCGGTGTTTCTGCTCCACATGAGCCTCCTCCCGTTCCATCGGCCTCATCTCAGCCTCTCAGCCTCTCATTCTCTTCCCTTTTTCTCTCATGTACTCGTCTAGTTTCCTTTTGAAACCATCTCTGCCATTCGCCTCAACCACTGCCTGTGGGAGCGAGTTCCACATTCTCACCACTCTCTGGGGAAAGAGGTTTCTCCTGGATTCCCCATTGGATTTATTAGTGACTGTCTTATATTGAACTTGCTGCAGTTGTACAGGGCCTTGGTGAGACCACACCTTGAGTATTGTGTGCAGTTTTGGTCGCCTTATCTGAGGAAGGATGTTCTTGCCATGGAGGGAGTGCAGCGAAGATTCACCAGACTGATACCTGGGATGGCAGGAATGACGTATGAGGAGAGATTGGGTCGATTGGACTTATACTCGCTGGAGTTTAGAAGAATGAGAGGGGATCTCATTGAAACTTATAAAATTCTAACAGGACTGGACAGACTAGATGCAGGAAGGATGTTCCCGATGGCCGGGGAGTCCAGAACCAGGGGTCACAGTCTAAGGATAGGGGTAAGCCATTTAGGACAGAGATGAGGAGGAATTTCTTCACCCAGAGAGTGTTGAACCTATGGAATTCTCTACCACAGAAGGCAGTAGAGGCCAATTCATTAAATATATTCAAGAAGGAGTTGGATATATTTCTTAAGACTAAAGGGATCAAGGGCTATGGGGAGAAGGCAGGGACAGGGTACTGAATTTGGATGATCAGCCATGATCTCATTGAATGGCGGAGCAGGCTCGAGGGGCCGAATGGCCGACTCCTGCTCCTATCTTCTATGTTTCTATTGAAGGCATCTTGTTTTAGATTCTCAGACAAGTGGAAACATCTCTCCACATCTACCCTGTCCAACCCATTCATAATTTTAAAGACCTCTATCAGGTCACCGCAAAGTCTTCTCTTGTCTAAAGACCGCCTCTTCCATCTTTCCCGATAGCTGTAATCTCTCAGTTCTGGTGCATCCTTGTAAGTCTCCCTTGCACTTTCTCCGGTACTCCTATGTCCCGTTTATAGTGCGGAGACCGGATCTGGTGGTGGCTGTATTTATAAAAATATATTGGCCCAGAACTTCGGGTCCCCACGGGTTAGTACGCACTGGGTACTCACCCGTAGGCCCAAGGAAAGTGCCGGTTTCGTGCATCCACTGCGCATACGCGGGAAACCGGAACTTCCAATCCCTGAAAGAAGGGGTTGAGAGGTGGAACGCGTGCGTGGGAGAGGCAGCGCGTGCGCATCGAACTTACGTTTTTTTTGCAGGTTTCTCCGGGAGGGTAAGTCTCCAGCAGTTACACTTTTAAAAAGCAGGCGCAAGGCCTGCTTTTAACGAGGTAAGTGGTGAATTAAGTAAAATTAAAACATTTTTTCCACAGGTTTATTATTTTTAAATACTTTAAAGAAAGGTAAGTATATTTTTAGCCCCATTAGAAACTGTAATTAATCTTTTCAAAAATTTAAATTATTGTTTAAAATAGTTATTTAATGTAATTTATAGTTATTTTTAAAATGTGATGTTTAAAAAAAAATTTATTTGAAGTTTTAGTGATGTTTTGGGGCTTATAGTATTTATAGGTTTGACAGGTCTTCCTGTCAAACTTATGAATGAAGCATTCCCTGCTCCCATTGGCTCTCCATGGCCCACGTGATCCCAGGGGACGCTTCGAACTAACTGCGCCCCTGGGATACACAAGCACGGCGCGCCGGCAGTTGGAGGAGGCCCAGGATCGGAATCCCACGCGGGCCCACAGCTCAACGGCCGGCGCGCTAGGTAAGTGCAGGTCGGGGGCTTGCACCCGCGGGAAGCCCCCGACCCGAATTTCTGGGCCATTGACATCAAAATGAAAGCCCAGTTTATGAAGAGTTGGTTCGCGTGTTATCAGTGTGACGAATGATACAATAAAACGTGTGGATATGGTTACTGAAGTTCAGAGAAACCCCTGAGCACGAGGTTTATCACAAGCAAACCTATAAGGAAGACTTTACTTGTTAATCTTCAAACCCCACCCCGCGAAGGTGCACATTTCCTCTCCAAGGTCCTTCAGGGCATCACTGTCACTAAGCTCTGAGTTCAGCCAACTCAGCAAAGCCCAGCGATTGAACCGAGGACCTCCTGGTCTTGATGGCTTCGTCCTCGATCACGCTGGGATTGGGAATGAAGACTTCTCCGCTCAAAGGGTAGCAGAAGTCTGGAACTCGCTCCCCCTAAAAGCTGTGGATTCCGGGGGGGTCAAGTGGAGCTTTCAAGACTGAGATGGATGGTATTTTTTGTTGGGTGAGAGTATCGAGGGATACGGAGCCAGGGCGGGTAAATGGGGTTGAGGTGCAGATCGGTCGTGATCTAATTGAAGGGTGGAGACAGGTTCGAGGGGCTGAATGGCCTCCTCCTGTCCTCATGTTCCCACAGATGGTGACCGGGAGCAGTAAGCCCTGGCCCTAGGAACAGGATCACCTCGGATCCCGATATCTCCAACCTGGGCACCTCCTGCTCCGCATGGCTCAGTATCATACCAGCTGGTAGCTTTTCCCTACTGGCCCCTTGCTTCTGAAAATACTCACAACCAGCCTGATGCATAGGCTGGCAGGTGGTGGAGCAGCTCATGCGCAGGACGAGGGGTGAGCGCTGATGAAAAGGACCTCGCCTGGAGCTTTAATCAGCTCTCCGCTTGCTCCTCCAGTGATGGACCCAGTCTATCACGCCCTGCTTCAGGACCCTGCGTGTATCACCGGTCCCCGTCTGCCCTGTAGAGTCCGCCGTGGCTCAGTGGGTAGCACTCTCGCCCCTGAATGAGAAGGTCGTGGGTTCAAGTCCCACAGAGCCACACTGTCGGAGGGGCAGCACTGAGGGAGCGCCGCACTGTCGGAGGGGCAGCACTGAGGGAGCGCCGCACTGTCGGAGGGGCAGTACTGAGGGAGCGCCGCACTGTCGGAGGGGCAGTACTGAGGGAGCGCCGCACTGTCGGAGGGGCAGTACTGAGGGAGCGCCACACTGTCGGAGGGGCAGTGCTGAGGGAGTGCTGCACTGTCGGAGGGGCAGTACTGACGGAGCGCCACACTGTCGGAGGGCAGTGCTGAGGGAGCGCCACACTGTCGGAGGGGCAGTGCTGAGGGAGCGCCGCACTGTCGGAGGGGCAGTACTGAGGGAGCGCCGCACTGTCGGAGGGGCAGTACTGAGGGAGCGCCGCACTGTCGGAGGGGCAGTACTGAGGGAGCGCCGCACTGTCGGAGGGTCAGTACTGAGGGAGCGCCGCACTGTCGGAGGGGCAGCACTGAGGGAGCGCCGCACTGCCGGAGGGGCAGTACTGAGAGAGCACCGCACTGTCGGAGGGGCAGTACTGAGGGAGCGCCGCACTGTCGGAGGTGCAGTACTGAGGGAGCGCCGCACTGTCGGAGGTGCCGTCTTTCGGATGAGACGTTAAACCGAGGCCCCGTCTGCTCTCTCAGGTGGATGTAAAAGATCCCACGGCCACTATTTCTAAGAAGAGCAGGGGGAGTTCTCCCTGGTCTCCTGGGGCCAATATTTATCCCTCAACCAACATCACTAAAAACAGATGATCTGGTCATTATCACATTGCTGTTTGTGGGAGCTTGCTGTGCGCAAATTCGCTGCCGCGTTTCCCACATTCCAACAGTGACTGCACTGCAAAAAAAAGTTCTTCACTGGCTGTAAAGCGCTTTGGGACATCTTTCTTTGTGTTGTTACAAAAGAGTCCACAGCTCGCACCCAGTGTGGGAGGAAGGGAATGAGGGAGAGATAGAGATAGAGAGATATAGAGAGAGAGGCGGAGAGGTTTAGGGAGGGAATTCCAGAGCTCGGGGCCCAGGCAGCTGAAGGCACGGCCGCTAATGGTGGATCGATGGCAATCGGGGGGATGGTCAGGAGGCCAGAATTGGAGGAGCGCAGAGATCTGGGAGGGTTGTAGGGGTTACCCTGAGATACGGACGCAAGGGGGCAGGATTTTCATTGGGCCGTGGAGGCGGGATTGGAGGCGTGTGGGGGGTTAAAATCCCAAAATCGGGGGCACGAACCCATCCTGCCCCCAACCCGCCTCCATGCCAGTTTCAAAGGAGGCGGGTACCCGCCCCACACTGGGACCCGCCTCCCCGAGGCGGGAAGGGGATTAGTGCCAATTAACTGCCTGTTAACAAGTAGTTCACCAGCAGTTTTTAGCCCAATCCCGATTTTTATTGCTGAAGTGTGGGATTCCCGACGGCTCCAAACCACGCCAAGTTAGCGAGGCGGACCGTCGAGCTGAAGGGCTTGGAGGGGTCGAGATGTCCGGTGTTCAGGTGAGTGATGGGTGCATGAGTGCAGAGGTAAGTGTGTTTGGTCTGTGTAAAGTGTTTAACGAAGTTTTACTTACCTTTCCTTACCTTTACAGCCTTCCTTCCCTCAGGTCTCGGGAGTCCCTCATCTCACCGGCACAGAAAGCAGAATGGCTGCGAGCTGTCAAAATCTGCAGCATTCAGCTTTCTGTTCCGGGGAGATCTCTAAATCATCCTGAGAGGAAGGAATTAACCTGGAGTACAGATTGTCAGTGTTTGACAGCTTCAAACAGCTGTGAAACGCTGATATTTCATCTGTCAAAAGCTCTTGACAGAGGAAATGTCAATCTGTGACGTCACCTGTTGCCGGGTGACCCTTAATTGGCCTGCTGAGCCCGCTGGGCGGGGTCAACAAGGTCAATCAAGTCAAAATCGCGTGGGTTGGCCACAACTCGATGGAGGCGGGACTGCAACCCCGAAAGTTGTAGTCCCGCCTCCTACCCGACTCCTCAATGAAAATCCAGCCCTTAGTGTCCGTTTTCTACATTTCCCGGCACTGTAAATGGGATGCCCAACTGAAGCACGCTCCTTAGCAACCAGCGAGAGCGAGGCTTCGGTACAGGCCTAGGCCCGAGGCAGGCCGGGACCTCCAGCTGCCAACCCACCTGTTGGATTAGGCAGTCACACGCCACTGAGAGGAGGCGGGAAATGAAAGAAAACAAAAAGCAGTTTCCCTGCGGTATTCCTGCTCCTCATCCAACCTTACGCAGGAGCAACAGAGCACAGCAAACATCGGGAGCCATCCGTCACTTAGAAACCTTCACCTGAGGAACAAGGCCCCCCTTAGCAACGGGAACTCCTTCGGCAAAGCTCCATCTCATCAGGTTCTGAAGTCGCCAGTTTTATTTCCCGCTGTGAAGCCGTTGGTTGGAGATTGATTGAAACTGTGTCTTTTTGTAATAAAATGAGGAAATCAATAGGCCGGGCTACCCGTCCAGTTTAATCAGTGTCATTGCAGGACCGCTCATTATAAGTGACACCCAACACACTCAGAGAATCTACAAGGTTATGATTGGGATTCCGAAAGTCAGCGGACATCAGTCACATTTACAGGTGACAGCAAGGCGGACGAGGCAGTTCAGTAATGGCAGAATGAGACGGGTTAGATGTAGGAGAGGGCAGGAGGACGGCAGATCGAACGAGATGGGGACTGGCGTACGGGCGCTGCACACAGGAAGGAGAAAGAGACAATGTGCGGACTCCGGGGCCGGTGCTCGACTAGCCAAGGAGGCAGCAGAGAGACAGAGCCCGGCGTCTTACCGGAGTCAGCGCTCGACATGTCCGTCTAACGCAGACCATCGATCGACCAGCTAACACCATGTAAACTACGCGGCCAAAGCTGGATGAGACAAGTCACGCCAACATACAATACTGGCCGGAAAAGAGCAGCGGGTCCATCGCGCCTGACCCGCGCTCCACGATGTCCAGAGCATCGCGACAAGACACTTCATACATTCACCCTCGGGCCATGCCCGGCCCCCGTCCGCCCGACACAATCCCGTCCGCCCGACACAATCCCGTCCGCCCGACACAATCCCGTCCGCCCGACACAATCCCGTCCGCCCGACACAATCCCGTCCCCCCGACACAATCCCGTCCCCCCGACACAATCCCGTCCCCCCGACACAATCCCGCCCCCCCCGACACAATCCCATCCGCCCGACACAATCCCGTCCCCCCGACACAATCCCGTCCCCCCGACACAATCCCGTCCCCCCGACACAATCCCATCCGCCCGACACAATCCCGTCCCCCGACACAATCCCGTCCGCCCGACACAATCCCGTCCGCCCGACACAATCCCATCCCCCCGACACAATCCCGTCCCCCCGACACAATCCCGTCCCCCCGACACAATCCCGTCCGCCCGACACAATCCCATCCGCCCGACACAATCCCGTCCCCCCGACACAATCCCGTCCGCCCGACACAATCCCGTCCGCCCGACACAATCCCATCCCCCCGACACAATCCCGTCCCCCCGACACAATCCCGTCCCCCCGACACAATCCCGTCCCCCCCCGACACAATCCCGTCCCCCCGACACAATCCCGTCCCCCCGACACAATCCGTCCCCCGACACAATCCCGTCCCCCGACACAATCCCGTCCCCCCGACACAATCCCGTCCCCCCGACACAATCCCATCCGCCCGACACAATCCCGTCCCCCCGACACAATCCCGTACCCCGCCTTCCCTCCTTCCCGCCCCCACCTCCTCCTCTCTCCCTGAGTTCCCCCCTCTCTCCCCCGGTTCCCCCTCCTCCCCGAGATCCCCCTCTCTCCCCCAGTTCTCCCCTCTCCCCCGGTTCCCCCCTCTCCCCCGGTTCCCCCTCCCCTCCGAGTTCCTCCTCCCACCCCCGAGATCCCCCTCTCTCCCCGGGTTCCCCCTCTCCCCCCAGTTCCCCCTCTCTCCCCTGGTTCCCCCTGTCTCCCTGAGTTCCTCCTCTCTCCCTGAGTTCCTCCTCTCTCCCTGAGTTCCCCCTCTCCTCCCTGGTCCTCCCCCTGGTTCCCCCTCTCTCCCTGAGTTCCTCCTCTCTCCCTGAGTTCCCTCCTCTCTCCCTGAGTTCCCCCTC
>NW_028225182.1:55816671-55897961 GCF_052327205.1 Somniosus microcephalus | reverse complement strand
CCTCTCTCCCTGAGTTCTCCTCTCTCCTGAGTTCCTCCTCTCTCCCTGAGTTCCTCCTCCCTCCCTGAGTTCCTCCTCTCTCCCTGAGTTCCTCCTCTCTCCCTGAGTTCCTCCTCTCTCCTGAGTTCCTCCTCTCTCTCCCTGAGTTCCTCCTCTCTCCCTGAGTTCCTCCTCCCTCCCTGAGTTCCTCCTCTCTCCCTGAGTTCCTCCTCTCTCCCTGAGTTCCTCCTCTCTCCCTGAGTTCCTCCTCTCTCCCTGAGTTCCTCCTCTCTCCCTGAGTTCCTCCTCCTCCTCCCCTGAGTTCCTCCTCTCTCCCCCGGTTCCCCCTCTCTCCCCCCCCCCTCTCTCTCCCCCGGTTCCCCCTCTCTCCCCCCCCTCTCTCTCCCCCGGTTCCCCCTCTCTCCCCCCCCCTCTCTCTCCCCCGGTTGCCCCCTCTCCCCGGTTCCCCCTCTCTCCCCTAGTTCCCCCTCGCCCGCGCCCACCCCTCGCCCGCCCCTCGCCCCGCGCCCACCCCTCGTCCCTCGCCCGCACCCGCCCCTCGCCCAGCCCCTCGCCCACAGCCCGCCCCTCGCCCGCCCCCGTGCCTGCCCCTCGCCCACGCCCCGCCCTCGCCCGCCCCGCCCCTCGCCCGCCCCGCGCCTGCCCCTCGCCCTCGCCCACACCCTCGCCCGCTCTCTGCTCACTTACTGATGATGTAGTAATCGTGGTGCCCGCCTGAACTCCAGCCCCCAGAGGTTGGGGCTGAACTCCTGGAACTTGATGGTGAAGCGGGTGTTCTGGTCTGGCTTGTCACAAGTCAGCAGTATGGTGGGGCTCATGACGGTGTCGCAGCGCTCCGCCTGGTCCCGTGTCACCAGGTACAGCCGGTAGTACTCGTAATCCTCGGTGGAGTGTGTGCCAAGCGGCACTGGACTGTGGGCAGATCAGGTCGATGCGATCCCCAATCTGAGGGTACAGGACATAACCCTTGGCATCCTGGAACCTGCAACAGAGAGACACGGACCGTTAAAACACAGCCCGGCACGGCTTCACCTTTCACTCACAGCCCCATTTTATCGTATGCAGCTTCAATTGGTCGTCATTTGTCACCCGCATATATAATTCATCGCCTCTTAGCTGAAGGTCGTGAGTTCAAGACCCCACTCCATACACACCTGCCCATAATCCAGGCCGACACGCCAAGTACCAGTACTGAGGGAGCGCCGCACTGTCGGAGGGGGCAGTACTGAGGGAGCGCCGCACTGTCGGAGGGGGCAGTACTGAGGGAGCGCCGCACTGTCGGGGGGGCAGTACTGAGGGAGCGCCGCACTGTCGGAGGGGCAGTACTGAGGGAGCGCCGCACTGTCGGAGGGGCAGTACTGAGGGAGCGCAGCACTGTCGGAGGGGCAGTACTGAGGGAGCGCCGCACTGTCGGAGGGGCAGTACTGAGGGAGCGCCGCACTGTCGGAGGGCAGTACTGAGGGAGAGCCGCACTGTCGGAGGGGGCAGTACTGAGGGAGCGCCGCACTGTCGGAGGGGCAGTACTGAGGGAGAGCCGCACTGTCGGAGGGGCAGTACTGATGGGAGCGCCGCACTGTCGGAGGGGCAGTACTGAGGGAGCGCCGCACTGTCGGAGGGGCAGTACTGAGGGAGTGCCGCACTGTCGGAGGGCAGTACTGAGGGAGAGCCGCACTGTCGGAGGGGCAGTACTGAGGGAGCGCCGCACTGTCGGAGGGGCAGTACTGAGGGAGTGCCGCACTGTCGGAGGGGCAGTACTGAGGGAGCGCCGCACTGTCGGAGGGGCAGTACTGAGGGAGCGCCGCACTGTCGGAGGGGCAGTACTGAGGGAGATCCGTCCTGCTGTCTAAGCCAATG
This sequence comes from Somniosus microcephalus, assembly GCF_052327205.1. Classification (NCBI taxonomy): domain Eukaryota; kingdom Metazoa; phylum Chordata; class Chondrichthyes; order Squaliformes; family Somniosidae; genus Somniosus; species Somniosus microcephalus. Next base: position 55,896,107 of record NW_028225182.1, on the reverse strand, counting down.
TCGGTGAGATATTCAGCCAGGTGAGCCATCACCCGGGACACGCGAACCTGTCCGATTCTGAAGGCGACGAATCGGACACCCAGGGGGTCACCCGACCCAGGTGTGAAAGCTCCTTTGCAGAGAGCAATAGCACTCTCCATCCTTCCCTCCCCTTTAAAGGAAAAAGTAAAAAGGTGTTTTGCCAAACCACTGTCCACCCCACCTCCCCTCCCCTCCACACGAAGGGCATGCCCCTTTAAGCATTCCGATACAGCTCCACCGCCCCTTTAAAAGAAGTGGAGAGGAATGTCAGGCTGCCCCTCTGACCTCTTTTGTCTCGCTCTCAGCTCCTCCCACCTTAACATAACCTCTGGGACTCCAGCAGTGCCCCCGGGGTTAAAGGTGAGCCGGCTGTGCTGCTTGTTGGCCGGGGTCGCGATGATCTGCCCGGCCCCGCCCGTGAAGGAGACCGGACGGGAAAGAGTTAAGGCCGCCCGCCTTTTTGTGTCCCGAGCCCAGCCTATGGTGGGGGGGGGGGGGGAGGGGGGGATTGAATCGGGAGCCTGGGTGATGATGGGGGTCGCCATTGTGTCCTCTGAAAGTGGCCGCTGAAGGGGCCGGGGGGCCGGAGAGGGGTTGGTTGGAGCGGGGGGACACAACAGGTGCAAGGGTCAGAGGGCGAGATTTACATCTTCAAAGATGCTGCAAAGGTTCGGCAGCCTCGCTGCCGTCGTCTGCCCCCAGCTCCCCCGTCCTGGGGAGTCCTGGACGGACGGGCGGAGGAGGTGGGGGGAGAGGATCTGAGACACCACCCACCACCCCCTCACACCCCAACACCATGAGAGCCTCCAGGTTCCCGTGCAGGCCCACCGCCCCCCCCGCGACCTCCACCCGCCCCGTGCTGCTTGTAGACGCAACAGCGAGGTGTAAGAGACTGAAGGTATGTTCAGACACCCAAGGACACCTCCTGGGGCGGGTGGGGGGGAGGGAGGGAGGGGTTGCACGCACATCTTCAACCCTACGGCACCCCACCACTCCTGTGTATCACCCCGGGCTGAGACTGCTGCTGAGCTATTCGACTGTGGGAGAGGGAAGCCGATCATTTACAGCAGGGAACAAGGGACCCCCCCCCGCCCCACCCTGGTAAATCAAGAAAGATCTCGCATTTCTCCAGCGCCTTTCGCCACCTCAGGACGTCCCGAAGCACTTTGCAGCCAATGAAGTACTTTTTCTGAAGTGTGGTCACTGTTGTAATGTGGGAAATGCGGCAGCCAATTTGCGCACAGCAAGCTCCCACAAACAGCAATGTGATGATGACCAGACCATCTGTTTTAGTGATGGTGGTTCAGGGATAAATATTGGCCTCAGGACACCGGGGAGAACTCACCCCGCTCTTCTTCCAATAGTGGCCATGGGATCGTTTCCGTCCACCTGAGAGAGCAGACAGGGCCTCGGTTTAACGTCTCATCCAAAAGACGGCAGCTCCGACAGTGCGGCGCTCCCTCAGTACTGCCCCTCCGACAGTGCGGCTCTCCCTCAGTACTGCCCCTCCGACAGTGCGGCGCTCCCTCAGTACTGCCCCTCCGACAGTGCGGCGCTCCCTCAGTACTGCCCCTCCGACAGTGCGGCGCTCCCTCAGTACTGCCCCTCTGACAGTGCGGCGCTCCCTCAGTACTGCCCCTCCGACAGTGCGGCGCTCCCTCAGTACTGCCCCTCCGACAGTGCAGCACTCCCTCAGTACTGCCCCTCCGACAGTGCGGCGCTCCCTCAGTACTGCCCCTCCGACAGTGCAGCACTCCCTCAGTACTGCCCCTCCGACAGTGTGGCACTCCCTCAGTACTGCCCCTCCGACAGTGCAGCGCTCCCTCAGTACTGCCCCTCCAACAGTGCGGCGCTCCCTCAGTACTGCCCCTCCGACAGTGCAGCGCTCCCTCAGTACTGCCCCTCCGACAGTGCGGCGCTCCCTCAGTACTGCCCCTCCGACAGTGCAACCTCCCTCAGTACTGCCCCTCCGACAGTGCAGCGCTCCCTCAGTACTGCCCCTCCGACAGTGCGGCGCTCCCTCAGTACTGCCCCTCCGACAGTGCGGCGCTCCCTCAGTACTGCCCCTCCGACAGTGCGGCGCTCCCTCAGTACTGCCCCTCCGACAGTGCAACCTCCCTCAGTACTGCCCCTCCGACAGTGCGGCGCTCCCTCAGTACTGCCCCTCCGACAGTGCGGCGCTCCCTCAGTACTGCCCCTCCGACAGTGCGGTGCTCCCTCAGTACTGCCCCTCCGACAGTGCGGCGCTCCCTCAGTACTACCCCTCTGACAGTGCAGCGCTCCCTCAGTACTACCCATCCGACAGTGCTGTGCTCCTTCAGTACTGCCCCTCCAACAGTGCGGCGCTCCCTCAGTACCGCCCCTCCGACAGTGCGGCGCTCCCTCAGTACTGCCCCTCCAACAGTGCGGCGCTCCCTCAGTACTGCCCCTCCGACAGTGCAGCACTCCCTCAGTACTGCCCCTCCGACAGTGCAGCGCTCCCTCAGTACTGCCCCTCCGACAGTGCAGAGCTCCCTCAGTACTGCCCCTCCGACGGTGCGGCACCTCCTTGCCCCATGCCCCTGTCCCACCCCCGCCCCCGCCCTGGCCTAACCAACTGGCTCCGACCCCCTCGTCCTGCACCCAACGTGTCCCCACGCGCTCATCCTGAGTGCCAGACACTTATTACAAATAAAAGCTGCCTCTGTCTTCAACTCTGCACCGTGCAAAGGGACCGCTCATTACGCATGCAAATCACCCACAGCTAATGGCGCTATTCAAATATTATGCATGCATTATTGCACTGTGTGTACCTAATGAGGTAACATTGCCACGGCAACGGACCAGCGGCCCAGCGAACAGGCTCGACAAAATGTTCCGTACTATGACTCCCGGTGGACTTTGCTCTTGGAGCTCTTAAAGGGACACCGTCTTCGGGATAAACCGTTCGGCCGACATATTATATGAGGGGTGTGGAGGGAGGGGGTGACACATTGTGACGTCAAGGGGCAGTTCGTGGACCTGCCCAGGTGGGTCTGTCACCCCGTCTGTCCCCAAAAATAAAAGCAAGAGACTTGCATTTCTCCAGCGCCTTTCCCCACCTCAGAACGTCCCAACGCGCTTTACAGCCAATGAAGTACTATTTTGAAGTGGGGTCACTGTTGTAATGTGGGAAACGCGGCAGCGAATTTGCACACAGCAAGATCCCACAAACAGCAATGTGATAAGTGACCAGATCATCTGTTTTAGTGATGTTGTTTGAGGAATAAATATTGGCCCCAGGACACCGGGGAGAACTCCCCCTGCTCTTCTTCAAAATAGTGGCCGTAAGATCTTTTAGAGAGCAGACAGAGCCTCGGTTTAATGTCTCATCCGAAAGATGGCATCTCCAACAGTGCAGAGCTCCCTCAGTACTGCCCCTCTGACAGTGCAGCACTCCCTCAGTACTGCCCCTCCAACAGTGCGGCGCTCCCTCAGTACTGCCCTTCCGACAGTGCGGCGCTCCCTCAGTACTGCCCCTCCGACAGTGTGGCGCTCCCTCAGTACTGCCCCTCCGACAGTGCGGCGTTCCCTCAGTACTGCCCCTCCGACAGCGCGGCGTTCCCTCGGTACTGCCCCTCCGACAGTGCGGCGCTCCCTCAGTACTGCCCCTCCGACAGTGCGGCGCTCCCTCAGTACTGCCCCTCCGACAGTGCAGCGCTCCCTCAGTACTGCCCCTCCAACAGTGCGGCACTCCCTCAGTACTGCCCCTCCGACAGTGCGGCGCTCCCTCAGTACTTCCCCTCCGACAGTGCAGGGTCCCTCAGTACTGCCCCTCCGACAGTGCGGCGCTCCCTCAGTACTGCCCCTCCGACAGTGCGGCGCTCCCTCAGTACTGCCCCTCCGACAGTGCGGCGCTCCCTCAGTACTGACCCTCCGACAGTGCGGCGCTCCCTCAGTACTGCCCCTCCGACAGTGCGGCGCTCCCTCAGTACTGACCCTCCGACAGTGCGGCGCTCCCTCAGTACTGCCCCCCCGACAGTGCGGCGCTCCCTCAGTACTGCCCCTCCGACAGTGCGGCGCTCCCTCAGTACTGCCCCTCCGACAGTGCGGCGCTCCCTCGGTACTGCCCCTCCGACAGTGCGGCGCTCCCTCAGTACTGCCCCTCCGACAGTGCGGCGCTCCCTCAGTACTGCCCTGGGAGTGTCAGCCTGAATTTTTGTGCTCGAGTCTCTGGAGTGGGACTCGAACCCACGACCTTCTGTCTCAGAAGCGAGAGAGTGCTATCCACTGAGCCACGGGTGACACCCAATACCCAAAGATGTTTTGAATAAAAATGGACAACATGCAATGTTTGTTTCATAAGAACATAAGAACATAAGAAATAGGAGCAGGAGTAGGCCAATCGGCCCCTCGAGCCTGCTCCGCCATTCAATAAGATCATGGCTGATCTGATCCTAACCGCCAATCCACTATCACAGAACCATCTCCTGAATCTAACAGAATTAGTCACACGAAATAGGAGCAGGATCAGGCTACACGGCCCCTGGGCCCGCTCCGCTACCCACAGGGCCATGACCGATACGAACCTAGACTCATGTCCAAATTCCTGCCCGCTCCCCGTAACCCTTAATTCCCTTTACTCCTAGGAAACTGTCTATTTCTGTTTTAAATTTATGTAATGATGTAGCTTCTACAGCTTTTTGGGGCAGCATATTCCATGGACCTACCACCCTCTGAGTGAAGTAGTTCCTCCTCATCTCAGTTTTGAAAGAGCAGCCCCTTATTCTAAGACTATGCCCCCTAGTTCTAGTTTCACCCATCATCGGGAACATCCTCCCCGCATCCACCCGATCCAACCCCTTCACAATCTTATATGTTTCAATAAGATCGCCTCATTCTTCTGAACTCCAATGAGTAGAGTCCCAATCTACTCAACCTCTCCTCATATGTCCATCCCCTCATCCCCGGGATTAACTGAGTGAACCTTCTTTGTACTGACTCGAGAGCAAGTATGTCCTTTCTTAAGTATGGACACCAAAACTGTACACAGTATTCCAGGTGCGGTCTCACCAATACCTTGTACAACTGAAGCAATACCTCCCTATTTTTATATTCTATCCCCCTAGCAATGAAAGCCAACATTCCATTGGCCTTCTTAATCACTTGCTGCACCTGCATACTAACTTTTTGAGTTTCGTGCACCAGGACCCCCATATCCCTTTGTACTTCAGTACTTTCCAGTTTCTTGCCATTAAGATAATAACTTGCACTACGATTTTTCCTGCCAAAGTGCATAACCTCACACTTTCCAGTATTGTATTCCATCTGCCAAATCTCTGCCCACTTACTTAGCCTGTCTATGTCCCCTTGCAGGTTTTTTATGTCCTCCTCACTCACTACTTTCCCTCCCATCTTAGTATCATCTGCAAACTTTGATATGTTACACTCGGTCCCCTCCTCCAAATCGTTAATATAGATTGAAAAGAGTTGGGGACCCAGCACTGACCCCTGCGGAACACCACTTGTTACTGATTGCCAGTCTGAGAATGAACCATTTATCCCAACTCTCTGCCTTCTGTTAGATAGCCAATCCTCTATCCATGCCAGAATATTACCCCCAATCCCGTGATTTTTTATCTTAAGCAATAATCTTTTGTGTGGCACCTTGTCAAATGCCTTTTGGAAGTCTAAATACACTACGTCCACTGGTTCCCCTTTATCCACCCTATATGTTACTTCCTCAAAGAACTCCAGCAAATTTGTCAAACATGACTTCCCCTTCATAAAACCATGCTGACTTTGTCCTATTAAATTATGATTATCCAAATGTCCTGTTACTGTCTCCTTAATAATGGACTCCAAAATTTTACCTACCACAGATGTTAGGCTAACCGGTCTATAGTTTCCAGCCTTCTGTCTACTGCCCTTTTTAAATAAGGGTGTTACATTAGCAGTTTTCCAGTCTGCCGGGACCTTTGCTGAGTCCAGGGAGTTTTGGAAAATTATTACCAATGCATCCACAATCCCTACCGCTACTTCCCTCAAGACCCTAGGATGTAAGCCATCAGGTCCACGTGATTTATCCGCCTTGAGTCCCATTATTTTACCGAGTACCACTTCCTTAGTGATTTTGATCGTGTTTAGCTCCTCCCCCCCTTTAGCCCCCTGTTTGTCCAGTGTTGGGATATTATTAGTGTCTTCTACTGTAAAGACTGATATAAAATATTCATTCAGTGTTTTTGCCATGTCCATATTTCCCACCATTAATTTCCCAGTCTCATCCTCTAAGGGACCAACATTTACTTTAGCCACCCTTTTTCTTTTTATATAACTATAAAAACTCTTACTATCTGTTTTTATATTTTTTGCTGATTTACTTTCATAATCTATCTTCCCTTTCTTAATCAATCTTTTTGTTATTTTTTGCTGTCTTTTAAAGTTTTCCCAATCCTCTATCCTCCCACTAGATTTGGCTACCTTATATGCCCTTGTTTTTAGTCGAATACTATCCTTAATTTCTTTACTTAGCCACGGATGGCTGTCTTTTCTTTTACACCCTTTTCTTCTCAGTGGAATATTTTTTTTTTGGAAGTTGTAAAATAACTCCTTAAATGTACACCACTGATCATGTATCGTCTTACCCTTTAATCTATTCATGCCCCTACGATATTTCTCCCTGGGTTCCTGATCGCGGCGGAGCCCCGTGAGACCCATCTTCAATTCCTGCAGACTCCAGGGCCATTCTGAGGGGGTTGGGGCGTTCCTTAGTTCAAAGGGCTCCTCCCTTTCCCCCCCCGCCCCCCACACCCCCTCCAGTCCCTCTCACTGCTGCGTCCCGTCAGTATTTCAGCGCAGCTCCAAGCCTCTGGGGCCCTGCCAAGGACTGCAACAACCTGTGACAACCTGTTTACAGAGTCTAGCGGCACCAAATGAGATTAGCCGCCACAACTACGGAGTTAAACAACTCTGACTGACACCGCTCTGTCCGCTCAAGTGACCTCGTTCGCTGCCGAACAACCGGCACTAAGTCTGTGGGACAATGGAGACAAACTCCAAAAAACACACAGCGAGAGAATTTCAACATCAAACCACGGCGAGACAACAAATGGGAAACTTCTGGGAGAGAACCGGGGAGTCAAACTAATTAACCGGGAATATTTTCTGCCCGAAGATTTGAAGCCAACGTTTCCCCCCCCCCAATCTCTTGATTCGCGGCCCTCCCCCTTTCGCTCCGCACTCATCGATGCCTTGTTGTGTTGGTATTAAGAGAGGATAATGGGTAATGAGTAGAGATCCCAATTCATTTAACAACAGAAAAAGTTGGAAAAACTCAGCAGGCCAGGCAACATCCGTGGAGAGAGAAACAGGGTCAACGTTTCAGGTCGAAACCCTTCGTCAGAACTGAGAAAAATGGGGCTGGGAAATGGGGGAGGGGATGAAAGAACAAAAGAACAAAAGGGAAGGTCTGTGAGAGGTGAAGAGACATTAAGAGATATTCAAGGCGAGACGAGATGGTAATAGGACCGGTAAAGAGACAAAGGATGGCTCTCGATGAAGTGTGAAATGCGCTGGCAGAGAGAGAGACAGCTGCCATGTGGGAGAGAGAGAAAAGGAAAAGGCACAAACCAAAAGTGTGGTAAAAAATATATAAAAATATAATAGGGGCCGGGGTTATGATCTGAAATTGTTGAACTCGATGTTGAGTCCGGAAGGCTGTAAAGTGCCTAATCGGAAGATGAGGTGCTGTTCCTCGAGTTTACGCTGAGCTTCTGTGGAACAATGCAAGAGCCCGAGTACGGTGAGGTCCGAGTGGGAGTGGAGCGGTGAATTAAAATACAGGCGACCGGAAGCTCGGGGTCACCCTTCTGCCAGCGCATTTCACACTTCATCGAGAGCCATCCTTTGTCTCTTTACCTGTCCCATTACCATCTCGTCTCGTCTTGAATATCTCTTAATGTCTCCTCACCGCTCCCAGACCCTCCCTTTTGTTCTTTCATCCCCTCCCCCGTTTCCCAACCCCCAAACTGGCTTTTTAATGTTTAATTTCCTGCCATTTTTCTCAGTTCTGACGAAGGGTCTTCGACCTGAAACGTTGATCCTGTTTCTCCATGGATGTTGCCCTGGCCTGCTGAGTTTTTCCAGTGTTTTCTGTTGTTATTTCGGATTTCCAGCATCCGCAGTATTTTGCTGTCGTCCCAATTCATTTGCCGTGTCTGTAAATAATTACTGCGGCCTCCGCTCAGATGGGCCGGCCTGTGGAAACTCCCTCCACAATACGGTGCCTGGGTTCCCACAAGCTCGCCCCCCTCGCCTCGAGACACAAGAGGGATTCCTTCGCACCCCCTCCCCACCCCACCCCCGCACACTGGATCTGTGCGACGTACTCAAGAGCCTCCGTTTGATGGAGGAAGGATGTTCTTGCCATGGAGGGAGTGCAGCGAAGATTCACCAGACTGATATCTGGGATGGCAGGAATGACGTATGAGGAGAGATTGGGTCGATTGGGCTTATACTCGCTGGAGTTTAGAAGAATGAGAGGGGATCTTTGAAACTTATAAAATTCTAACAGGACTGGACAGACTAGATGCAGGAAGGATGTTCCTGATGGCGGGGGAGTCCAGAATCAGGGGTCACAGTCTAAGGATAAGGGGTAAGCCATTTAGGACAGAGATGAGGAGGGATTTCTTCACCCAGAGAGTGGTGAACCTGTGGAATTCTCTGCCACAGAAGGCAGTGGAGGCCAATCCATTAAATATATTCAAGAAGGAGTTGGATATATTTCTTAAGGCTAAAGGGATCAAGGGATATGGGGAGAAGGCAAGGACAGGGTACTGAGTTTGGATGATCAGCCATGATCTCATTAAATGGCGGAGCAGGCTCGAGGGGCCGAATGGCCAACTCCTGCTCCTATTTTCTATGTTTCTATGAACAGGGCTGTGGGAAAGTGGCAGGGGAGGAGGAGGGGGGGAGTGAGGGGATATGGGAGGGAGCTAATACCGTCTCCGACTCCTACAGCCCTGGAATGAGCTCTCTGGGTCCCTGCGGCTGGGCTGCGAGGAAAATAAACACCAGGTTGTAAAGGAATGCCAACAACTCGAATTTATATGTATTTTTTAATTTACTCCTTCTTGGGATGTGGGCGTCGCTGGCAAGGCCAGCATTTATTGCCCATCCCTAATTGCCCTTGAGAAGGTGGTGGTGAGCTGCCTTCTTGAACCGCTGCAGTCCGTGTGGTGAAGGTACTCCCACAGTGCTGTGAGGGAGGGAGTTCCAGGATTTTGACCCAGCGATGATGAAGGGTCGGCCAATATATTTGCAAGTCAGGATGGTGTGTGACTTGGAGGGGAACTTGGAGGTGGTGGTGTTCCCATTGCGCCTGCTGCCCTTGTCCTTCTAGGTGGAAGAGGTCACAGGTTTGGGAGGTGCTGCCGAAGAAGCCTTGGCGAGTTGCTGCAGTGCATCTTGTAGATGGTACACACTGCAGCCACGGTACACCGGTGGTGGACGGAGTGAATGTTTAAGCTGGTGGATGGGGTGCCAATCAAGTGGGCTGCTTTGTCCTGGATGGTGTCGAGCTTCAAGAGTGTTGTTGGAGCTGCACTCATCCAGGCAAGTGGAGAGTATTCCATCACACTCCTGACTTGTGCCTTGTAGATGGTGGAAAGGCTTTGGGGAGTCAGGAGGTGAGACACTCGCCGCAGAATTCCCAGCCTCTGACCTGCTCTTGTTTCCACAGTATTGAAACAGCACCTTAAACATAATAAAACGTCCCAAGGAGCTTCACAGGAGCGATTATCAAACAAAATTTGACACCGAGCCACATAAGGAGATATTAGGACAGATGACCAAAAGCTTGGTCAAAGAGGCAGGTTTTAAGGAGCGTCTTAAAGGAGGAGAGAGAGAGGCGGAGAGGTTTAGGGAGGGAATTCCAGAGCTTTAGCCTCGGCAGACCAGGAGTGAAGGCGGGAGGACAGGGAGGAAGGAAGAACCAGCAGAAAGACTCAGTTGGAGGGTGAGAGAGTTGGATCTCAAACCAGCGTACTGAGCTTAAATAAAGGAGACTATGAAGGTTTGAGAGCAGAGTTGACTAAAGTGGACTGGGAAAATAGATTAAGGTGTAAGACAGTACAGGAGCAGTGGTGTACATTCAAGGAGATATTTCACAACTTTCAAGAAAAATATATTCCACTGAGGAAAAAGGGGAGTAAAAGAAAAGACAGCCATCCGTGGCTAAGTAAAGTAATAAAGGATAGTATCCGACTGAAAACAAGGACATATAAAGTAGCCAAATCTAGTGGGAGGATAGAAGATTGGGAAGCATTTAAAAGCCAGCAAAGAATAACTAAAAGATGAATTAAAAAGGGAAAATAGATTATGAAAGTAAACTAGCAAAAAATATAAAAACAGATAGCAAGTGTTTCTACAGTTATATAAAAAGAAAAAGGGTGGCTAAAGTGAACGTTGGTCCCTTAGAGGACGAGACCGGGAAATTAGTAGTGGGGAACATGGAGATGGCAAAAACGCTGAACAAATATTTTGTATCAGTCTTTACAGTAGAGGACACTAAAAATATCCCAACACTGGACAAACAGGGGCTATAGGGGGGGAGGAGCTAAACACGATTAAAATCACTAAGGAGATGGTACTTGATAAGATAATGGGACTTAAGGTGGATAAATCCCCCGGACCTGATGGCTTAAATCCTAGGGTCTTGAGAGAAGTAGCGGTAGGGATTGTGGATGCATTGGTGGTAATTTTACAAAACTCCCTGGATTCAGGAAAGGTCCCAGCAGATTGGAAAACTGCTAATGTAACGCCCTTATTTAAAAAGGGCAGTAGACAGAAGGCTGGAAACTATAGAACAGTTAGCCTAACATCTGTGGTAGGTAAATTGTTGGAGCCCATTATTAAGGAAGCAGTAACAGGACATTTGGATAAGCATAATTTAATCGGACAGAATCAGCATGGTTTTACGAAGGGGAAGTCATGTTTGACAAATTTGCTCGAATTCTTTGAGGACGTAACAAACAGGGTGGATAGAGGGGAACCAGTGGATGTAGTGTATTTGGACTTCCAAAAGGCATTTGACAAGGTTCCACACAAAAGATTACTGATCAAGATAAAAAATTACAGGATTGGGGGTAATATGCTGGCATGGGTGGAAGATTGGCTATCTAACAGAAAACAGAGAGTTGGGATAAATGGTTCATTCTTGGGTTGGCAATCAGTAACTAGTAGTGTTCCGCAGGGGTCAGTGCTGGGACCCCAACTCTTTACAATCTATATTAACGATTTGGAGGAGGGGACCGAGTGTAACATATCCAAGCTTGCCGACGATACAAAGATGGGAGGGAAAGCAGTGAGTGAGGAGGACATAAAAAACCTGCAAAAGGACATAGGCAGGCTAAGTGAGTGGGCAGAAATTTGGCAGATGGAATATAATGTTGGAAAGTGTGAGGTTATGCACTTTGGCAGAAAAAATCAAAGAGCAAGTTATTATCTAAATGGAAAGAAACTGCAAAGTGCTACAGTACAAAGGGATCTGGGGGTCCTGGTGCATGAAACACAAAAAGTTAGTATGCAGGTACAGCAGGTGATCAGGAAGGCCAATGGAATCTTGGCTTTTATTGCAAGGGGGATGGAGTATAAAAGCAGGGAAGTCTTGCTTCAGTTATACAGGGTACTGGTGAGGCCACACCTGAAATACTGCGTACAGTTTTGGTTTCCATATTTAAGAAAAGATATACAGGAAACTTTGTGATATCCGGCACTGATGGGACCGAGCTTTTGCCGATCTATCAAAACTGCCGGACATACCAGCGTTAATGTTGAAGCATACGGAGGTTTTCATCTCCGTATATGACAACAAACACTGTTGCTTAGCAACAGCTTCTGAACAGTCGGCCCGTACCTTGGAAGCGTCTCTGTAGCTTAGCAACAGCTTCAGAGAGACTTTCCAAAGCCTGACTGTTGAAAAGAAAGCCACGAGAAGAAAAAAAAACGAACAAAACGGCTCCTGATTTCTGCCGGTAGATCGAGGTTTCCGGACATACAACCTCCGGATAAACCAAAGTCTCCTGTACTTGCTCTCGAGGCAGTTCAGAGAAGGTTCACTCGGTTGATTCCGGAGATGAGGGGGTTGACTTATGAGGAAAGGTTGAGTAGGTTGGGACTCTACTCATTGGAATTCAGAAGAATGAGAGGCGATCTTATCGAAACATATAAGATTGTAAGGGGGCTTGATCGGGTGGATGCGGGGAGGATGTTTCCACTGATGGGTGAGACTAGAACTAGGGGGCATAATCTTAGAATAAGGGGCTGCCCTTTCAAAACTGAGATGAGGAGAAACTTCTTCACTCAGAGGGTAGTAAACCTATGGAATTTGCTACCCCAGAGAGCTGTGGAAGCTGCGACATTAAATAAATTTAAAACGGAGATAGACAGTTTCCTAGCAGATAAGGGAATTCGGGGTTACGGGGAGAGGGCAGGGAAGTGGACGTGAGTCTAGATTCGGATCAGCCATGATCCTATTGAGTGGCGGAGCAGGCCCGAGGGGCCGTATGGCCGACTCCTGCTCCTACTTCTTATGTTCTTATGTTCCTGCCCCTGCAGTGGTCGTTCTTTATGAGTCGGGATGTCTGGGGGAGGGGAGGGGGGGCGGGGTAAGAGGAATGTGCTGGAGCTGTAACGTCCTCCCATGCTGCTGACACTCACCTTCCGAGCACGCACTGCCAGACTGCTCCATTCCCACCCTGTCAAGTGCGACGATTTAATTACAGGCTGCTGCGGCCTACACAATTACGCAGCCGTGTGCACCAGGCAGTCTGGGGTGGAGGTAAACAAGGTGCCGGATTACACCTTGGAGCAGTCACTGTGGGAACGGGCCTCCCGAGACTCCCAGCAGTTACACCCTCTGATCGGACCAGTACTGGGCCCCGGATTCAGCAGTGTAAGGGCCCCCCAGCCCCACCACCAGCGCCTACCCATACAGCCCAGGGCAGGACCTTGATACTGAGCCACAGGACAGCGTTATCGGGACAGGAGACCAGATTGACAAGAACGATACCAGAACTGAGAGGTTATAACTATCGGGAAAGGCTGATCAGGCTGGGGCTCTTTTCTCTAGACAAGAGAAGGCTGAGGAGGGACCTGATCGAGGGCTTTAAAATGATGAAAGGGTTCGATAGGGTAGACGTAGAGAAGATGTTTTCACTTGTGGGGGAGACCAGAACTAGGGGCCATCGACATAAGACAGTCACTAATAAATCCAATCGGAAATTCAGGAGAAACTTCTTTCCCCAGAGAGGGGTGAGAATGTGGAACTCGCTCCCACAGGGAGTGGTCAAGGCAAATAGCGGAGATGCATTCAAGGGGAACCTGGATAAACACATGAGGGAGAAAGGAATAGAAGGATATGGTGATCGGGTGAGATGGAGAGGGGTGGGAGGAGGTTCATGTGGAGCAGAAACATCGTTGGGGAGACCAGAACTAGGGGCTTCGGTTTAACATCTCATCCGAAATACGACACGTCCGACAGTGCAGCGCTCCCTCAGTACTGCCCCTCCGACAGTGCGGCGCTCCCTCAGTACTGCCCCTCCGACAGTGCGGCGCTCCCTCAGTACTGCCCCTCCGACAGTGCGGCGCTCCCTCAGTACTGCCCCTCCGACAGTGCAGCACTCCCTCAGTACTGCCCCTCCGACAGTGCGGCACTCCCTCAGTACTGCCCCTCCGACAGTGCGGCGCTCCCTCAGTACTGCCCCTCCGACAGTGCGGCGCTCCCTCAGTACTGCCCCTCCGACAGTGCAGCACTCCCTCAGTACTGCCCCTCTGACAGTGCGGCGCTCCCTCAGTACTGCCCCTCTGACAGTGTAGCACTCCCTCAGTACTGCCCCTCCGACAGTGCGGCGCTCCCTCAGTACTGCCCCTCCGACAGTGCGGCGCTCCCTCAGTACTGCCCCTCCGACAGTGCGGCGCTCCCTCAGTACTGCCCCTCCGACAGTGCAGCACTCCCTCAGTACTGCCCCTCTGACAGTGCGGCGCTCCCTCAGTACTGCCCCTCCGACAGTGTAGCACTCCCTCAGTACTGCCCCTCCGACAGTGCAGCGCTCCCTCAGTACTGCCCCTCCGACAGTGCGGCGCTCCCTCAGTACTGCCCCTCCGACAGTGCAGCGCTCCCTCAGTACTGCCCCTCCGACAGTGCAGCGCTCCCTCAGTACTGCCCCTCCGACAGTGCAGCGTTCCCTCAGTACTGCCCCTCCGACAGTGCGGCGCTCCCTCAGTACTGCCCCTCCGACAGTGCGGCGCTCCCTCAGTACTGCCCCTCTGACAGTGCGGCGCTCCCTCAGTACTGCCCCTCTGACAGTGCGGCGCTCCCTCAGTACTGCCCCTCCGACAGTGCGGCGCTCCCTCAGTACTGCCCCTCCGACAGTGCGGCGTTCCCTCAGTACTGCCCCTCCGACAGTGCGGCGCTCCCTCAGTACTGCCCCTCCGACAGTGCGGCGCTCCCTCAGTACTGCCCCTCCGACAGTGCAGCACTCCCTCAGTACTGCCCCTCTGACAGTGCGGCGCTCCCTCAGTACTGCCCCTCCGACAGTGCAGCACTCCCTCAGTACTGCCCCTCTGACAGTGCAGCACTCCCTCAGTACTGCCCCTCCGACAGTGCGGCGCTCCCTCAGTACTGCCCCTCCGACAGTGCGGCGCTCCCTCAGTACTGCCCCTCCGACAGTGCGGCGTTCCCTCAGTACTGCCCCTCCGACAGTGCGGCGCTCCCTCAGTACTGACCCTCCGACAGTGCGGCGCTCCCTCAGTACTGCCCCTCCGACAGTGCGGCGCTCCCTCAGTACTGCCCCTCCGACAGTGCGGCGCTCCCTCAGTACTGCCCCTCCGACAGTGCGGCGCTCCCTCAGCACTGCCCCTCCGACAGTGCAGCACTCCCTCAGTACTGCCCCTCTGACAGTGCGGCGTTCCCTCAGTACTGCCCCTCCGACAGTGCGGCACTCCCTCAGTACTGCCCCTCCGACAGTGCGGCGCTCCCTCAGTACTGCCCCTCCGACAGTGCGGCGCTCCCTCAGTACTGCCCCTCCGACAGTGCAGCACTCCCTCAGTACTGCCCCTCTGACAGTGCGGCGCTCCCTCAGTACTGCCCCTCTGACAGTGTAGCACTCCCTCAGTACTGCCCCTCCGACAGTGCGGCGCTCCCTCAGTACTGCCCCTCCGACAGTGCGGCGCTCCCTCAGTACTGCCCCTCCGACAGTGCGGCGCTCCCTCAGTACTGCCCCTCCGACAGTGCAGCACTCCCTCAGTACTGCCCCTCTGACAGTGCGGCGCTCCCTCAGTACTGCCCCTCCGACAGTGTAGCACTCCCTCAGTACTGCCCCTCCGACAGTGCAGCGCTCCCTCAGTACTGCCCCTCCGACAGTGCGGCGCTCCCTCAGTACTGCCCCTCCGGCAGTGCAGCGCTCCCTCAGTACTGCCCCTCCGACAGTGCAGCGTTCCCTCAGTACTGCCCCTCCGACAGTGCGGCGCTCCCTCAGTACTGACCCTCCGACAGTGCGGCGCTCCCTCAGTACTGCCCCTCCGACAGTGCGGCGCTCCCTCAGTACTGCCCCTCCGACAGTGCGGCGCTCCCTCAGTACTGCCCCTCCGACAGTGCAGCACTCCCTCAGTACTGCCCCTCTGACAGTGCGGCGCTCCCTCAGTACTGCCCCTCCGACAGTGTAGCACTCCCTCAGTACTGCCCCTCCGACAGTGCGACGCTCCCTCAGTACTGCCCCTCCGACAGTGCGGCGCTCCCTCAGTACTGCCCCTCCGACAGTGCAGCACTCCCTCAGTACTGCCCCTCTGACAGTGCGGCGCTCCCTCAGTACTGCCCCTCTGACAGTGCGGCGCTCCCTCAGTACTGCCCCTCTGACAGTGCAGCACTCCCTCAGTACTGCACTGGAGTGTCAGCCTAGATTTTTGGGCTCAAGTCCCTGGAGTGGGACTTGAACACACAGCTTTCTGACTCAGAGGTGAGTGTACTACCCACTAAGCCACAGCTAACACACGGCTTTCCCCAGAGAGTGGTGAGAATGTGGAACTCGCTCCCACAGGGAGTGGTTGAGGCGAATAGTATCGATGCCTTTAAGGGGAGGCTGGATAAACATATGAGGGAGAAGGGAATAGAGGGTTATACTGATAGAGTTGGATGAGGAAAGCCGGGAGGAGGCTCGAGTGGAGCATAAACACCGGCACGGACTGGTTGGGCCGAATGGCCTCTTTCTGTGCCGTATATCCTGTGAACCGCATTAAAATGGTTTATTTGGAATATTTAATTTTTTTAAATTCGTTTATGGGATGTGGCCATCGCTGGCAAGGCCCAGCATTTATTGCCCATCCCTAATCGCCCTCGAGAAGGTGGTGGTGAGCCGCCTTCTTGAACCGCTGCAGTCCGTGTGGTGAAGGTGCTCCCACAGTGCTGTTAGGGAGGGAGTTCCAGGATTTTGACCCAGCGACGATGAAGGATCGGCGATATATTTCCAAGTCAGGATGGTGTGTGACTTGGAGGGGAACTTGGAGGTGGTGGTGTTCCCCTGCGCCTGCTGCCCTTGTCCTTCTAGGGGGAAGAGGTCGCGGGTTTGGGAGGTGCTGCCGAAGAAGCCTTGGCAAGTTGCCGCAGTGCATCTTGTAGATGGTTCACACTGCAGCTAAGCCACTATTCCGGGTAATCCCGGGGCTGCCGTTCCCCCTCAGCAACTCCCCCCCCCGCCACCCGCCCCCGGTGTGATGGTCCCGATGCGATGATGACTTTCCCAAGCTCAGAATGTTGCAGCAGTCCAGCTGTCCACCAGATGTGGAGTTCTGGAATACAAAGGGTTCGATCTCTCTCTCTCTCTCTCTCTCTCTCCCCCCGCGGTAACTGTGGGCTCTCCACTCACTGTGGGGAACTCCGCTCACCCACAGACAGACCATGGGCTCCGCATCACACGGAACAAAGCCCCAGATGTGGGAATCTCAGTGTCGGCATGATTAAGGATGAATTAAAACTCATCACCGCTCTCCCCCGCTTTCATCTCCAAAGTCGGCTTGCTCAGCAAGTGCAGGGACTGGGAGTCTTGAATAAAGCCATTCACTGTCTTCACATCATCCTCCTTATTTCTAATAAACAGCTACCACCAGACTTCAAGAAACCACATTTGCACATGGAACAACAGCCCCCTTGGAGTTCCTTTCGGGAATATCCAACACATCGCCAACTGTGACTCTCAAACCATCAACTCATTTTAAAGCCAACAATTCTACAAAACAACATCCAATTGGTCAGTTCACCTACTCCAACCAATCCCACTGCTTCTTACAAACTGCAGTCATCCCCGTCAGCCAATCCGATCTGCTAATTGATCTGATCGGTTGATTCCAATGACCTCTGATCCCACAAAAAAATCAGCCGGTACATTGGTTGAAACAGGGTCAGGTGATGTGCGAGGGGCAGGGCTACAACTGGACTCTTTGCACACAGAGTGAGGGGTGTGGCGGGGAGCGGAAATTAGCCAGATTTCTGCGCCCCCCCCACCCGCGGTCGCTGTCCGGTGACCCTGGCTGGAAGGTGAGCACACTTGTGTGTGTGCAAGAGAGAGAGAGAGCGAGAGAGAGAGAGAGAGAGAGAGAGTGTGTCTGTGTGTGCACGTGCAAGTGGAAGTGTATGCATCAGTGTGAGTGAGTGTGTGCAAGAGTGAGAACAAGTGTGTGAGAGTGTGTCTGAGAGTGCCTGTGTGTGTGCAAGAGTGACTGAGAGCGAGAGAGTGTGTGAGAGTGAGTGTGCGAGAGCGTGGGTGTGTGTGCGCCTGCATGTGTGCGCAAGAGTTAGTGTGTGTGACTGAGAGCGAGAGTGAGTGTGAGAGTGAGTGTGCAAGAGTGAGAGCATGAGTGTGCACGAGAGTGAGTGCGCAAGAGTGAGTGTGACAAAGTGTGACTGTGTGGGAGAGTGCGTGCGCGAGAGTGTGTTTGTTATGTGCGAGAGTGTGTGTGCAATGCTGAGTGTGCAAGAGTGAGCGTCGGATCAAGGTTCGCTGTGAGGTCCGCCATTGTTGAATAGCCAGTTGACACTCGCTGCCTTCAGCCAGCATCACTCTGCACCTTCGGGGGGAGGAGCAGGTTGGGCAAAATCCAGTACTGATTGTGACAAACTCTTTCTGATTTTGCTGCCACTCTCCCTCTAACTCTCTCCCTCCCTCCTCCTCTCCCCCTCTCTCTCCCCTGAAGCTGCTGACTCGCCAGGATCCGGCACCAGTCAGAGGAACAGGAGGAGGCCGTTCAGCCCCTCGAGCCTGTCACACAGGAACAGGAGGAGGCCGTTCAGCCCCTCGAGCCTGTTCCGCCATTCAATGAGATCAGGGCTGATCTACCATTCGCTCTACAGTACCTCACCCAGTGAGTGTCAGCAGGCAATTCGACCATGAATCACATCGTATCCTCAACACAGTTACTAAATGAAAAATAAACAAAGGGTTCCGCAGCTGCTTCTACTCTGCTGCCTGCGCCCTTCCTTCCTTCTCAGTCCTTCCCTTCGAATTGCCGCCAAGGCAGCCATTTTGCTCCCAGCAACTAGGATATCCCAGCATGCAATGGGCGCATCACAGTCCGAAACAAAGAACGAAAACGTGTCTGTAATAAAATGGAGCCTTGTGGACAATGTTGACAGTTACAAAAAGCCTGACGCAGTAGGCCGCAGTCACAGCCGCTTCAAGGAACCCGCTTGCATTTGACCCTCCGCCAGCCCCACAACCCTACGAGATCTCCGCCCTCCTCCAGCCCCACAACCCCCCGAGATCTCCGCCCTCCTCCAGCCCCACAACCCCCCGAGATCTCCGCCCTCCTCCAGCCCCACAAACCCCCCGAGATCTCCGCCCTCCTCCAGCCCCACAAACCCCCCCCGAGATCTCCGCCCTCCTCCAGCCCCACAACCCCCCGAGATCTCCGCCCTCCTCCAGCCCCACAACCCCCGAGATCTCCGCCCTCCTCCAGCCCCACAACCCCCCGAGATCTCCGCCCTCCTCCAGCCCCACAACCCCCCGAGATCTCCGCCCTCCTCCAGCCCCATAACCCCCCGAGATCTCCGCCCTCCTCCAGCCCCACAACCCCCCGAGATCTCCGCCCTCCTCCAGCCCCACAACCCCCCCCCCAAGATCTCCGCCCTCCTCCAGCCCCACAACCCCCCCGAGATCTCTGCGCTCCTCCAATTCTGCCCTCTTGAGCATCCCCCCGATTTCCATCGCTCCACCATTGGCGGCCGTGCCTTCAGCTGCCTGGGCCCCGAGCTCTGGAATTCCCTCCCTAAACCTCTCCGCCTCTCTCTCCTCCTTTAAGATGCTCCTTAAAACCGACCTCTTTGACCAAGCTTTTGCTCACATGTCCCTCGTATCTCCTTATGTGGCTCGGTGTCAAATTTACACAGGATTACATCGGATATACGGCACAGAAACAGGCCATTTGGCCCAACCAGTCCATGCCGGTGTTTATGCTCCACTCGAGCCTCCTCCCGTCTTTCCTCATCTCACTCTATCAGCGTAACCCTCTATTCCCTTCTCCCTCATATGTTTATCCAGCCTCCCCTTAAAGGCATCGATACTATTTGCTTCAACCACTCCCTGTGGTAGCGAGTTCCACATTCTCACCACTCTCTGGGGAAAGCCGTGTGTTAGCTGTGGCTTAGTGGGTAGTACACTCACCTCTGAGTCAGAAAGTTGTGGGTTCAAGTCCCACTCCAGGGACTTGAGCACAAAAATCTAGACTGACACTCCAGTACAGTACTGAGGGAGTGCTACACTGTCGGAGGGGCAGTACTGAGGGAGTGCTGCACTGTCGGAGGGGCAGTACTGAGGGAGTGCTGCACTGTCGGAGGGGCAGTACTGAGGGAGTGCTGCACTGTCGGAGGGGCAGTACTGAGGGAGCGCTGCACTGCCGGAGGGTCAGTACTGAGGGAGTGCCGCACTGTCGGAGGGGCAGTACTGAGGGAGTGCTGCACTGTCGGAGGGGCAGTACTGAGGGAGTGCTGCACTGTCGGAGGGGCAGTACTGAGGGAGTGCTGCACTGTCGGAGGGGCAGTACTAAGGGAGTGCTGCACTGCTGGAGGGGCAGTACTGAGGGAGCGCCGCACTGTCGGAGGGGCAGTACTGAGGGAGTGCCGCACTGTCGGATGGGCAGTACTGAGGGAGTGCCGCACTGTCGGAGGGGCAGTACTGAGGGAGTGCTGCACTGTCGGAGGGGCAGTACTGAGGGAGCGCCGCACTGTCGGAGGGGCAGTACTGAGGGAGCGCTGCACTGTCAGAGGGACAGTACTGAGGGAGCGCCGCACTGTCGGAGGGGCAGTACTGAGGGAGCGCCGCACTGTGGGAGTGGCAGTACTGAGGGAGCGCCGCACTGTCGGAGGGGCAGTACTGAGGGAGCGCCGCACTGTCGGAGGGGCAGTACTGAGGGAGCGCCGCACTGTGGGAGTGGCAGTACTGAGGGAGAGCCGCACTGTCGGAGGGGCAGTACTGAGGGAGCGCCGCACTGTCGGAGGGGCAGTACTGAGGGAGCGCCGCACTGTCGGAGGGGCAGTACTGAGGGAGCGCCGCACTGTCGGAGGGGCAGTACTGAGGGAGCGCCGCACTGTCGGAGGGGCAGTACTGAGGGAGTGCTACACTGTCGGAGAGGCAGCATTGAGGGAGTACCGCACTGTCAGAGAGATAGTACTGGGGGGGTGCTGCACTGTCGGAGGTGCCGTCGCTTGGATGAGACGTTAAACCGAGACCCAGTCTGCTCTCGGGTGGACGTAAAAGGTCCCACGGCCACTATTTTGAAGAAGAGTAGGCGGAGTTCTCAACCGGTGTCCTGGGGTCAATATTTATCCCTCAACCAACATAACAAAAACAGATTATCTGGTCATTATCATATTGCTGCGTGTGGGAGCTTGCTGTGCGCAAATTGGCTGCCGCGTTTCCTACATTACAACAGTGACCACACTTCAAAAGTACTTCATTGGTGTAAAGCGCTTTGGGACGTCCAGTGGTCGTGAAAGGCGCTATATAAATGCAAGTCTTTCTTTGGGTAAAGAAGTTTCTTCTGAATTCCCTATTGGATTTCTTGGTGACTATCTTATATTGATGGCCCCTAGTTTTACTCTTCCCCACAAGTGGAAACACTCTCTCTGTATCCACTCTATCAAAACCTTTCATAATTTTAAAGCCCTCTATTAGGTCACCCCTCAGCCTTCTCTTTTCAAGAGAAAAGAGACCCAGCCTGTTCGTCCTTTCCTGATATGTATGCCCTCGCATTTCTGGTATCATCCTTGTAAATCTTCTCTGCACCCTCCCCAGTGCCTCGATATCCTTTTTATAATATGGCGACCAGAACTGTGCGCAGTGCTCCAAGTGTGGTCTAACCAAGGCTCGATACAGGTTTAGCATCACTTCCCGACTTTTCAATTCTATCCCTCTAGAAATAAATCCTGATTTACGTTCCTGTGAAGCGTGTTGGGACATTTTACGCGGTTAAAGGTGCTATATAAATGCAGGTTGTTGTAAACATAGAAACATAGAAGATAGGAGCAGGAGTCGGCCATTCGGCCCCTCGAGCCTGCTCCGCCATTTAATGAGATCATGGCTGATCATCCAAATTCAGTACCCTGTCCCTGCCTTCTCCCCATATCCCTTGATCCCTTTAGCCTTAAGAAATATATCCAACTCTTTCTTGAATATATTTAATGAATTGGCCTCAACTGCCTTCTGTGGTAGAGAATTCCACAGGTTCACCACTCTCTGGGTGAAGAAATTCCTCCTCATCTCTGTCCTAAATGGCTTACCCCTTATCCTTAGACTGTGACCCCTGGTTCTGGACTCCCCCGCCATCGGGAACGTCCTTCCTGCATCTAGTCTGTCGAGTCCTGTTAGAATTTTATAAGTTTCAACGAGATCCCCTCTCATTCTTCTAAACTCCAGCGAATATAAGCCCAATCGACCCAATCTCTCCTCATACGTCATTCCTGCTGTAGTTGCACAGATGGTAAGTTAACTAAAGAATATCGGTTCCTGTCAGAGGACAACTTCCCCAGTAGTTAACCCCCAGAAGCCACCCTCAGAATAAACAGCCGCAGGCATCCCAATCTTTCCTCCAATGACCTTTGCTCTTGGCCTAGTGTGTTTCCGCGCTGAAACAAAGCCTGACTCAGTTTGATTTCCAAGGGGGAGCCTCCTGGAAGCTGGAAGGTTGAAGGGATTCGGGCCAAAGCTGTCCCAGCTGCAGCCAGGTTTCCCGGGAGCAGTTCCGTGCGCTCCGCAAAGACCCACAGCCTGCTTCGAACAGCCGCTGATTCTCCCCCTGCCCCCGGGCCTTTGAACAAGCGACTGTTTTTATCAAAACCCGATCTGCATCCTCTCCCAGCAGGCCGAGGGTGTATCGCTCACAGAATCCACCCCCACCCCCCTAAAATATAGCTCACACTCAGACACAAACCGCCGCATCGCGATTACACGGCGTCGCCCAGATTACAAGCGCAGGAGTCAGCCACTCGGCCCCTTGGAACCCGCTCCGCCATTCAATAAACACGGCTGACCTTCGACCTCCCGCCCGCTCCCCATATCCCTTGGTTCTCTTCGTATCCAAAAATGACAGCGCCGGAGGCGGCCATTCGGCCCATCATGCCTGTGCTGGTGCTGGCCTCTTTGACCGGAGCAGTCTCCTCAATCCCATTCCCGGCCCTGTCCCCATGTCCTTTGATATTCTTCCTTTACAAATCCTTGGCCCAACTCCCCCTACTGAAAAGCAAAATACTGCGGATGTTGGAAATCTGAAATAAAAAAAACAGAAAATGCTGGAGATACTCAGCCGGTCCAGCAGCATCTGTGGAGAGAGAAACAGAGTTAACGTTTCAGGTCGATGACCCTTCGTCAGAGATCTCTGTTTCTCTTTCTACAGATGCTGCCTGACCCGCTGAGTATTTCCAGCGTTTAATGTCTTTATCCCACTATTGAATGTTACCAACTCTGCCTCAGTCACCCCCTGTGGCGAAGGATTCTCTCTCCCGATAGTTTTTTTTAAAATTCCTCCATTGTCCTGTTCTTGACTGATCCAAGTGTAAGACAAAGGCCCCGGCAACAGGACAGCACAAAGGACTCAGAGACTAGGAGGGAAGACAACCTGAGTCAAGAGTACCTGGTTAGGAAAGACCATGGCAACTGAGGGGTGACATCGGAACAGGAGGAGGCCCTTCAGCCCCTCGAGCCTGTTACACAGGAACAGGAGGAGGCCATTCAGCCCCTCGAGTCTGTTACACAGGAACAGTAGGAGGCCGTTCAGCCCCTTGAGCCTGTTACACAGGAACAGGAGGAGGCCATTCAGCCCCTTGAGCCTGTTACACAGGAACAGGAGGAGGCCATTCAGCCCCTCCAGCCTGTTCCGCCATTCAATGAGATCAGGGCTGATCTGTATCTTAATTCCATCTACCCGCCTCGGCTCCGTAACCCTTAACACCCTAACCCAACAAAAATCTATCAATCACAGTTTTGAAATTTCCAATTGACCCCCGGCCTCGACAGCTTTTTGGGGGAGAGAGTTCCAGATTTCCAGCACCCTTTGTGTGAAGAAGTGCTTCCTGACATCACCCCTGAACGGCCTGGCTCTAATTTTAAGGTTCTGCCCCCTTGTTCTGGACTCCCCCCACCAGAGGAAATCGTTTCTCTCTCTCTCTACCCGCAGTTTTAAGGAGCTGGGAGAAAACAGGTCTGGATTTTGACACAGGTGAGGGGTCAAAGCGGGAGGGGGAGAGTGTGAGGGACGGTATGTTAGAACAAGAGAGGCGACTGTGATGGAGTGAGCGATGTGAGGCTGTTTTTAAGCTGAGGCGGGTGTGAGTAAGCTGGACTGGTTCCATCCATTGTCAACAAGATTGATACTTTCCCCGGGATTTTAATATGTTCTTCCCTGCTCCTTCCTAATCGCCCGGCTCGTAGACAGAACCTCCCTCATCTGTTTTATACATCTTAGCCGGCAGAAACAGCGCTCTCGCTCTCGCTGACTGTGGTTTAATGATGGATGTTATTGTTAATTCCGACACGGCCCTCTGGGCTCTGGGGACCTCGCTATCCTGGCAGCAAACCAGCCCTCTGGTAACGACAGCTGTGAACCGTCACCACAGAGAAAATCCAGCACCCCGTCCCCATCCCTCCCCCGTCCCCTGCCCTCCCCTCCCCCCGTCCCCACACTTCAGCTGCTGAATGCTCAGCCCGAGTCGTACAGACCAGGGCAGTCCGCCCGCACCCCCTCCCCCCGCACCCCCTCCCTCCCCACACCCACTGCTGGATCCTGGCATTGAGATGTTTGACGTTACTTTATGGGCAGTAATTGAGCTCCCACCCCAGAGACTCCAACCCCATAATCAAAGCCGACATTCCAAGTGCTGTGCTGAGGGAGCGCCGCACTGTCGGAGGGGCAGTACTGAGGGAGTGCCGCACTGTCGGAGGGGCAGTACTGAGGGAGCGCCGCACTGTAGGAGGGGCAGTACTGAGGGAGCGCCGCACTGTCGGAGGGGCAGTACTGAGGGAGCGCCGCACTGTCGGAGGGGCAGTACTGAGGGAGCGCCGCACTGTCGGAGGGGCAGTACTGAGGGAGCGCCGCACTGTCGGAGGGGCAGTACTGAGGGAGCGCCGCACTGTCGGAGGGGCAGTACTGAGGGAGCGCCGCACTGTCGGAGGGGCAGTACTGAGGGAGCGCTGCCCTTCAGAGAGAGCAACAAGACCCTGTTTGCTCTCAAAATGATACCAGGGTTGAAAGGGTTAAATTCCGAGGCCAGGTTGCACAGACTGGGCTTGTGTTCCCTCGAGTTTAGAAGATTAAGGGGTGATCTAATCGAGGTGTTGAAGATGATTAAAGGAGTTGATCGGGTGGAGAGAGAGAAACTATTTCCTCTGGTGGGGGGAGTCCAGAACAAGGGGGCAGAACCTTAAAATTAGAGCCAGGCCGTTCAGGGGTGATGTCAGGAAGCACTTCTTCACACAAAGGGGGGTGGAAATCTGGAACTCTCTCCCCCAAAAAGCTGTCGAGGCCGGGGGTCAATTGGAGATTTCAAAACTGAGATTGATAGATTTATGTTGGGTAAGGGTATTAAGGGTTACGGAACCGAGGCGAGTCGATGGAGTTAAGAGACAGATCAGCCCTGATCTGATTGAATGGCGGAGCAGGCTCGAGGGCGGAATGGCCTTCTCCTGTTCCTGTGTAACAGGCTTGAGGGGTCAAATGGCCTCCTCCTGTTCCTGTGTAACAGGCTCGAGGGGCTGAATGGCCTCCTCCTGTTCCTGTGTAACAGGCTCGAGGGGGCTGAATGGCCTCCTCCTGTTCCTGTGTAACAGGCTTGAGGGGTCAAACGGCCTCCTCCTGTTCCTGTGTAACAGGCTCGAGGGGTTGAACAGCCTCCTCCTGTTCCTGTGTAACAGGCTCGAGGGGCTGAATGGCCTCCTCCTGTTCCTGTGTAACAGGCTCGAGGGGCTGAATGGGCCTCCTCCTGTTCCTGTGTAACAGGCTCGAGGGGCTGAATGGCCTCCTCCTGTTCCTGTGTAACAGGCTCGAGGGGCTGAATGGCCTCCTCCTGTTCCTGTGTAACAGGCTCGAGGGGGCTGAATGGCCTCCTCCTGTTCCTGTGTAACAGGCTCGAGGGGCTGAATGGCCTCCTCCTGTTCCTGTGTAACAGGCTCGAGGGGCTGAATGGGCGTCCTCCTGTTCCTGTGTTCCATCAAAACGGCATCACAAAGAACAGCATCAGAATGTTTTCCAATGCGCTCACCTTTATTTGCCCTTAAAATAATGCCAAGAGTGTCCAGAGCCGAGGGTGGAGCCGGTGCCTAACCCACTCCTGCCCCTTGAGGCAGAGGCTGGAATGGCGCTAGATTAGCCGCGGGTTCGGAGTGGGTCGCGGCCGTACCCAGCCTGCCCTGACCCTTAGAACACCCGAACACTCGCACCTCCTAGAAGGGTTTAACTGTGGGTCTCCCCCGACCCACCCCATCATAACGCAAGGCCGAACCTCCCCTCCTACCTCCACACGGTCTCACCATCTGCTAAAGGGGCCTGGTTCCGTCATTCATGCCTGCGAATTATACCCAACCCCCCTCGCCCCACCTTCCTCAATTCGTGCCAGGGTTTGGATTCCTCGCCTGCCAGTTGCCCTCTGGGACCTCTTCCAAGTGGTTAACCTTCGCCCGAGTCTGGACGGCGAGTGTCAGCAGGATCTCGGCCCGTCATTCTGGTCAGTCTAGGCCCAGGAGAGGCCGGGGATCGAAACTGAGGCGTTCCTGCTCAGTGTAGGCCCAGGACAGGCCGGGGATCAAAACTGAGGCGTTCCTGCTCAGTGTAGGCCCAGGACAGGCCGGGGATCGAAACCGAGGCCCTTCCTGCTCAGTGTAGGCCCAGGACAGGCCGGGGATCAAAACTGAGGCCCTTCCTGCTCAGTGTAGGCCCAGGACAGGCCGGGGATCAAAACTGAGGCCCTTCCTGCTCAGTGTAGGCCCAGGACAGGCCGGGGATCGAAACTGAGGCGTTCCTGCTCAGTGTAGGCCCAGGACAGGCCGGGGATCAAAACTGAGGCCCTTCCTGCTCAGTGTAGGCCCAGGACAGGCCGGGGATCGAAACTGAGGCCCTTCCTGCTCAGTGTAGGCCCAGGACAGGCCGGGGATCGAAACTGAGGCCCTTCCTGCTCAGTGCAGGCCCAGGACAGGCCGGGGATCGAAACTGAGGCCCTTCCTGCTCAGTGTAGGCCCAGGACAGGCCGGGGATCGAAACTGAGGCCCTTCCTGCTCAGTGCAGGCCCAGGACAGGCCGGGGATCGAAACTGAGGCCCTTCCTGCTCAGTGTAGGCCCAGGACAGGCCGGGGATCGAAACTGAGGCCCTTCCTGCTCAGTGCAGGCCCAGGACAGGCCGGGGATCGAAACTGAGGCCCTTCCTGCTCAGTGTAGGCCCAGGACAGGCCGGGGATCGAAACTGAGGCCCTTCCTGCTCAGTGTAGGCCCAGGACAGGCCGGGGATCGAAACTGAGGCCCTTCCTGCTCAGTGTAGGCCCAGGACAGGCCGGGGATCGAAACTGAGGCCCTTCCTGCTCAGTGTAGGCCCAGGACAGGCCGGGGATCGAAAATGAGGCCCTTCCAGCTCAGTGCAGGCCCAGGAGTGCCTGGGGATCTAAATTGAGGCCTTTCCTGCTCTGTGTAGGCCCAGGACAGGCCGGGGATTGAAACTGAGGCCCTTCCTGCTCTGTGTCGGCCCAGGACAGGCCGGGGATCGAAACTGAGGCCCTTCCTGCTCAGATTAGGCCTAGGACAGGCCGGGGATCCAAATTGGGCCCTTTCTGCTCTCTGTGGCTCAGCTCGGAGTGGATAAACTCGGTCAGTCATCCCTCAGCTTCCCTGTATCTAAAATCAAAGCCCACAGAATTACACTTCCTTGGATTCCGGGCGGTTGAACCTCTTTGTAATTCCAAGCACTCCCTCTGGTACTTTGCTGGGTGATTGCCTCGGTGACGGGGACAATCAGGAGGATAGCGCTGGTGGGCGGGCGGCGCTGACATCGGCTGTGTTGCGGAGGTTGCTGAAAGCTGACCTCAGGCCTCCATCAGTGGTGATGGCGTCACACACAATCTTCAGGGGGCTGACAGAATTCACAGGGCCTGTCCCGAACGAGCAGGTCTGAAGAGTGCACAGGAGGAGCTCGAGAGAGAGAGAGAGAGAGAGAGGGTGAGACAATTACACCCGGGTCAATACATCATGTGCACCATTGCAGCTCATCAATGGAAGTGAGAAGGGTGGTGACTGTACACCTGACCTGTGTTACACAGAGTGACCGCCTTCCCTGAGGTATTGCCCACAAGTGTCCCACTAATCTCTCCGGGCAGAGACGTAGGAGTTCACGGCACGTTTAAAGGCAGCTATCAAAAAAACGGGAAACCTACCTTGCGAGCGAAGGAACATTAAAACAAACGTTGCATTTCTATAGCGCCTGTCACATCCCCAGGATGTCCCAAAGCGCTTCACAGCCAATGAAGTACTTTTTTTGAAGTGTGGTCACTGTTGTAATGTAGGAAACGCGACAGCCAATTTGAGCACAGCAAGCTCCCACAAATAGCAATGTGATAAATGACGAGATCATGTTTTTTAGTGATGTTGGTTGAGGGATAAATCTTGGCCCCAAGACACCGGGGAGAACTCCCCCCCCTGCTCTTCTTCGAAATAGTGCCCGTGGGATCTTTTACGTCCACCTGAGAGGGCAGACGGGGGCCTCGGGTTAACGTCTCAGCCCTCAGTACAGCCCTTCCGACAGTGCGGCACTCCCTCAGTACTGCCCTTCCGACAGTGCGGCGCTCCCTCGGTACTGCCCTTCCGACAATGTGGCACTCCCTCGGTACTGCCCTTCCGACAATGTGGCGCTCCCTCGGTACTGCCCCTCCGACAATGTGGCGCTCCCTCGGTACTGCCCCTCCGACAGTGCGGCGCTCCCTCAGTACTGTCCCTCCGACAGTGCGGCGCTCCCTCAGTGCTGCCCCTCCGACAGTGCGGCGCTCCCTCAGTACTGACCCTCCGACAGTGCGGCGCTCCCTCAGTACTGCCCCTCCGACAGTGCGGCGCTCCCTCAGTACTGCCCCTCCGACAGTGCGGCGCTCCCTCAGTACTGACCCTCCGACAGTGCGGCGCTCCCTCAGTACTGCCCCTCCGACAGTGCGGCGCTCCCTCAGTACTGCCCCTCCAACAGTGCGGCACTCCCTCAGTACTGCCTCTCCGACAGTGCAGTGCTCCCTCAGTACTGCCTCTCCGACAGTGTGGCGCTCCCTCAGTACTGCCCCTCTGACAGTGCGGCGCTCCCTCAGTACTGCCCTCCGACAGTGCAGCGCTCCCTCAGTACTGCCCTTCCGACAGTGCGGCGCTCCCTCAGTACTGCCCCTCCGACAGTGCGGCGCCCCCTCAGTACTGCCCCTCCAAAAGTGCGGCGCTCCCTCAGTACCGCTCCTCCGACAGTGCGGCGCTCCCTCAGTACTGCCCCTCCGACAGTGCGGCGCTCCCTCAGTACCGCCCCTCCGACAGTGCGGCGCTCCCTCAGTACTGCCCCTCCGACAGTGCGGCGCTCCCTCAGTACCGCCCCTCCGACAGTGCGGCGCTCCCCTCAGTACCGCCCCTCCGACAGTGCGGCGCTCCCTCAGTACCGCCGCTCCAACAGTGCGGCGCTCCCTCAGTACCGCCCCTCCCGACAGTGCGGCGCTTCCTCAGTACCGCCCCTCCGACAGTGCGGCGCTCCCTCAGTACCGCCCCTCCGACAGTGCGGCGCTCCCTCAGTACCGCCCCTCCGACAGTGCGGCGCTCCCTCAGTACTGCCCCTCCGACAGTGCGGCACTCCCTCAGTACTGCCCCTCCGACAGTGCGGCACTCCCTCAGTACTGCCCCTCCGACAGTGCGGCGCTCCCTCAGTACTGCCCCTCCGACAGTGCGGCGCTCTCTCAGTACGGCCCTCCGACAGTGCGGCGCTCCCTCAGTACGGCCCTCCGATAGTGCGGCGCTCCCTCAGTACCGCCCCTCCGACAGTGCGGCGCTCCCTCAGTACTGCCCCTCCGACAGTGCGGCGCTCCCTCAGTACTGCCCCTCCGACAGTGCGGCGCTCCCTCAGTACCGCCCCTCCGAAAAAAACATTCTCCTCATCTCCCCTCTGGTTCTTTTGCCGATTATCTTCAATCTGTGTCCTCTGGTTACCGACCCTCCTGCCACTGGAAACAGTTCTCCTTATTTACTCTATCAAAACCCTCCCTAACGTGTTGGAAATATTTTCAGTTTGTGGGGCGGGGAAGGAATAAATCGCTTTAAACTTGCACAAACCGCTCCGTCCTCCCCCTTGTGAAGGGGTTCAGTTGACCCTGTCCCTTTAAGAAAATTTGCTGCCAAGGGGACCTTGTTAAACAGGGTCTGAAAGGAAGGACGCTGGGGCTGGGAGAGGATGATTAAAGATCTCAGCGAGAGTCAGTGACCATAACCCGTACAGCTGCAGAATCGCCAACCCCATCCTGACTATCACAGGGGAACAACGCTCAGCGTTCTCAACTCCCAGCGGTGAATCATCGGCAACACTAGACCGCGGCGCAGAAACAATTAAACATCAGCTCGAATCGTGGATGATGAATTATTTTCAATTAAATCCTGTATTAATAAGTTCCTGCTGACAAAGCTGCCACACAAAGTCTCCGTTAATGTTCCCAGAAATAGTCTCCGAGACTCTCAGCACACGGCTAGGGACCTGGGAGTTGGCAGCAGCCAACAGAACACACTCACTCTGTCACACACTGCTCCTCCAGGAACCCTGCTCGGCAACGGCGCAAAGCTCCCCGCCAATTTATTCCGAGAGATTTAAAAAATAAATTCAGGCACAGGCCCAGTAATCTCGAAGTACAAAGGCTGTGCGGGCTGCATCCCTTACAGGATTGAGCACACAGGACAGAAGTACAGTTATATATACACACCCACAATCCTTACCCTGCTGAATAAACAGTAACTCTGTACAGTTACACAGTGAGTGACCCTTACCCTGAATAAACAGTGACTCTCTACAGTTACACAGAGAGTGACCCTTGCCCTGAATAAACACTGACTCTGTACATTTACACAGTGAGTGATCCTTACCCTGAATAAACAGTGACTCTGTACAGTTACACAGCGAGTGACCCTTACCCTGAATAAACAGTGACTCTGTACAGTTACACAGTGAGTGACCCTTACCCTGAATAAACAGTGACTCTGTACAGTTACACAGCGAGTGACTCTTACCCTGAATAAACAGTGACTCTGTACAGTTACACAGCGAGTGACCCTTACCCTGAATAAACAGTGACTCTGTACAGTTACAGTGAGTGACCCTTACCCTGAATAAACAGTGACTCTGTACAGTTACAGTGAGTGACCCTTACCCTGAATAAACAGTGACTCTGTACAGTTACAGTGAGTGACCCTTACCCTGAATAAACAGTGACTCTGTACAGTTACACAGTGAGTGACCCTTACCCTGAATAAACAGTGACTCTGTACAGTTACAGTGAGTGACCCTTACCCTGAATAAACAGTGACTCTGTACAGTTACACAGCGAGTGACCCTTACCCTGAATAAACAGTGACTCTGTACAGTTACACAGCGAGTGACCCTTACCCTGAATAAACAGTGACTCTGTACAGTTACACAGTGAGTGATCCTTACCCTGAATAAACAGTGACTCTGTACAGTTACACAGTGAGTGACCCTTACCCTGAATAAACAGTGACTCTGTACAGTTACACAGTGAGTGACCCTTACCCTGAATAAACAGTGACTCTGTACAGTTACACAGTGAGTGACTCTTACCCTGAATAAACAGTGACTCTGTACAGTTACACAGTGAGTGACCCTTACCCTGAATAAACAGTGACTCTGTACAGTTACACAGCAAGTGACCCTTACCCTGAATATACAGTGACTCTGTACAGTTACACAGTGAGTGACCCTTACCCTGAATAAACAGTGACTCTGTACAGTTACAGTGAGTGACCCTTACCCTGAATAAACAGTGACTCTGTACAGTTACACAGCGAGTGACCCTTACCCTGAATAAACAGTGACTCTGTACAGTTACAGTGAGTGACCCTTACCCTGAATAAACAGTGACTCTGTACAGTTACAGTGAGTGACCCTTACCCGGAATAAACAGCGACTCTGTACAGTTACACAGTGAGTGACCCTTACCCTGAATAAACAGTGACTCTGTACAGTTACAGTGAGTGACCCTTACCCTGAATAAACAGTGACTCTGTACAGTTACAGTGAGTGGCCCTTACCCTGAATAAACAGTGACTCTGTACAGTTAGTGAGTGACCCTTACCCTGAATAAACTGTGACACTGTACAGTTACACAGTGAGTGACCCTTACCCTGAATAAACAGTGACTCTGTACAGTTACACAGTGAGTGACCCTTACCCTGAATAAACAGTGACTCTGTACAGTTACAGTGAGTGACACTTACCCTGAATAAACAGTGACTCTGTACAGTTACACAGTGAGTGACCGTTACCCCGAATAAACAGTGACTCTGTACAGTTACACAGTGAGTGACCCTTACCCTGAATAAACAGTGACTCTGTACAGTTACAGTGAGTGACCCTTACCCTGAATAAACAGTGACTCTGTACAGTTACAGTGAGTGACCCTTACCCTGAATAAACAGTGACTCTGTACAGTTACACAGTGAGTGACCCTTACCCTGAATAAACAGTGACTCTGTACAGTTACAGTGAGTGACCCTTACCCTGAATAAACAGTGACTCTGTACAGTTACACAGTGAGTGACCCTTACCCTGAATAAACAGTGACTCTGTACAGTTACAGTGAGTGACCCTTACCCTGAATAAACACTGACTCTGTACAGTTACACAGTGAGTGACCCTTACTCTGAATAAACAGTGACTCTGTACAGTTACACAGTGAGTGACCCTTACCCTGAATAAACAGTGACTCTGTACAGTTACAGTGAGTGACCCTTACCCTGAATAAACAGTGACTCTGTACAGTTACACAGTGAGTGACCCTTACCCTGAATAAACAGTGACTCTGTACAGTTACACAGTGAGTGACCCTTACCCTGAATAAACAGTGACTCTGTACAGTTACAGTGAGTGACCCTTACCCTGAATAAACAGTGACTCTGTACAGTTACACAGCGAGTGACCCTTACCCTGAATAAACAGTGACTCTGTACAGTTACACAGTGAGTGACCCTTACCCTGAATAAACAGTGACTCTGTACAGTTACACAGTGAGAGACCCTTACCCTGAATAAACAGTGACTCTGTACAGTTACACAGCGAGTGACGCTTACCCTGAATAAACAGAGACTCTGTACAGTTACAGTGAGTGACCCTTACCCTGAATAAACAGTGACTCTGTACAGTTACACAGTGAGTGACCCTTACCCTGAATAAACAGTGACTCTGTACAGTTACACAGTGAGTGACCCTTACCCTGAATAAACAGTGACTCTGTACAGTTACACAGTGAGTGACCCTTACCCTGAATAAACAGTGACTCTGTACAGTTACAGTGAGTGACCCTTACCCTGAATAAACAGTGACTCTGTACAGTTACAGTGAGTGACCCTCACCCTGAATAAACAGTGACTCTGTACAGTTACAGTGAGTGACCCTCACCCTGAATAAACAGTGACTCTGTACAGTTACAGTGAGTGACCCTCACCCTGAATAAACAGTGACTCTGTACAGTTACAGTGAGTGACCCTTACCCTGAATAAACAGTGACTCTGTACAGTTACAGTGAGTGACCCTTACCCTGAATAAACAGTGATTCTGTACAGTTACACAGTGAGTGACCCTTACCCTGAATAAACAGTGACTCTGTACAGTTACACAGTGAGTGACCCTTACCCTGAATAAACAGTGACTCTGTACAGTTACAGTGAGTGACCCTCACCCTGAATAAACAGTGACTCTGTACAGTTACAGTGAGTGACCCTTACCCTGAATAAACAATGACTCTGTACAGTTACAGTGAGTGACCCTTACCCTGAATAAACAGTGATTCTGTACAGTTACACAGTGAGTGACCCTTACCCTGAATAAACAGTGACTCTGTACAGTTACACAGTGAGTGACCCTTACCCTGAATAAACAGTGACTCTGTACAGTTACAGTGAGTGACCCTCACCCTGAATAAACAGTGACTCTGTACAGTTACAGTGAGTGACCCTTACCCTGAATAAACAGTGACTCTGTACAGTTACAGTGAGTGACCCTTACCCTGAATAAACAATGACTCTGTACAGTTACAGTGAGTGACCCTTACCCTGAATAAACAGTGATTCTGTACAGTTACACAGTGAGTGACCCTTACCCTGAATAAACAGTGACTCTGTACAGTTACACAGTGAGTGACCCTTACCCTGAATAAACAGTGACTCTGTACAGTTACACAGTGAGTGACCCTTACCCTGAATAAACAGTGACTCTGTACAGTAACACAGTGAGTGACCCTTACCCTGAATAAACAGTGACTCTGTACAGTTACAGTGAGTGACCCTTACCCTGAATAAACAGTGACTCTGCACAGTTACACAGTGAGTGACCCTTACCCTGAATAAACAGTGACTCTGTACAGTTACACAGTGAGTGACCCTTACCCTGAATAAACAGTGACTCTGTACAGTTACACAGTGAGTGACCCTTACCCTGAATAAACAGTGATTCTGTACAGTTACACAGTGAGTGACCCTTACCCTGAATAAACAGTGACTCTGCACAGTTACACAGTGAGTGACCCTTACCCTGAATAAACAGTGACTCTGTACAGTTACACAGTGAGTGACCCTTACCCTGAATAAACAGTGACTCTGTACAGTTACACAGTGAGTGACCCTTACCCTGAATAAACAGTGACTCTGTACAGTTACACAGTGAGTGACCCTTACCCTGAATAAACAGTGACTGTGTACAGTTACAGTGAGTGACCCTTACCCTGAATAAACAGTGACTCTGTACAGTTACACAGTGAGTGACCTTTTCCCTGAATAAACAGTGACTCTGTACAGTTACACAGTGAGTGACCCTTACCCTGAATAAACAGTGACTCTGTACAGTTACAGTGAGTGACCCTTACCCTGAATAAACAGTGACTCTGTACAGTTACAGTGAGTGACCCTTACCCTGAATAAACAGTGACTCTGTACAGTTACAGTGAGTGACCCTTACCCTGAATAAACAGTGATTCTGTACAGTTACACAGTGAGTGACCCTTACCCTGAATAAACAGTGACTCTGTACAGTTACAGTGAGTGACCCTTACCCTGAATAAACAGTGATTCTGTACAGTTACACAGTGAGTGACCCTTACCCTGAATAAACAGTGACTCTGTACAGTTACACAGTGAGTGACCCTTACCCTGAATAAACAGTGACTCTGTACAGTTACAGTGAGTGACCCTTACCCTGAATAAACAGTGACTCTGTACAGTTACACAGTGAGTGACCCTTACCCTGAATAAACAGTGACTCTGTACAGTTACACAGTGAGTGACCCTTACCCTGAATAAACAGTGACTCTGTACAGTTACAGTGAGTGACCCTTACCCTCAATAAACAGTGACTCTGTACAGTTACAGTGAGTGACCCTTACCCTGAATAAACAGTGACTCTGTACAGTTACACAGTGAGTGACCCTTACCCTGAATAAACTGTGACTCTGTACAGTTACAGTGAGTGACCCTTACCCTGAATAAACAGTGATTCTGTACAGTTACAGTGAGTGACCCTTACCCTGAATAAACAGTGACTCTGTACAGTTACAGTGAGTGACCCTTACCCTGAATAAACAGTGACTCTGTACAGTTACACAGTGAGTGACCCTTACCCTGAATAAACAGTGACTCTGTACAGTTAGTGAGTGACCCTTACCCTGAATAAACAGTGACTGTGTACAGTTACAGTGAGTGACCCTTACCCTGAATAAACAGTGACTCTGTACAGTTACACAGTGAGTGACCCTTACCCTGAATAAACAGTGACTCTGTACAGTTACACAGTGAGTGACCCATACCCTGAATAAACAGAGACTCTGTACAGTTACACAGTGAGTGACCCTTACCCTGAATAAACAGTGACTCTGTACAGTTACAGTGAGTGACCCTTACTCTGAATAAACAGTGACTCTGTACAGTTACACAGTAAGTGGCCCTTACCCTGAATAAACAGTGACTCTGTACAGTTACACAGTAAGTGGCCCTTACCCTGAATAAACAGTGACTCTGTACAGTTACACAGTGAGTGACTCTTACCCTGAATAAACAGTGACTCTGCACAGTTACAGTGAGTGACCCTTACCCTGAATAAACAGTGACTCTGTACAGTTACAGTGAGTGACCCTTACCCTGAATAAACAGTGACTCTGTACAGTTACACAGTGAGTGACCCTTACCCTGAATAAACAGTGACTCTGTACAGTTACACAGTGAGTGACCCTTACCCTGAATAAACAGTGACTCTGTACAGTTACACAGTGAGTGACCCTTACCCTGAATAAACAGTGACTCTGTACAGTTACACTGTGAGTGACCCTTACCCTGAATAAACAGTGACTCTGTACAGTTACAGTGAGTGACCCTTCCCCTGAATAAACAGTGACTCTGTACAGTTCCAGTGAGTGACCCTTACCCTGAATAAACAGTGACTCTGTACAGTTACAGTGAGTGACCCTTACCCTGAATAAACAGAGACTCTGTACAGTTACACAGCGAGTGACCCTTACCCTGAATACACAGGGACTCTGTACAGTTACACAGCGAGTGAGCTTAGTTACATGGCTATTTATGAGCTGATATTGTCTTGTGTCTCCCGGCTGTGCGTATTTGGAAGTCAGGGGCTGTACACCTGTCATTTTCCAATGTGCAGTCCGGGGAGGTGGGTGGGTGTGGCGGGCAGGAGGTAGGGGGGGACGGCGAGACTCAGAAAGTCCTTACCCTGGCCAAGGGAGCCCCTCAGTCTCACTGCAGCTTTCTGCCTCTGGGCCAGCATCCCACAGTATCTCCTGCAATCAGCTCGAGAATACTCAGCAGGTGTCTCCTCCCTTCAAAACCCAGATGGTATCGGAGCTCAGATCCCCCGCCGTGACCCACAATATCCCTTTCAGAGGAGGGGTAGGGCTGAATGTCTGTAACAAAGATCTCCTAATAAAATCCCACGGTGGATGTTTAGTGCTACAACGGAACCGCTCTGAAACCTCGTCGACCCGTCTCCCCAGAACGATACCCGGGGGCTGAAAGGGTTAAATTCCGAGGCCAGGTTGCACAGACTGGGCTTGTGTTCCCTCGAGTTTAGAAGATTAAGGGGTGATCTAATCGAGGTGTTTAAGATGATTAAAGGAGTTGATCGGGTGGAGAGAGAGAAACTACTTCCTCTGGTGGGGGGAGTCCAGAACAAGGGGGCAGAACCTTAAAATTAGAGCCAGGCCGTTCAGGGGTGATGTCAGGAAGCACTTCTTCACACAAAGGGGGGTGGAAATCTGGAACTCTCTCCCCCAAAAAGCTGTCGAGGCCGGGGGTCAATTGGAGATTTCAAAACTGATTTTTGTTGGGTAAGGGTATTAAGGGTTACGGAACCGAGGCGGGAAGATGGAGTTAAGATACAGATCAGCCCTGATCTGACTGAATGGCGGGACAGGCTCGAGGGGCCGAATGGCCTCCTCCTGTTCCTACGGGACGCGACTCTTCTTCTCCTTCTTAGGCAGTCCCTCGGAACCGAGGATGACTCGCTTCCACACTAACAATGAGTTCTCAGGTGACTGATGAGTCCAATGCAGGACCTACAGTCTCTGTCACAGGTGGAGCAGACAGTGGTTGAAGGGGCGGGTGGGTGGAGTGCTTGGGTTGACGTGCGCTCCTTGCGCTCCTTGCGCTTGGCTTCCGCTCGCTCCCGGCGAAGAGACTCGAGGTGATCGGCGCCTTCCCGGATGCTTCTCCTCCACTTTGTGCAGTCTTGGGCCAGGGATTCCCAGGTGTCGGTGGGGATGTTACACTTTTCCAAGGAGGCTTTGAGGGTGTCCTTGAAGCGTTTCCTCTGCCCACCTGGGGCTCTCTTGCCATGTCGGAGCTCCGAGTAGAGCGCTTGTTTTGGGAGTCTCGTATCAGGCATGCGGACAATGTGACCCGTCCATCGGAGCTGATCGAGCGTGGTCAAAGCTTCGATGCTGGGGATGTTGGCCTGAGCGAGAACACTGACGTTGGTGCGCCTATCCTGCCAATGGATTTGCAGGATCTTGCGGAGGCAGCGTTGGTGGGACCTCTCCACCTGACCTCTGATGTACGTCAGGTGACCACGTGTGCGGACGTTCGGCGAGGAGAGGGGTGGTCTTGTCTGAGCGCCACACCCTTCTCCCATAGACGGAGAGGTGGGAGACTCCCTGCTTCACTGAGGTGCCCTCGGATCCGTACCCCAGCTGCAGTCAGTCCACCCCCAGGGGAGGAGGGCAGAAATAGTGGCGTGGCAAACAAGAGATAAAGCCCTTCCCCTTTAATTTTATGCACTAGAACGGTTCCAGGGATGAGGGACTTCAGTTACGTGGAGAGACTGGAGAAGCTGGGGTTGTTCTCCTTAGAGCAGAGAAGGTTAAGGGGAGATTGAATGGAGGCGTTCAAAATTACGAGGGGTTTCGATGGAGTAAATAAGGAGAAACTGTTTCCAGTGGCAGGAGGGTCGGTAACCAGAGGACACAGATTGAAGATAATCGGCAAAAGAACCAGAGGGGAGATGAGGAGAATGTTTTTACGCAGCGAGTTGTTGTGATCTGGAATGCGCTGCCTGAAAGGGCGGTGGAAGCAGATTCAATAGTAACTTTCAAAAGGGAATTGGATAAATACTAGAAGGGGATAAATTTTCAGGTCTACAGGGGAAAGAGCAGGGGATTGGGACTAATCGGAGAGCTCTTTCAAAGAGCCGGCACAGGCTCGATGGGCCGAATGGCCTCCTCCTGTGCTGTGTGATTCTGTGATTCTACATAAATAGATTTAAACCAAGAGACTGGGGGCTTGTCGAGGCTATTCTGCCCCGTGCTGAGAGACTATCTCAGCACTTTGCCAATCTGCTTTTTAATTAAGATGCAGGGGTTTGTGAAACAACGGCCACAGCACAAGATCCGCCTGTCACCACTCCCCGCCCCCCCGCGCTCCCCGCAGCAGCCCTTTCACTGGGGCGCATGACGGTGCGATCCGCTATTTTACGAATCGAGGATTCTGGGATGGCGTCTGCTGTGAGGAGGCGTCCACAGCACTGCCTGCGACACTGGGCGATGTGGCCCCAATCCACCCCTCCCCCATCCCCAACAACCAAAGATAAATCGGGCTGACTGTCAAAGTGTATCCTGCCCACTGTGCCTAAATCAGCTCCACACTACGCGTTACTGTCAG
This sequence comes from Somniosus microcephalus, assembly GCF_052327205.1. Classification (NCBI taxonomy): domain Eukaryota; kingdom Metazoa; phylum Chordata; class Chondrichthyes; order Squaliformes; family Somniosidae; genus Somniosus; species Somniosus microcephalus. The sequence continues at coordinate 55,857,164 of NW_028225182.1, read as the reverse complement.
CTCACTGCCTGCAACTGCCCAGTGACTCCATCAGCCACTCGCTGTCTCTCTCTCCCCGTCTCTCTCTCTCTGTGTCTCTCACCCCGTCTCTCTCTCCATCTCTCTCGATCTCTCTCTCCCTGTCTCCCGCTCGCGCTCTCCCCGTCTCTCTCTCGTGCTCTCCCCGTCTCTCTCTGTGTCTCTCTCGACCCATCTCTCTCTCCATCTCTCTCTCACTCTCTCTCTCTCTCTCACTCACTCTATCTCCCTCCCCATCTCTCTCCCCAATTCTCTCTCTCTCTCTATCTCTCACTCTTTCTCCATCTCTCTCTATCTCTCTCCCTGTCTCTCTCTCACTCTCCGCGTCTCTCTCGGCCCGTCTTTCTCTCTGTCTCTCATTCTCTCTCTCTCCCCGTCTCTCTCTCTGTCTCTCTCCCTGTCTCTCTTTCTGTCTCTGTCTCTCTCCGTCTCTCTCTGTCTCTCTCTCCGCCTCTGTCTCTCTCCGTCTCTGTCTCTCTCTCTGTCTCTCTCTCCGCCTCTGTCTCTCTCCGTCTCTCTCTCTCTGTCTCTGTCCCTCTGTGTGTCTCTCTCTCTCACTCTATGTCTCTCCTCGTCTCTCTATGTCTCTCTTTCTCTGTCTCTCTCTCTCTCTCTCTCTGTTTCTCGCTCTCTGTCTCTCCCTCTCTCTCTTGGCCTCACTCCCTCTCTCTCTGTCTCTGTCTCTCCGTCTCTGTCTCTCTCTCTCTCTGCCTGTCTCCCTCTCCTCTGGTGAGGGGAGTCCAGAACAAGGGGGCAGAACCTTAAAATTAGAGCCAGGCCGTTCAGGGGTGATGTCAGGAAGCACTTCTTCACACAAAGGGTGGTGGAAATCCGGAACTCTCTCCCCCAAAAAGCTGTTGAGGCCGGGGGTCAATTGGAAATTTCAAGACTGGGCCGGTCTGGTCTGGGCTCAGCTCTGTTGGTCTACAGTTTTCAAACAGCGTGAATTTAGGGCGGCTGAAGTGTGCTGCGTCTGGCCCTGGCACTCGGGCCCAAACAGGCCCACAAAGAGTTAACTGGGGCTTGGGCCTCTGCCCCGCTGACGGATCTCGACTTGAAATAATAATAAACAGCCCAGCGTGCCTGGGAATGTGGAGGTTTTACAGTAATTCATGGTTCTGTTCAAGATCCAAGCCCCTCCATCACCCTGGCCCCCACACGGAACCTCGCACTAATGGATGGTGTGTCACACAACTCGATTATAAATAAATAAATCTGTCAGGATCCATCTGAGCGATGCCATCTCCAACTCCATCAGATCCCATTCCTTCTCCTTCCCTTTAACCCCTCATTCTCTCGCTCTCTCGCTCTCTCAAACTGGCAACAGACTCCAACTGTGGCTGTTCCGCTCCGAGTTCCCGCTCAGCTCATTCAAAATTCTCATCCTGGTGTCCAAATCCCTCCATGGCCCTCGCTACCCTCCCTATCTCTGTAACCTCCTCCAGCCCTACAACCTTCCCTATCTCTGTAACCTCCTCCAGCCCCTACACCCCTCCCTATCTCTGTAACCTCCTCCAGCCCTACAACCCTCCCTATCTCTGTAACCTCCTCCAGCCCCTACAACCCTCCCTATCTCTGTAACCCCCGCCAGCCCTACAACCCTCCCTATCTCTGTAACTTCCTCCAGCCCCTACACCCCTCCCTATCTCTGTAACCTCCTCCAGCCCTGAGACCCTCCCTATCTCTGTAACTTCCTCCAGCCCCTACACCCCTCCCTATCTCTGTAACCTCCTCCAGCCCCTACAACCCTCCCTATCTCTGTAACCTCCTCCAGCCCCTACAACCCTCCCCATCTCTGTAACCTCCTCCAGCCCCTACACTCCTCCCTATCTCTGTAACCTCCTCCAGCCCCTACAACCCTCCCTATCTCTGTAACCTCCTCCAGCCCCTACAACCCTCCCTATCTCTGTAACCTCCTCCAGCCCCTACAACCCTCCCTATCTCTGTAACCTCCCCCAGCCCCTACAACCCTCCCTATCTCTGTAACCTCCTCCAGCCCCTACAACCCTCCCTATCTCTGCACTCCTCCAATTCTGGCCTCTTGAGCATCCCCCCGATTTCCATCGCTCCACCATTGGCGGCCGTGCCTTCAGCTGTCTGGGCCCCGAGCTCTGGAATTCCCTCCCTAAACCTCTCCGCCTCTCTCTCCTCCTTTAAGACGCTCCTTAAAACCGACCTCTTTGACCGAGTTTTTGGTCGCCTGTCCGAATATCTCCTTCTGGGGCTCGGTGTCACATTGAAGTCTAGCTTCAGACTGAACATGAGTCATTTGGGACCTTGACTTACATTTGAAAATTACCCAAGTTAATTATGAACTTTGACAAATATTTGATTTGTCACTTGTGTGCAGGAGGGGAGGCAGAGAGAGAAGCACAGGACGGAATGTCTGTCAGCGAGGTAACCAGTCTGACACATCAGGAACCGATCAGTACAGACAAGGAAGGCCATTCGGCCCATCTCCCTTCATCCAACCAGGAGATGCAAGACCCCCACAGCACTGGCTCGGGAATGGATCCGGGGTCTGCACCTCTACTCCCGTCAGGGAGTGGGGACTGGAACCTGCGGCCTAAAGCAAGGGGAGCGGGAATAACTGGAGAGCGGCTTCAGAGAGCCGGCCCAGGCACACTGGGCCCAATGGCCTCCTTCTGTGCGGTACCACTCTGCGAAATGGTGGGGTAACACCCAGTAGGGGATTCTAGTCCGACAGAGTGAGCACTGGGTCTGGAGTAGCACTCTCTCGCCTCTGAGTCAGAAGGTCGTGGGTTCGAGTCCCACTCTAGAGACTTCAGCTTAAAATCCAGGCTGACACTCCCAGTGCAGTACTGAGGGAGCGCCGCACTGTCGGAGGGGCAGTACTGAGGGAGCGCCGCACTGTCGGAGGGGCAGTACTGAGGGAGCGCCGCACTGTCGGAGGGGCAGTACTGAGGGAGCGCCGCACTGTCGGAGGGGCAGTACTGAGGGAGCGCCGCACTGTCGGAGGGGCAGTACTGAGGGAGCGCCGCACTGTCGGAGGGGCAGTACTGAGGGAGCGCCGCACTGTCGGAGGGGCAGTACTGAGGGAGCGCCGCACTGTCAGAGGGGCAGTATTGAGGGAGTGCCGCACTGTCGGAGGGGCAGTACTGAGGGAGCGTCGCACTGTCGGAGGGGCAGTACTGAGGGAGCGCCGCACTTTCGAAGGGGCAGTACTGAGGGAGCGCCGCACTGTCGGAGGGGCAGTACTGAGGGAGCTCCGCACTGTCGGAGGGGCAGTACTGAGGGAGCACCGCACTGTCGGAGGGGCAGTACTGAGGGAGCGCTGCACTGTCGGAAGGGCAGTACTGAGGGAGCGCCGCACTGTCGGAGGGGCAGTACTGAGGGAGTGCTGCACTGTCGGAGGGGTAGTAGTACTGAGGGAACGCCACACTGTTGGAGGGGCAGTACTGAGGGAGCGCCGCACTATCGGAGGGGCAGTACTGAGGGAGCGCCGCACTGACGGAGGGGCAGTACTGAGGGAGCGCCGCACTGTCGGAGGGGCAGTACTGAGGGAGCGCCGCACTGTTGGAGGGGCAGTACTGAGGGCGCCGCACTATCGGAGGGGCAGTACTGAGGGAGCGCCGCACTGTCGGAGGGGCAGTACTGAGGGAGCGCCGCACTGTCGGAGGGGCAGTACTGAGGGAGCGCCGCACTGTCGGAGGGGCAGTACTGAGGGAGCGCCGCACTGTCGGAGGGGCAGTATTGAGGGAGTGCCGCACTGTCGGAGGGGCAGTACTGAGGGAGCGCCGCACTGTCGGAGGGGCAGTACTGAGGGAGCGCCGCACTGTCGGAGGGGCAGTACTGAGGGAGCGCCGCACTGTCGGAGGGGCAGTACTGAGGGAGCTCCGCACTGTTGGAGGGGCAGTACTGAGGGAGCACCGCACTGTCGGAGGGGCAGTACTGAGGGAGCGCCGCACTGTCGGAGGGGCAGTACTGAGGGAGCGCCGCACTGTCGGAGGGGCAGTACTGAGGGAGTGCTGCACTGTCGGAGGGGTAGTAGTACTGAGGGAACGCCACACTGTTGGAGGGGCAGTACTGAGGGAGCGCCGCACTATCGGAGGGGCAGTACTGAGGGAGCGCCGCACTGTCGGAGGGGCAGTACTGAGGGAGCGCTGCACTGACGGAGGGGCAGTACTGAGGGAGCGCCGCACTGTCGGAGGGGCAGTACTGAGGGAGCGCCGCACTGTTGGAGGGGCAGTACTGAGGGCGCCGCACTATCGGAGGGGCAGTACTGAGGGAGCGCCGCACTGTCGGAGGGGCAGTACTGAGGGAGTGCTGCACTGTCGGAGGGGCAGTACTGAGGGAGCGCCGCACTGTCGGAGGGGCAGTACTGAGGGAGCGCCGCACTGTCAGAGGGGCAGTACTGAGGGAGCGCTGCACTGTCGGAGGGGCAGTACTGAGGGAGCGCCGCACTGTCGGAGGGGCAGTACTGAGGGAGTGCTGCACTGTCGGAGGGGCAGTACTGTGGGAGCGCCGCACTGTCGGAGGGGCAGTACTGAGGGAGTGTCGCACTGTCAGAGGGACGGTACTGAGGGAGCGCCGCACTGTCAGAGGGGCAGTACTGAGGGAGTGCCGCACTGTCGGAGATGCAGTACTGAGGGAGCGCCGCACTGTCAGAGGGGCAGTACTGAGGGAGCGCTGCACTGTCGGAGGGGCAGTACTGAGGGAGCGCCGCACTGTCGGAGGGGCAGTACTGAGGGAGCGCCGCACTGTCGGAGGGGCAGTACTGAGGGAGCGCCGCACTGTCGGGGGGGCAGTACTGAGGGAGCGCTGCACTGTGGGAGGGGCAGTACTGAGGGAGCGCCGCACTGTCGGAGGGGCAGTACTGAGGGAGTGCTGCACTGTCGGAGGGGCAGTACTGAGGGAGCGCCGCACTGTCGGAGGGGCAGTACTGAGGGAGTGTCGCACTGTCAGAGGGACGGTACTGAGGGAGCGCCGCACTGTCGGAGGGGCAGTACTGAGGGAGTGCCGCACTGTCGGAGGGGCAGTACTGAGGGAGCGCCGCACTGTCGGAGGGGCAGTACCGGGGGGGCGCCGCACTGTCGGAGGGGCAGTACTGAGGGAGCGCCGCACTGTCGGGGGGGCAGTACTGAGGGAGCGCTGCACTGTCGGGGGGGCAGTACTGAGGGAGCGCTGCACTGTCGGGGGGGCAGTACTGAGGGAGCGCCGCACTGTCGGAGATGCCCTCTTTCAGATGAGACATTAAACCGAGGCCCCGTCTGCTCTCTCAGGTGGACGTAAAAACTCCCACGGCCACTATTTTGAAGAAGAGCAGGGGGAGTTCTCCCCGGTGTCCTGGGGCCAATATTTATCCCTCAACCAACATCACTAAAACAGATGATCTGGTCATTATCACATTGCTGTTTGTGGGAGCTTGCTGTGTGTAAATTGGCTGCTGCGTTTCCCACATTACAACAGTGACCACACTTCAAAAAGTACTTCATTGGCTGAAAAGGGCTTTGGGACGTCCTGAGGTGGTGAGAGGCGCGGGAGAAACGCCAGCTCTTCCTTTCCTTTTGCGCGGGAGTTCGGTCGAATCCGCGGGGAAGCTGATTTCACCCGGGCGTGTACGACAAGTCTGAGCCCGGGTGGGGTCGGGGGGGAAGGGGGCAGATTCTCAGGCCTGCCAGAGAGAGGGTGGCCCTCAGGCCCGGATGGAGCCCGTGCACGGCCGTGACGCCCGTCGACGGTTGAGTAACGGACACCAGCCCTCACCGCCGCGGCCCCGCGCGCCCAGCGGGCCCCTGGTGTAACCCGCTCCCCAGCGAAGGGAAGAGAGGGGCCAAGGATAAATAGCTGCGCTGCGAAACTTCAAGCCATCGGTCGCTGCACACAAGATTAACTCGGATTTGGTCAAAGCGTGTCTGCACTCTCTCTTTAAATCCTGCTCAGCGACCCTCCCCTCCCCCATCTTGCAGCCCAAGACCCAGCTGTGCAATAACCAGTTCACCGACAGGGAAATAAATCTCCATGGCAACTTGTACATCTGCAATTTGCACCTTTATTTATTTACGTTATAACTAAAACCTGTGACCTTCCGAGCACTGGTGTTAAACGGCGCTCAGACGGGTTTGGGTGGAAATCTTTATCGGAATGAAACGCTTCCCTCGATGCTTTCGAGGAGGCGACGGCGCTGCTGGTGCCCTCCGAGGGAAGGAGTCACCCTGTGCAGACCGACACCAGGCGGAGGAGAGCGGGGAGGAAAGCCCCCGGCAGCTGGCTCTGCCTCTCTCGGTGGCTCCAGCGCGACACACAAAGGGTGTCCCCACGCGCCCCATCCGCCCACTACCATCCATCGCCTGTCAACAGTGATTTGTAGCGAGGAACTGATGAATGATTCAAAGGCAGCGCGTTAATAGGAGTAGCTTCAGCACCACAACACCCCGGCCAGCTCGTCCGTGAATTATGGGATAGATCTCTCCCGATCACACAGAAAGGAAAACCGCCTCCCATTCACTCCCGCTGTACACAATCCCTCTGGACCCAAACCCCTTCCCAGTCACTCCCACTGTACACAATCCCAGTGGACCCAAACCCCTTCCCATTCACTCCCACTGTACACAATCCCAATGGACCAAACCCCTTCCCATTCACTCCCACTGTACACAATCCCAATGGACCCAAACCCCTTCCCATTCACTGCCACTGTACACAATCCCAATGGACCAAACCGCTTCCCATTCACTCCCACTGTACACAATCCCAATGGACCCAAACCCCTTCCCATTCACTCCCACTGTACACAATCCCAATGGACCCAAACCCCTTCCCATTCACTCCCACTGTACACAATCCCAATGGACCCAAACCCCTTCCCATTCACTCCCATTGTACACAATCCCAATGGACCCAAACCCCTTCCCATTCACTCCCACTGTACACAATCTCAATGGACCCAAACCCCTTCCCATTCACTCCCACTGTACACAATCCCAATGGACCCAAACCCCTTCCCATTCACTCCCACTGTACACAATCCCAATGGACCCAAACCCCTTCCCAATCACTCCCACTGCACACAATCCCAATGGGCCAAACCCCTTCCCATTCACTCCCACTGTACACAATCCCAATGGACCCAAACCCCTTCCCATTCACTCCCACTGTACACAATCCCAATGGACCCAAACCCCTTCCCATTCACTCCCACTGTACACAATCCCAATGGACCCAAACCCCTTCCCATTCACTCCCACTGTACACAATCCCAATGGACCCAAACCCTTTCCCATTCACTCCCACTGTACACAATCCCAATGGACCCAAGCCACTTCCCATTCACTCCCATTGTACACAATCCCAATGGACTCAAACCCCTTCCCATTCACTCCCACTGTACACAATCCCAATGGACCCAAACCCCTTCCCATTCACTCCCACTGTACACAATCCCAATGGACCAAACTCCTTCCCATTCACTCCCATTGTACACAATCCCAATGGACTCAAACCCCTTCCCATTCACTCCCACTATACACAATCCCAATGGACCCAAACCCCTTCCCATTCACTCCCGCTGTACACAATCCCAATGGACCCAAACCTCTTCCCATTCACTCCCACTGTACACAATCCCAATGGACCAAACCCCTTCCCATTCACTCCCACTGTACAGAATTCCAATGGACCAAACCCCTTCCCATTCACTCCCATTGCAAATAATCCCAATGGACCCAAACCCCTTCCCATTCATTCCCACTGTACACAATCCAAATGGACCCAAACCCCTTCCCATTCACTCCCACTGTACACAATCCCAATGGACCCAAACCCCTTCCCATTCACTCCCACTATACACAATCCCAATGGACCAAACTCCTTCCCATTCACTCCCACTGTACACAATCCCAATGGACCCAAACCCCTTCCCATTCACTCCCACTATACACAATCCCAATGGACCAAACTCCTTCCCATTCACTCCCACTGTACACAATCCCAATGGACCCAACCCCCTTCCCACTCACTCCCACTCAACACAATCCCAATGGACCCAAACCCCTTCCCATTCACTCCCACTGTACACAATCCCAAAGGACCCAAACCCCTTCCCATTCACTCCCACTGTACACAATCCCAAAAGACCCAAACCCCTTCCCATTCACTCCCACTGTACACAATCCCAATGGATCCAAACCACTTCCCATTCACTCCCACTGTACACAATCCCAGTGGACCCAAATCCCTTCCCATTCACTCCCACTGTACACAATCCCAATGGACCAAAACGTCTCCCATTCACTCACACTGTACACAATCCCAATGGACCAAACTGCTTCCTATTCGAGTCTCTGATCTAGACTCCCAGATATTGCTGAACACTCAGTCAAACACTCGCCATTCTCTCCCAGACACCAGCAACATGTAAGAGATCGCATTCTTGGGTAATAAAGTGCTTAGATTTAGAATTCCAAACACCACTATGATGAAAAGGAGGCTGAGATGTTGTTTTGAAGTGAGCTCTCTGAGGAGCGGTTGCCATGGTACGGCACACCGAAGATACCAAGAGACAGAGGGCAGGACTCTGCCCATCCTAGCCCTCACTGCCAGCATAAAGACCTCTGCCGTGCCGGAGACACTGTACACACAGGCGCTCCCCCCTGTAACACAGGAAGTGGTAGAGGGAGAGACAGTGCAGTGAAAGTGCCCGAGGACACCCACCAGTCACAGGTGGATCACTCACCCACCATCTCAGCTGGGATCTGCAGTCGGCACAAGAAGATCCCACAGAAAGCACCAATGGTTGTTCACCGGTCACCCGAGCATCTGAATTGTCCGATTCAATTCCCTCCAATCAAGGAGTGGGTAAAAAGAAAGACTCCCATTTCTCCAGCGCCTTTCACCACCTCAGGACGTCTCAAAGCGCTTTACAGCCAATGAAGTACTCTTTGAAGTGTGGTCACTGTTGTAATGTAGGAAACGTGGCAGCCAAATATGCGCACAGCAAGCTCCCACAAACAGCAATGTGATAATAACCAATATTCTGTTTTGGTGATGTTGGTTAAGGGATAATTATTGGCCCCAGGACACCGGGGAGAACTCCCTCTGCTCTGCTTCCAATAGTGGGCGTGGCATCTTTTACATCCACCTGAGAGAGCAGACGGGGCCTCGGTTTAACGTCTCATCTAAAAGACGACACCTCCGACAGTGCAGCACTCCCTCAGTACTGAGCCTCCGACAGTGCGGCTCTCCCTCAGTACTGCCCCTCCGACAGTGCAGCGCTCCCTCAGTACTGCCCCTCCGACAGTGCAGCGCTCCCTCAGTACTGCCCCTCCGACAGTGCGGCTCTCCCTCAGTACTGCACCTCCGACAGTGCAGCGCTCCCTCAGTGCTGCCCCTCCGACAGTGCGGCGCTCCCTCAGTACTGCCCCTCCGACAGTGCGGCGCTCCCTCAGTACTGAGCCTCCGACAGTGCGGCGCTCCCTCAGTACTGAGCCTCCGACAGTGCAGCGTTCCCTCAGTACCGCCCCTCCGACAGTGCAGCGCTCCCTCAGTACTGACCCTCCGACAGTGCAGCGCTCCCTCAGTACTGACCCTCCGACAGTGCAGCACTGCCTCAGTACTGCCCCTCCGACAGTGCAGCGCTCCCTCGGTACAGCCCCTCCGACAGTGCAGCGCTCCCTCAGTACTGACCCTCCGACAGTGCAGCGCTCCCTCAATACTGACAATCTGACAGTGCTGCTCTCCCTCAGTACTGCCCCTCCGACAGTGCGGCGCTCCCTCAGTACTGACCCTCCGATAGTGCGGCGCTCCCTCAGTACTGACCCTCCGACAGTGCGGCGCTCCCTCAGTACTGACCCTCCGACAGTGCAGCGCTCCCTCAATACTGACCCTCTGACAGTGCGGCGCTCCCTCAGTACTGCCCCTCCGACAGTGCAGCGCTCCCTCAGTACCGCCCCTCCGACAGTGCAGCACTCCCTCAGTGAAGCGCTCCCTCAGTACTGCCCCTCCGACAGTGCAGTGCTCCCTCAGTACAGACCCTCCGACAGTGCAGCACACCCTCAGTACTGCCCCTCCAACAGTGCAGCGCTCCCTCAGTACTGCCCCTCCGACAGTGCAGCGCTCCCTCAGTACAGACCCTCCGACAGTGCAGCACACCCTCAGTACCGCCCCTCCGACAGTGCGGCGCTCCCTCAGTACTGTCCCTCCGACAGTGCAGCACTCCCTCAGTGCGGCGCTCCCTCAGTACTGCCCCTCCGACAGTGCGGCGCTCCCTCAGTACTGCCCCTCCGACAGTGCAGCGCTCCCTCAGTACAGACCCTCCGACAGTGCAGCACACCCTCAGTACCGCCCCTCCGACAGTGCGGCGCTCCCTCAGTACTGTCCCTCCGACAGTGCAGCACTCCCTCAGTGTGGCGCTCCCTCAGTACTGCCCCTCCGACAGTGCGGCGCTCCCTCAGTACTGCCCCTCCGACAGTGCAGCGCTCCCTCAGTACAGACCCTCCGACAGTGCAGCACACCCTCAGTACCGCCCCTCCGACAGTGCGGCGCTCCCTCAGTACTGTCCCTCCGACAGTGCAGCACTCCCTCAGTGCGGCGCTCCCTCAGTACTGCCCCTCCGACAGTGCGGCGCTCCCTCAGTACTGCCCCTCCGACAGTGCAGCGCTCCCTCAGTACAGACCCTCCGACAGTGCAGCACACCCTCAGTACTGCCCCTCCGACAGTGCGGCGCTCCCTCAGTACTGCCCCTCCGACAGTGCGGCGCTCCCTCAGTACTGTCCCTCCGACAGTGCAGCACTCCCTCAGTGCGGCGCTCCCTCAGCACTGCCCCTCCGACAGTGAGGCGCTCCCTCAGTACTGCCCCTCAGACAGTGCGGCGCCCCCTCAGTACTGCCCCTCCGACAGTGCGGCGCTCCCTCAGTACTGCCCCTCCGACAGTGCAGCGCTCCCTCAGTACTGCCCCTCCGACAGTGCGGCGCTCCCTCAGTACTGCCCCTCCGACAGTGCGGCGCTCCCTCAGTACTGCCCCTCCGACAGTGCGGCACACCCTCAGTACTGCCCCTCCGACAGTGCGGCGCTCCCTCAGTACTGCCCCTCCGACAGTGCGGCGCTCCCTCAGTACTGCCCCTCCGACAGTGCGGCGCTCCCTCAGTACTGCCCCTCCGACAGTGCGGCGCTCCCTCAGTACTGCCCCTCCGACAGTGCGGCGCTCCCTCAGTACTGCCGCTGCGACAGTGCGGCGCTCCCTCAGTACTGCCCCTCCGACAGTGCGGCGCTCCCTCAGTACTGCCCCTCCGACAGTGCGGCGCTCCCTCAGTACTGCCTCTCTGACAGTGCGGCGCTCCCTCAGTACTGCCCCTCCGACAGTGCGGCGCTCCCTCAGTACTGCCCCTCCGACAGTGCACGCTCCCTCAGTACTGCCCCTCCGACAGTGCGGCGCTCCCTCAGTACTGCCCCTCCGACAGTGCGGCGCTCCCTCAGTACTGCCCCTCCGACAGTGCGGCGCTCCCTCAGTACTGTAACCCTGCACCAACTGAAGCTTTCAGGAGAACGTGGGGGGGAAGAAAACGGCAAAAAGCTCCACACATTAACAACAGATTGCATCAGGTCAATATGCCTTTTATAAAGCACAATCTGTGCCAGCCAGGCTCGTTTAGCAGTTTATTGACTGATCGATACGCCAATAGACGTCAAGTGAGGCTAAATTAGTGAACAACTCAATGGGCTCTTCTGACAGCGCAGGCTCCTGCCCAGGGACAGTCGCACAGGCCCCGGGGCCGAGTACTTCAAGTGGCCAGTTCGACTCTGTGACAGCCTGTCTACTTGACCTGGTTATGCGCCTTCATAGCGAGAGGATTTGAGTACAGGAATAAGGATGTCTTGCTGCAGTTGTACAGGGCCTTGGTGAGACCACACCTTGAGTATTGTGTGCAGTTTTGGTCGCCTTATCTGTGGAAGGATGTTCTCGCCATGGAGGGAGTGCAGCGAAGATTCACCAGACTGATACCTGGGATGGCAGGAATGACGTATGAGGAGAGATTGGGTCGATTGGGCTTGTACTCGCTGGAGTTTAGAAGAATGAGAGGTGATCTCATTGAAACTTATAAAATTCTAACAGGACTAGACAGACTAGATGCAGGAAGGATGTTCCCGATGGCGGGGGAGTCCAGAACCAGGGGTCACAGTCTAAGGATAAGGGGTAAGCCATTTAGGACTGAAATGAGGAGGAATTTCTTCACCCAGAGAGTGGTGAACCTGTGGAATTCTCTACCACAGAAGGCAGTAGAGGCCAATTCATTAAATATATTCAAGAAGGAGTTAGATATATTTCTTAAGGCTAAAGGGATCAAGGGATATGGGGAGAAAGCAGGGACCGGGTACTGAATTTGGATGATCAGCCATGATCTCATTGAATGGCAGAGCAGGCTCGAGGGGCCGAATAGCCGACTCCTGCTCCTATCTTCTATGTTTCTATGTGTGGTGCGCTTACCCACTCATCCACTGCAGGAACTCTAAGCAGACATCTTCAGATGCCTGGGTGACGGGGGAAATAGTCCTCGTTCCGTTCCCGGGGATCTGCTTGTGCCGGAGGCAAGTCCCAGCTGAAACTTGTGGGTGTAGAGGAGGGCACCGGTCCCATTTGAGTACAGGAGTAAAGACGTCTTACTGCAATTATATAGGGCCTTGGTGAGACCATACCTGGAGTACTGTGTACAATTTTGGTCTCCTTACCTAAGGAAGGATATACTTGCCATAGAGGGAGTGCAACGAAGGTTCACCAGATTGATTCCTGGGATGGCAGGACTGTCGTATGAGAGATTGAGTAAACTAGGCCTGTATTCTCTTGAATTCAGAAGAATGAGAGGGGATCTCATTGAAGCACACAAAATTATTACAGGGCTTGATAGGGTGGATGCTGGGAGAATGTTTCCCTTGGCTGGGAAGTCTAGAACCAGGGGCCACAGCCTCAGGATAAAGGGTCGGCCATTCAGGACTGAGATGAGGAGGAATTTCTTCACACAGCGGGTGGTGAATCTTTGGAATTCTCTACCCCAGAGGGCTGTGGAGGCTCAGTCATTGAGTATATTCAAAACAGAAGTCGATAGATTTCTGACTAGTAAAGGCATCAAGGGATATGGCAATAGGGCCGGTGAATGGAGTTGAGGCAGAAGATCAGCCATGATCTCATTGAATGGCGGAGCAGGCTCAAGGGGCCAAATGGCCGACTCCTGCTCCTATTTCTTGTGTTTTTATATTGTGTTCTTATTATTGGGAAGTGCCCTTAGACTGGGAGTTCGTCCCAGACCCCAGCACACCACAGTGTCCAGGCTGCGATCGACCTCCAGGCCAGAGCTCCAGCAACCACATTACCGACTGAAACCACACACATGGGCCCAGGATGTGTGCAGGCCAGGGATATGGTACCGCAACGTTATGGTATGGTATGTTGGCCTTTATTGCAAGGGGGTAAGGAAGTCTTGCTGCAATTGTACAGGGCTTTGGTGAGACCACACCTGGAGCACTGTGCACAGTTTTGGTCTCTATATCTGAGGAGGCACATACTTGCCTTAGAGGCGGTGTAACGAAGGTTCACTGGATTGATTCCTGCGATGAGAGGGATTGTCCTATGATGAGAGATTGTGTAGAATGGGCCGATACTCTCTGGAATAACAATAGAAAATGCTGGAAAAACTCAGCAGGCCAGGCAACATCCATGGAGAGAAATTAGAATCGACGTTTCGGGTCTAACCCTTTTTCAAAACTGGAAAGGAAATTAAATAGATCGAAGGCAGGGCTGCGATAGAACAAAAGAAGTAAAGAGTCATTAAGAGGTATTCAAAACCAGACGAGATAGTAATAGGACAGTGGAGACAAAAGACGTCGATTCTAATTTCTCTCCACGGATGTTGCCTGGCCTGCTGAGTTTTTCCAGCATTTTCCGTTGTTATTTCGGATTTCCAGCATCCGCAGTATTTTGCTATCGCTACTATATTCTCTGGAGTTTAGAAGAATGAGAGGTGATCTCATTGAAACATACAAAATTCTTACAGGGCTTGACAGGGTAGATGCTGGGAGGATGTTTCCCCCTGGCTGGAGAGTCTAGAACCAGGGGTCACAGTCTCAGGATAAGGGGTCGGCCATTTAGGACTGAGATGAGGAGGAATTTCTTCACTCAGAGGGCGGTGAATCTTTGGAATTCTCTGCCCCAGAGGGCTGTGGAGGCTCAGTCGTTGAGTGTATTCAAGGCCGAGATCGATAGATTTTTGGATTCATGGGGAATCGAGGGATCGGGCGGGAAAGTGGAGTTGAGGTCAAAGGGTCTTGAGGGAAGTGGCGGTAGGGATTGTGGATGCATTGGTAATAATTTTCCAAAACTCCCTGGACTCGGCAAAGGTCCCGGCAGACTGGAAAACTGCTAATGTAACACCCTTATTTAAAAAGGGCAGTAGACAGAAGGCTGGAAACTATAGACCGGTTAGCCTAACATCTGTGGTAGGTAAAATGTTGGAGTCCATTATTAAGGAGACAGTAACAGGACATTTGGATAATCATAATTTAATAGGACAAAGTCAGCATGGTTTTATGAAGGGGAAGTCATGTTTGACAAATTTGCTGGAGTTCTTTGAGGAAGTAACATAAAGGGTGGATAAAGGGGAACCAGTGGACGTAGTGTATTTAGACTTCCAAAAGGCATTTGACAAGGTGCCACACAAAAGATTATTGCTTAAGATAAAAAATCACGGGATTGGGGGTAATATTCTGGCATGGATAGAGGATTGGCTATCTAACAGAAGGCAGAGAGTTGGGATAAATGGTTCATTCTCAGACTGGCAATCAGTAACTAGTGGTGTTCCGCAGGGGTCAGTGCTGGGTCCCCAACTCTTTACAATCTATATTAACAATTTGGAGGAGGGGACCGAGTGTAACATATCAAAGTTTGCAGATGATACTAAGATGGGAGGGAAAGTAGTGAGTGAGGAGGACATAAAAAACCTGCAAGGGGACATAGACAGGCTAAGTAAGTGGGCAGAGATTTGGCAGATGGAATACAATACTGGAAAGTGTGAGGTTATGCACTTTGGCAGGAAAAATCGTAGAGCAAGTTATTATCTTAATGGCAAGAAACTGGAAAGTACTGAAGTACAAAGGGATCTGGGGGTCCTGGTGCACGAAACTCAAAAGGTTAGTATGCAGGTGCAGCAAGTGATTAAGAAGGCCAATGGAATGTTGGCTTTCATTGCTAGGGGGATAGAATATAAAAATAGGGAGGTATTGCTTCAGTTGTACAAGGTATTGGTGAGACCGCACCTGGAATACTGCATACAGTTTTGGTTTCCATACTTAAGAAAGGACATACTTGCTCTCGAGTCAGTACAAAGAAGGTTCACTTGGTTAATCCCGGGGATGAGGGGATGGACATATGAGGAGAGGTTGAGTAGATTGGGACTCTACTCATTGGAGTTCAGAAGAATGAGAGGCGATCTTATTGAAACATATAAGATTGTGAAGGGGTTGGATCGGGTGGATGCGGGGAGGATGTTCCCGATGATGGTTGAAACTAGAACTAGGGGGCATAGTCTTAGAATAAGGGGCTGCTCTTTCAAAACTGAGATGAGGAGGAACTACTCCACTCAGAGGGTGGTAGGTCCATGGAATATGCTGCCCCAAAAAGCTGTAGAAGCTACATCATTACATAAATTTAAAACAGAAATAGACAGTTTCCTAGAAGTAAAGGGAATTAAGGGTTACGGGGAGCGGGCAGGAATTTGGACATGAGTCTAGGTTCGGATCGGTCATGGCCCTGTGGGTAGCGGAGCGGGCCCAGGGGCCGTGTAGCCTGATCCTGCTCCTATTTCGTGTGTCTAATTCTGTTAGATTCAGGAGATGGTTCTGTGATAGTGGATTGGCGGTTAGGATCAGATCAGCCATGATCTTATTGAATGGCGGAGCAGGCTCGAGGGGCCGATTGGCCTACTCCTGCTCCTATTTCTTATGTTCTTATGTTCTAAGATCAGCCATGATCTTATTGAATGGCGGAGCAGGCTCGAGGGGCTGTACGGCCGACTCCTGCTCTCATTTCTTATGTTCTTGTGTTATGGTACAGGGACCAGCAGCCCAACTGGCGCGAGTTGAGAATCCCAGCACATCACCAGAAATACTACCCATAAAAACCCAACCGGCTTGCTGGCGTTTTCCTGAACCTCTGGTTCACGCTCAATACCCCCTGAAGCGGCCCAGGAATAGGAGGAGGCCATTCAGCCCTTCCAGCCTGCTCCGCTCATTAGGTCCTTGCTGATCTGTACCATGCACTTAACTACATGCAACCACAAGCGGGCGTGAAATCTGACCCCGACAGTGTGGGCCTCCCCAGCCCCACGAACAAACTGAGAATAAATGCCAAAGATCCCAGCCTAGAAATTGGTGATTCTCCGCAGTCAAAGACAGTAATCTGCTCCTGAATGATTCCTGGTACAGTACAAAGGGCTGGATCCAGTTCCCCATTGTTCCGTCAGTGCCGTACTGTGTACGGGCACTAACCCCTTCGAGGCTTTGTTTTCTATCAATAACATATAAAGTTACAGCAGGACAAAGGCTCAATCTGAGTGAATGGCAGCAATGGGCACAAACACTCCAGCCTGTCGCGAGAAGAACGACGACGGAAGATTGACACCAATCGCCCCCTTTGCTGCCCTTCCCTCCGTGGATCGGAGGCTCCTCGAGGTGACAGATGACCCAGATGCGAGGGGGGGCCACTGTCAGTACTTTCCCATTGATGCATTAGCCCGTGGCCCTAGTGCCAATAGGATTGGGAGAGAGGGGGCAAGCCTGTAATTTTAGAGGAGGACGGGAAGGCTGCGGAAGGTGAGGAACTCATGGTCCATCTCTGACTCTTCCCTTCCCTTCCTCGACTTCTCCGTCTCCATCTCTGGGGATAGGTTATCGACCAATATTCACTACAAGCCCACCGACTCCCACAGCTACCTGGACTACACTTCCTCCCACCCCGCCTCCTGTAAGGACTCTATTCCATTCTCCCAGTTTCTCCGTCTCTGCCGCATCTGCTCCGACGATGCCACCTTCCACACCAGTGCTTCCGACATGTCTTCCTTTTTCCGCAACCGAGGATTCCCCTCTACCGTGGTTGACACGGCCCTCGACCGTGTCCGTTCTATTTCCCACACTTCTGCTCTCACCCCTGCCCCTCCCTCCCGGAACCACGATAGGGTTCCCCTTGTCCTCACCTTTCACCCCACCAGCCTCCACATTCAACGGATCATCCTCCGGCATTTCCGCCACCTCCAACGTCATCCCACCACCAAACGCATCATCTCCTCCCCTCCCCTTTCAGCATTCCGTAGGGACCGCTCGCTCCGAGACACCCTAGACAACTCCTCAATCACCCCCAGCACCCCTTCCCCTTCGCCCGGCACCTTCCCGTGCAAGCGCAGGAGATGCAACACCTGCCCTTTTACCTCCTCCCTTCCCACTGTCCAGGGCCCCAAACACCCCTTCCAGGTGAAACAGCGATTTACTTGTACTTCTCGCAATCTAGTATACTGTATTCGCTGCTCACGTTGTGGTCTCCTCTACATTGGGGAGACCAAACGCAGATTGGGTGACCGCTTTGCGGAACACCTCCGTTCAGTCTGTAAGGGTGACCCCGAGCTTTCGGTCGCCTGTCATTTTAATTCACCGCTCCATTCCCACTCAGACCTCACTGTACTCGGGCTCCTGCATTGTTCCACGGAAACCCAGCGTAAGCTCGAGGAACAGCACCTCATCTTCCGATTAGGCACTTTACAGCCTTCCGGACTCAATATCGAGTTCAACAATTTCAGATCATAACCTCGGCCCCCATTTCATTTTTATATATTTTTCTGAGTGGCAGGCAGTGACTAGTGGGGTACCGCAGGGATTGGACCTTGGACTCCAGCTATTCACAATATATATTAATGATCTAGACAAGGGAACAAGATGTAATATCTCCAAATTTGCAGACGACACAAAGCTGGGTGGGCGTGTGTGCTGTGAGGAGGATGCTGAGAAACTCCAGGATGATTTGGACAGGTTGGGTGATTGGGCAAAAGCATGGCAGATGCAATATAACGTGGATAAATGCGAGGTTATCCACTTTGGTGGCAAAAACAGGAAGGCAGATTATTATCTGAATGGCAATAGATTGGGAGAAGGGGAAGTGCAACGAGACCTGGGTGTCCTTGTGCACCAGTCGCTGAAGGTAAGCATGCAGGTGCAGCAGGCGGTTAAGAAGGCAAATGGTATGTTGGCCTTCGTAGCGAGAGGATTCGAGTACAGGAACAAGGATGTCTTGCTGCAGTTGTACAGGGCCTTGGTGAGACCACACCTTGAGTATTGTGTGTAGTTTTGGTCGCCTTATCTGAGGAAGGATGTTCTTGCCATGGAGGGAGTGCAGCGAAGATTCACCAGGCTGATACCTGGGATGGCAGGAATGACGTATGAGGAGAGATTGGGTCGATTAGGCTTATACTCGCTGGAGTTTAGAAGAATGAGAGGGGATCTCATTGAAACTTATAAAATTCTGACAGGACTGGACAGACTAGATGCAGGAAGGGTGTTCCCGATGGCCGGGGAGTCCAGAACCAGGGGTCACAGTCTAAGGATAAGGGGTAAGCCATTTAGGACAGAGGAGGAATTTCTTCACCCAGAGAGTGGTGAACCTGTGGAATTCTCTACCACAGAAGGCAGTGGAGGCCAATTCATTAAATATATTCAAGAAGGAGTTAGATATATTTCTTAAGGCTAAAGGGATCAAGGGATATGGGGAGAAGGCAGGGACAGGGTACTGAATTTGGATGATCAGCCATGATCTCACTGAATGGCGGAGCAGGCTCGAGGGGCCGAATGGCCGACTCCTGCTCCTATCTTCTATGTTTCTATGTTTCTCCACACCTTTGTTTTGGCCCTTTCCCCCCCCCCCCCCCTTCCCCATTTTTTCTCTCCCACATGGCAGCTGTCTCCCATTCTGCCAGCGCATTTCACACCTAATCTCGAGCCGCCTTTTGTCTCCACTAGTCCTACCACCATCTCGTCTGGTTTTGAATACCTCTTAATGTCTCTTCTTCTCTTTTGTTCTCTCACCCCCATTTCCCAGCCCCCAAACTGGCCTTTTAATCCGTTTCATTTCCTGTGTTTTCTCTCAGTCCTGACGAAGGGTTTCGACCTGAAACGTTGACTCTATTTCTCTCTCCACGGATGTTGCCTGGCCTGCTGAGCTTTTCCAGCATTTTCTGTTGTTATTTCGGAACTCTTGAGGTCCTGAGAAGGAACGAATGAAAGTGTCGATGTCGGCTGAGTGGGGTTGCAAGGAGGAGAAAGAACGTGTAGGATGGTGTATTTACAACTCGCTCAAATCTAGCTCCCCTTCCCCCCGTGAATGTTCTGTTCATCAAGGTGATGAATGATGGGTGACATGAATCAGTCATTCATGAAAGAAAGACTAATGAAATAATACTGAGCGGCCTGCGGGTGGCGCTGTCCAGGGAGAGAATAAATACTCGGGCACGGGCCCAGCTTGCGCAGGACATTCTTAACAGGAACTAGTGAAGGACACAACTAGACCTCCATGTTGTAAAACAGTTGATTAAAGCTTTGTTTAACGCTGAGACCAAGTGCCGAGTAGTTTTCTTATGTCAACCGAGGAACCAAAGACATCAGCACTCCAGGACGAGAAGTCAAAATGCATAAATGGCATGCAGTTCAGAGTCACTCTCGACCGCCTAAAACGTGCCTTTACTCAGATGGAAAACCCCACTTTAACCTCCGACCTCCTGCCACTTGCCTCAGTCCCCCATTCTGTTTCCCATCCTTAGGAGGTCTCTGATTGGCAAGATCCCATTATTCTGAAATGGCGACTGTTCCAGTCCCATGCCAAGTAACTGCCCCAAAACATCTTCAGTGGCTCAGTCCACAGTATAGCTCCAGGTGTCAGCCCGCGGCTCAGAGGGTCGCTTTCTCGACTCGGAGTCAGAAGGTCGTGGGTTCGAGCCCCCACTCCAGAGACTTGAGCACAAAATCCAGTCCGTTATCCCAGTGCAGTGCTGAGGGAGCGCCGCACTGTCGGAGGGGCAGTACTGAGGGAGCGCCGCACTGTCGGAGGGGCAGTACTGAGGGAGCGCTGCATTGTCGGAGGGGCAGTACTGAGGGAGCGCCGCACTGTCGGAGGGGCAGTACTGAGGGAACGCCGCACTGTCGGAGGGACAGTACTGAGGGAGCGCTGCACTGTCGGAGGGGCAGTACTGAGGGAGCGCCGCACTGTCGGAGGGGCAGTACTGAGGTAGTGCCGCACTGTCGGAGGGGCAGTACTGAGGGAGCGCCGCACTGTTGGAGAGGCAGTACTGAGGGAGCGCCGCACTGTTGGAGGGGCAGTACTGAGGGAGCGCCGCACTGTTGGAGGGGCAGTACTGAGGGAGCGCTGCATTGTCGGAGGGGCAGTACTGAGGGAGCGCCGCACTGTCGGAGGGGCAGTACTGAGGGAACGCCGCACTGTCGGAGGGACAGTACTGAGGGAGCGCTGCACTGTCGGAGGGGCAGTACTGAGGGAGCGCCGCACTGTCGGAGGGGCAGTACTGAGGGAGTGCCGCACTGTCGGAGGGGCAGTACTGAGGGAGCGCCGCACTGTCGGAGGGGCAGTACTGAGGGAGCGCTGCACTGTCGGAGGGGCAGTACTGAGGGAGTGCCGCACTGTCGGAGGGGCAGTACTGAGGGAGCGCCGCACTGTCGGAGGGGCAGTACTGAGGGAGCGCTGCACTGTCGGAGGGGCAGTACTGAGGGAGCGCCACACTGCAGGAGGGGCAGTACTGAGGCAGTGCTGCACTGTCAGAGGGGCAGTACTGAGGGAGCGCCGCCCTGTCTGAGGGGCAGCACTGAGGGAGCGCCGCACTGTCTGAGGGGCAGTACTGAGGGAGCGCCGCACTGTCAGAGGGGCAGTACTGAGGGAGTGCTGCACTGTCTGAGGGGCAGTACTGAGGGAACGCCGCACTGTCGGAGGGGCAGTACTGAGGGAGCGCCGCACTGTCGGAGGGGCAGTACTGAGGGAGCGCCGCACTGTCGGAGGGGCAGTACTGCGGGAGTGCTGCACTGTCTGAGGTGCCGTCTTTCGGATGAGACGTTAAACCGAGGCCCCGTCTGTCCTCTCAGGTGGATGTAAAAGATCCCACGGCCACTATTTTGAAGAAGAGCAGGGGGAGTTCTCCCCGGTGTCCTGGGGCCAATATTTATCCCTCAACTAACATCACTAAAACAGATGATCTGGTCATTATCACGTTGTTGTTTGTGGGAGCTTGCTGTGTGCAAATTGGCTGCCTCATTTCCTACATTACAACAGTGACCACACTTCAAAGAGTGCCTCATTGGGTGTAAAGCGCTTTGGGACGTCCTGAGGTGGTGAAAGGCGCTGGAGAAATGCAAGTCTTTCTTCTCTGTGTGTCCATTATGTTTTTGAGCAAAAGACAGCAAGTTCTGGTGTGTGGCAATTTGAAGCAGAGCTCAGAGGGTGGGCTGGTGAGTTGAAGATCTCCCTCCCAGCGCACGTCATGGATAGAAGGTTCTCGCACCATAAATCGGTCTTCCCTTACCCGTGAAGGCTTCACCAATGGTCCAGTGTGTTAATGCAACAACCCGTCGCCCAGAGCCACTCAGCCTGGGCAGGTTCCAGGTTCTAGTCCTGTCCTGTGCTGCATTCGTTGACAATGGCTGGGTGGCGGTGGTGGGAGAGGGGGTGGGGGGGGGGGAGAGGCGCGTTGGTCGGGTATGTCAATTGCCCCTGAGTGGGTGTCACCCCCACTGATCAGTGCCCGGTGACCCTGCTGGAACTTGCTTGAGTGTAGGGGGATGGAGCACGCACAGTATCTGGCCCGATACCCTCCCCTTCACACACTATTCATTATCGAGATGAGTGTGACGCTGGCAAGGCCCCATATATTGCCCTCCACCCCACTACCACTTCATAGAATCCTAGAATCACACAGCACAGGAGGAGGCCATTCAGCCCATCGTGCCTGTGCCGGCTCTTTGAACGAGCTCTCCGATTATTCCCACTCCCCCCTGCTCTTTCCCCACAGCCCTGTGAATTTTTACCCTTCCAGTATTTATCCAATTCCCTTTTGAAAGTTACTATTGAATCTGCTTCCACCGCCCTTTCAGGCAGCGCGTTCCAGATCACAACATAGAAACATAGACGATAGGAGCAGGAGTCGGCCATTCGGCCCCTCGAGCCTGCTCCGCCATTCAATGAGATCATGGCTGATCATCCAAACTCAGTACCCTGTCCCTGCCTTCTCCCCATATCCCTTGATCCCTTTAGCCTTAAGAAGTATATCTAACTCCTTCTTGAATATATTTAATGAATTGGCCTCCACTGCCTTCTGTGGTAGAGAATTCCACAGGTTCACCACTCTCTGGGTGAAGAAATTCCTCCTCATCTCTGTCCTAAATGGCTTACCCCTTATCCTTAGACTGTGACCCCTGGTTCGGGACTCCCCTGCCATCGGGAACATCCTTCCTGCATCCAGTCTGTCTAGTCCTGTTAGAATTTTATAAGTTTCAATGAGACCCCCTCTCATTCTTCTAAACTCCAGCGAGTACAAGCCCAATCGACCCAATCTCTCCTCAAACGTCATTCCTGCCATCCCAGGGATCAGTCTGGTGACAACAACTCGCTGCATAAAAACAAATTCTCCTCATCTCCCCCTCTGGTTCTTTCACCTTCAATCTGTGTCCTCTGGTCACCGACCCTCCTGCCACTGGAAACAGTATCTCCTTATTTACTCCATCAAAACTCCTCTTCATTTCGAACGCCTCGATTAAATCTCCCCTTAACCTTCTCTGGTTTGAGGAGAACAATCCCAGCCTCTCCAGTCTCAGTTTCTCAGCTGCCCTGAGTTGGGGGTTATGGGCCTTGTCTCCCTTGAACCACTGGAGGCCGTGCAGCCATGGCACTCCCACAGTGGTCTGCACGATTTCTTTTACAACCGAGTGTCTTGCTGGGAAACAGCAGGCCAATATTCACACAGTTGATGCATCGAGCCGCTCTCCTGACGGAGGGAATCGTGGGGCACACACGGCGACATAAAGAACCAGCACCTCATCGCTGACCCGACCCAACAGCAGAGGTCCCCGGCTTCGACCTCCCTCGGGGACAGCAGACG
Organism: Somniosus microcephalus; assembly: GCF_052327205.1. NCBI lineage: Eukaryota > Metazoa > Chordata > Chondrichthyes > Squaliformes > Somniosidae > Somniosus > Somniosus microcephalus. The sequence goes on along the minus strand of NW_028225182.1, from coordinate 55,834,008 downwards.
GCGCTCAACCCAATCCCCGACGGACGGTGCGGCCAGCCGCTCCACAAGCGGAAGGTGAGTGGCGACCCCCCAGAGTGCGGCTGTGGTCACGAGTCCCAGACCGTGGGAACACATCGCACTAACCTGCCCACTGAGAACGGTCGCGGGAGCCACCTCGTTACTCCACTCAGCCTCTCAGCAGGACGTCGAATGGAGAGCCAGATTGACACGCCATTAGAAGCTGTTCCCGTCATGCGAAAGCGACGGTGGTGCTTTGCTCGGCCATGGGGACCAGGTTCTGGGGCTGGTCACCGGCACCCTAGGGACTGTAGCTCAGCCACAAGTCAGCAGAATATTGGCAGGGCGAATATATCCATTGTTTGAAAAAAAAATCCGACTCTGAAAAAAATCTGATAGATGCAGATAGAAAGGTTAATGGTTTGACTGTTGAGGGGGAAGGACTGGATGAGACAATCTGCCAGTAAACTTCAGCGAAGCATCTGAATTTAGGTCACTGATTCTGGTTGTTAGGTCGCAGTTTCGAAAAAAAAAAATTCTTTTCTCTGGAGATTGACTCTTCAGTGTGCAATGAGAAGGGTCCCAGCAAAGAAATGTCAAGAGGTACCCAAGTTCCTACAGTCCACAAACCCTGGGAGTGTTTGATGGGACAGTGTAGACGGAGCTTTACTCTGCATCTAACCCATGCTGTACCTGCCCTGGGAGTGTTTGATCAAACAGTGCAGAGGGAGCTTTACTCTGTATCTAACCCGTGCTGTACCTGTCCTGGGAGTGTTTGATGGGGACAGTGTAGAGGGAGCTTTACTCTGTATCTAACCCGTGCTGTACCTGCCCTGGGAGTGTTTGATGGGGACAGTGTAGAGGGAGCTTTACTCTGTATCTAACCCGTGCTGTACCTGTCCTGGGAGTGTTTGATGGGACAGTGTAGAGGGAGCTTTACTCTGTATCTAACCCGTGCTGTACCTGCCCTGGGAGTGTTTGATGGGACAGTGTAAAGGGAGCTTTACTCTGTATCTAACCCGTGCTGTACCTGCCCTGGGAGTGTTTGATGGGACAGTGTAGAGGGAGCTTTACTCTGTATCTAACCCGTGCTGTACCTGCCCTGGGAGTGTTTGATGGGACAGTGCAGAGGGAGCTTTACTCTGTATCTAACCCGTGCTCTACCTGCCCCGGGAGTGTTTGATGGGACAGTGTAGAGGGAGCTTTACTCTGTATCTAACCCGTGCTGTACCTGCCCTGGGAGTGTTTGATGGGACAGTGTAAAGGGAGCTTTACTCTGTATCTAACCCGTGCTGTACCTGCCCTGGGAGTGTTTGATGGGACAGTGTAGAGGGAGCTTTACTCTGTATCTACCCCCGTGCTGTACCTGCCCTGGGAGTGTTTGATGGGACAGTGTAGAGGGAGCTTTACTTTGTATCTAACCCGTGCTGTACCTGCCCTGGGAGTGTTTGATGGGACAGTGTGGAGGGAGCTTTACTCTGTATCTAACCCGTGCTGTACCTGCCCTGGGAGTGTTTGATGGGACAGTGTAGAGGGAGCTTTACTCTGTATCTAACCCGTGCTGTACCTGCCCTGGGAGTGTTTGATGGGACAGTGTAGAGGGAGCTTTACTCTGTATCTAACCCGTGCTGTACCTGCCCTGGGAGTGTTGATGGGACAGTGCAGAGGGAGCTTTACTCAGTATCTAACCCGTGCTGTACCTGCCCTGGGAGTGTTTGATGGGACAGTGTAGAGGGAGATTTACTCTGCATCGAACCCAGGCTGTACCTGCCCTGGAAGTGTTTGATGGGACAGTGTAGAGGGAGCTTTACTCTGTATCTAACCCGTGCTGTACCTGCCCTGGGAGTGTTTGAGGGGGCAGTGTAGAGGGAGCTTTACTCTGTATCTAACCCGGGCTGTACCTGCCCTGGGAGTGTTTGATGGGACAGTGTAGAGGGAGCTTTACTCCGTATCTAACCCCGTGCTGTACCTGCCCTGGGAGAGTTTGATGGGACAGTGTAGAGGGAGCTTTACTCTGTATCTAACCCGTGCTGTACCTGCCCTGGGAGTGTTTGATGGGACAGTGTAGAGGGAGCTTTACTCTGTATCTAACCCGTGCTGTACCTGCCCTGGGAGTGTTTGATGGGACAGTGTAGAGGGAGCTTTACTCTGTATCTAACCCCGCGCTGTACCTGCCCTGGGAGTGTTTGATGGGACAGTGTAGAGGGAGATTTACTCTGCATCTAACCCCATGCTGTACCTGCCCTGGGAGTGTTTGATGGGACAGTGTAGAGGGAGATTTACTCTGTATCTAACCCGTGCTGTACCTGCCCTGGGAGTGTTTGATGAGACAGTGTAGAGGGAGCTTTACTCTGTATCTAACCCGTGCTGTACCTGCCCTGGGAGTGTTTGATGGGGACAGTGTAGAGGGAGGTTTACTCTGTAGCTAACCCGAGCTGTACCTGCCCTGGGTGTGTTTGATGGGACAGTGTAGAGGGAGCTTTACTCTGTATCTAACCTGTGCTGTACCTGCCCTGGGAGTGTTTGATGGGACAGTGTAGAGGGAGCTTTACTCTGTATCTAACCCGTGCTGTACCTGCTCTGGGAGTGTTTGATGGGACAGTGTAGAGGGAGCTTTACTCTCTATCTAACCCGTGCTGTACCTGCCCTGGGAGTGTTTGATGGGACAGTGTAGAGGGAGCTTTACTCTGTGTCCAACCTGTGCTGTACCTGCCCTGGGAATGTTTGATGGGACAGTGTAGAGGGAGCTTTACTCTGTATCTAACCCGTGCTGTACCTGCCCCGGGAGTGTTTGATGGGTCAATGTAGAGGGAGCTTTACTCTGTATCTAACCCGTGCTGTACCTGCCCTGGGAGTGTTTGATGGGACAGTGTAGAGGGAGCTTTACTCTGTATCTAACCCATGCTGTACCTGCCCTGGGAGTGTTTGATGGGACAGTGTACAGGGAGCATTACTCTGTATCTAACCCGTGCTGTACCTGCCCTGGGAGTGTTTGATGGGACAGTGCAGAGGGAGCTTTACTCTGTATCTAACCCGTGCTGCACCTGCCCTGGGAGTGTTTGATGGGACAGTGCAGAGGAAACTTTACTCTGTATCTAACCCGTGCTGTACCTGCCCTGGGAGTGTTTGATGGGACAGTGTAGATGGATCTTTACTCTGTATCTAGCCCATGCTGTACCCGCCCTGGGAGTGTTTGATGGGACAATGCAGAGGGAGCTTTACTCTGTATCTAACCCGTGCTGTACCTGCCCTGGGAGTGTTTGATGGGACAGTGTAGAGGGAGCTTTACTCTGTATCGAACCCGTGCTGTACCTGCCCTGGGAGTGTTTGATGGGACAGTGTAGGGGGAGCTTTACTCTGTATCTAACCCGTGCTGTACCTGCCCAGGGAGTGTTTGATGGGACAGTGTAGAGGGAGCTTTACTCTGTATCTAACCCGTGCTGTACCTGCCCTGGGAGTGTTTGATGGGGACAGTGTAGAGGGAGTTTTACTCTGTATCTAACCCATGCTGTACCTGCCCTGGGAGTGTTTGATGGGACAGTGTAGAGGGAGCTTTACTCTGTATCTAACCCGTGCTGTACCTGCCCTGGGAGTGTTTGATGGGACAGTGTAGAGGGAGCTTTACTCTGTATCTAACCCCGCGCTGTACCTGCCCTGGGAGTGTTTGATGGGACAGTGTAGAGGGAGCTTTACTCTGTATCTAACCCCGTGCTGTACCTGCCCTGGGAGTGTTTGATGGGACAGTTTAGAGGGAGCTTTACTCTGTATCTAACCTGTGCTGTACCTGCCCTGGGAGTGTTTGATGGGACAGTGTAGAGGGAGCTTTACCACGTATCTAACCCCGAGCTGTACCTGCCCTGGGAGTGTTTGATGGGACAGTGTAGAGGGAGCTTTACTCTATATCTAACCTGTGCTGTACCTGCCCTGGGAGTGTTTGATGGGACAGTGTAGAGGGAGCTTTACTCTGTGTCCAACCTGTGCTGTACCTGCCCTGGGAATGTTTGATGGGACAGTGTAGAGGGAGCTTTACTCTGTATCTAACCCGTGCTGTACCTGCCCCGGGAGTGTTTGATGGGTCAATGTAGAGGGAGCTTTACTCTGTATCTAACCCGTGCTGTACCTGCCCTGGGAGTGTTTGATGGGACAGTATAGAGGGAGCTTTACTCTGTATCTAACCCGTGCTGTACCTGCCCTGGGAGTGTTTGATGGGACAGTGTAGAGGGAGCTGTACTCTGTATCTAACCCGTGCTGTACCTATCCTGGGAGTGTTTGATGGGACAGTGTAGAGGGAGCTTTACTCTGTATCTAACCCATGCTGTACCTGCCCTGGGAGTGTTTGATGGGACAGTGTAGAGGGAGCTTTACTCTGTATCTAACCCGTGCTGTACCTGCCCTGGGAGTGTTTGATGGGGACAGTGTAGAGGGAGTTTTACTCTGTATCTAACCCATGCTGTACCTGCCCTGGGAGTGTTTGATGGGACAGTGTAGAGGGAGCTTTACTCTGTATCTAACCCGTGCTGTACCTGCCCTGGGAGTGTTTGATGGGGCAGTGCAGAGGGAGCTTTACTCTGTATCTAACCCGTGCTGTACCTGCCCTGGGCATGTTTGATGGGACAGTGTAGAGGGAGATTTACTCTGTATCTAACCCATGCTGTACCTGCCCTGGGACTGTTTGATGGGGCAGTGTAGAGGGAGCTTTACTCTGCATCTAACCCGTGCTGTACCTGCCCTGGGAGTGTTTGATGGGACAGTGTAGAGGGAGCTTTACTCTGTATCTAACCCGTGCTGTACCTGCCCTGCGAGTGTTTGATGGGACAGTGTAGAGGGAGCTTTACTCTGTATTTAACCCGTGCTGTACCTGCCCCGGGAGTGTTTGATGGGACAGTGCAGAGGGAGATTTACATCAACCCCTTCCCATTCACTCCCACTGTACACAATCCCAATGGACCCAAACCCCTTCCCATTCACTCCCACTGCACACAATCCCAATGGACCCAAACCCCTTCCCATTCACTCCCACTGTACACAATCCCAATGGGCCAAAACCCTTCCCATTCACTCCCACTGTAAACAATCCCAACGGACCCAAACCCCTTCCCATTCACTCCCACTGTACACAATCCCAATGGGCCCAAACTCCTTCGCATTCACTCCCACTGTACACAATCGCAATGGACCAAACCCCTTCCCATTCACTCCCGCTGTACAGAATCCCAATGGACCAAACCCCTTCTCATGCACTCCCACTGTACACAATCCCAATGGACCAAACCCTTTCCCATTCACTCCCACTGTACACAATCCCAATGGACCCAAACCCCTTCCCATTCACTCCCACTGTACACATTCCCAATGGACCCAAACCCCTTCCCATTCACTCCCACTGTACACAATCCCAATGGACCAAACCCCTTCCCGTTCACTCCCACTGTACACAATCCCAATGGACCAAACCCCTTCCCATTCACTCCCACTGTACACAATCCCAATGGACCCAAACCCCTTCCCATTCACTCCTTCTGTACACAATCCCAATGCACTCAAAGCCCTTCCCATTCTCTCCCACTGTACACAATCCCAATGGACCAAATTCCTTCCCATTCACTCTCACTGTACACTATCCCAATGGACCCAAACCCTTTCCCATTCACTCACACTGTACACAATCCCAATGGACCCAAACCCTTTCCCATTCACTTCCGCTGTACAGAATCCCAATGGACCCAAACCACTTCCCATTCACTCCCATTGTACACAATCCCAATGGACCAAACCCCTTCCCATTCGCTCCCAGTGTACACAATCCCAATGGACCAAACCCCTTCCCATTCACTCCCACTATACACAATCCCAATGGACCAAACCCCTTCCCATTCACTCCCACTGTACACAACCCCAATGGACCAAACCCCTTCCCATTCACTCCCACTGTACACAATCCCAATGGACCCAAACCCCTTCCCAGTCACTCCCACTGTACACAATCCCAATGGACCCAAACCCCTTCCCATTCACTCCCACTGTACACAATCCCAATGGAGCAAACCCCTTCCCATTCACTCCCACTGTACACAATCCCAACGGACCCAAACCCCTTCCCATTCACTCCCACTGTACACCATCCCAATGGAGCAAACCCCTTCCCAGTCACTCCCACTGTATACAATCCCAATGGACCCAAACCCCTTCCCATTCACTCCCGCTGTACAGAATCCCAATGGACCCAAACCCCTTCCCATTCACTCCCATTGTACACAATCCCAATGGACCAAACCCCTTCCCATTCACTCCCACTATGCACAATCCCAATGGACCAAACCCCTTCCCATTCGCTCCCAGTGTACACAATCCCAATGGACCAAACCCCTTCCCATTCGCTCCCACTGTACACAATCCCAATGGACCAAATCCCCTCCCATTCACTCCGTGTACACAATCCCAATGGACCCAAACTCCTTCCCATTCACTCCCACTGTACACAATCCCAATGGACCCAAACCCCTTCCCAGTCACTCCCACTGTACACAATCCCAATACACCAAACCCCTTCCCATTCACTCCCACTGTACTCAATCCCAATGGACCCAAACCCCTTCCCAGTCACTCCCACTGTACAGCATCCCAATACACCAAACCCCTTACCATTCACTTCTACTGTACACAACCCCCAATACACCAAACCCCTTACCATTCACTTCTACTGTACACAACCCCAATGGATGCAAACCCCTTCCCATTCACTCCCACTGTACACAATCCCAATGGACCCAACTCCTTCCCATACACTCCCACTGTACACAATCCCAATGGACCAAACCCCTTCCCATTCACTCCCACTGTACACAATCCCCATGGACCCAAACCTCTTCCCAGTCACTCCGACTGTATAGAATCCCAATGGACCAAACCCCTTCCCATTCACTCCCAATGTACACAATCACAATGGACCCAAATCCCTTCCCATTCACTCTCACTGTACACAATCCCAATGGACCCAACCCCTTCCCATTCACTCCCACTGTACACAATCCCAATGGACCCAAGCCCTTCCCATTCACTCCCACTGTACACAATCCCAATGGACCCAAACCCCTTCCCAGTCACTCCCACTGTACACAATCCCAATGGACCCAAAGCCCTTCCCATTCTCTCCCACTGTACACAATCCCAATGGACCAAACTCCTTCCCATTCACTCCCACTTTACACAATCCCAACGGACCCAAACCCCTTCCCATTCACTCCCGCTGTACAGAATCCCAATGGACCCAAACCCCTTCCCATTCACTCCCATTGTACACAATCCCAATGGACGAAACTCCTTCCCATTCGCTCCCAGAGTACAAAATCCCAATGGACCAAACCCCTTCCAATTCACTCCCACTATACACAATCCCAATGGACCAAACCCCTTCCCATTCACTCCGTGTACACAATCCCAATGGACCCAAACCCCTTCCCATTCACTCCCACTGCACACAACCCCAATGGACCCAAACCCCTTCCCATTCACTCCCACTGTACACAATCCCAATGGACCCAAACCCCTTTCCATTCACTCCCACTGTACACAATCCCAATGGACCCAACTCCTTCCATTCACTCCTAATGTACACAATCCCAATGGACCCAAACCCCTTCCCATTCACTCCCACTTTACACAATCCCAATGGACCCAGCTCCTTCCCATACACTCCCACTGTACACAATCCCAGTGGACCAAACTCCTTCCCATTCACTCCCACTGTACGCAATCCCAACAGACCCAAACCCCTTCCCATTCACTCCCACTACACAATCCCAATGGAGCAAACCACTTCCCAGTCACTCCCACTGTACACAATCCCAATGGACCCACCCCCTTCCCATTCACTCCCGCTGTACAGAATCCCAACGGACCCAAACCCCTTCCCATTCACTCCCATTGTACACAATCCCAATGGACCAAACCCCTTCCCATTTGCTCCCAGTGTACACAATGCAATGGACCAAACCCCTTCCCATTCACTCCCACTATACACAATCCCAATGGACCAAACCCCTTCCCATTCACTCCCACTGTACACAATCCCAATGGACCCAAACCCCTTCCCATTCACTCCCACTGTACACAATCCCAATGGACCCAAACCCTTTCCCATTCACTCCCACTGTACACAATCCCAATGGACCCAAACCCCTTCCCATACAGTCCCACTGTACACAATCCCAATGGACCAAACCCCTTCCCATTCACTCCCACTGTACACAATCCCAATGGACCCAAACCCTTCCCATTCACTCCCACTGTACACAATCCCAATGGACCCAAACCCCTTCCCATACACTCCCACTGCACACAATCCCAATGGACCAAACCCCTTCCCATTCATTCCCTCTGTACACAATCCCAATGGACCCGAGCCCCTTCCCATTCACTCCCACTGTACACAATCCCAATGAACCCAAACCCCTTCCCATACACTCCCACTGCACACAATCCCAATGGACCAAACCCCTTCCCATTCATTCCCACTGTACACAATCCCAATGGACCCAAACCCCTTCCCATACACTCCCACTGTACACAATCCCAGTGGACCAAACTCCTTCCCATTCACTCCCACTGTACACAATCCCAATGGACCCAAACCCCTTCCCATTCACTCCCACTGTACACAATCCCAATGGACCCAAACCACTTCCCATTCACTCCCACTGTACACAATCCCAATGGAGCCAAACCCCTTCCCATTCACTCCCAGTGTACACAATCCCAATGGACCCAAACCCCTTCCCATTCACTCCCAGTGTACACAATCCCAATGGACCCAAACCACTTCCCATTCAATCCCACTTTACACAACCCCAATGGACCCAAACCCCTTCCCATTCACTCCCGCTGTACAGAATCCCAACGTACCCAAACCCCTTCCCATTCACTCCCATTGTACACAATCCCAATGGACCAAACCCCTTCCCATTTGCTCCCAGTGTACACAATGCAATGGACCAAACCCCTTCCCATTCACTCCCACTATACACAATCCCAATGGACCCAAACCCCTTCCCATTCACTCCCACTGTACACAACCCCAATGGACCCAAACCCCTTCCCATTCACTCCCACTGTACACAATCCCAATGGACCCAAACCCTTTCCCATTCACTCCCACTGTACACAATCCCAATGGACCCAATCCCCTTCCCATACAGTCCCACTGTACACAATCCCAATGGACCAAACCCCTTCCCATTCACTCCCACTGTACACAATCCCAATGGACCAAACCCCTTCCCATTCACTCCCACTCTACACAATCCCAATGGACCCAAACCCTTCCCATTCACTCCCACTGTACACAATCCCAATGGACCCAATCCCCTTCCCATACAGTCCCACTGTACACAATCCCAATGGACCAAACCCCTTCCCATTCACTCCCACTGTACACAATCCCAATGGACCAAACCCCTTCCCATTCACTCCCACTCTACACAATCCCAATGGACCCAAACCCTTCCCATTCACTCCCACTGTACACAATCCCAATGGACCCAAACCCTTCCCATTCACTCCCACTGTACACAATCCCAATGAACCCAAACCCCTTCCCATACACTCCCACTGCACACAATCCCAATGGACCAAACTCCTTCCCATTCACTCCCAGTGTACACAATCCCAATGGACTAAACCCCTTCCCAGTCAATCCCACTGTACACAATCCCAATTGACCCAAGCTCTTTGCTGATCTAAATGCTCCAGACACAATAAATGCAGGATCCTAATCAAGGACTGAGCTGCTCGAATGATCTTGTTCTAAATGTAGACACTAGAGCGGCACCTGGACACAGCAGTACATTTAGACTTCAGCAATCACCCTGCGTAAAGATAGGACTGTGCTGGAATGAGCTGTGAACGACTGATTTAATAGGCTGAACCTCAAGCCCTTCAATGAGCTATTTTAAGCTTCAGGTTATAGAAACCTTGATCCTAGCAGAACATGACTTGTGAAATTCTCACCATTCAACAACATCACATTGTGCCTGGCAACAGGGAACTCGCTGTACGGAGCCACAGACGACACAGCCCCCTGGTATCTCACCAGCTCCACACTCGCAGCTGGAAAGTGATTGCTGCCCCAGTCCAATCTGATCCTGTCATTGTATCAGCAGTGGCTCACTGGGCAGCACTCTCTCGCTTCCTGCGTCAGAAAGTCATAGGTTCGAGCCCCACTCCAGAGACTTGAGCACAAGAATCCAGGCTGACATTCCCAGTGCATTGCTGAGGGAGTGCCGCACTGTCAGAGGGGCAGTACTGAGGGAGCACTGCACTGTCGGAGGGGCAGTACTGAGGGAGCGCCGCACTGTCGGAGGAACAGTACTGAGGGAGCGCCGCACTGTCAGTGGGGCAGTACTGAGGGAGCGCTGCACTGTTGGAGGGGCAGTACTGAGGGAGCGCTGCACTGTCGGAGGGGCAGCACTGACGGAGCGCCGCACTGTCGGAGGGGCAGTACTGAGGGAGCGCCGCACTGTCGGAGAGGCAGTACTGAGGGAGCGCTGCACTGTCGGAGAGGCAGTACTGAGGGAGCGCCGCACTGTCAGAGGGGCAGTACTGAGGGAGCGCCGCACTGTCGGAGGGGCAGTACTGAGGGAGCGCCGCACTGTCGGAGGGGCAGTACTGAGGGAGCGCCGCACTGTCGGAGGGGCAGTACTGACGGAGCGCTGCACTGTCGGAGGGGCAGTACTGAGGGAGCGCCGCACTGTCAGAGAGGCAGTACTGAGGGAGCGCCGCACTGTCGGAGAGGCACTCCTGAGGGAGCGCCGCACTGTCGGAGGGGCAGTACTGAGGGAGTGCCGCACTGTCGGAGGGGCAGTACTGAGGGAGCGCCGCACTGTCGGAGAGGCAGTACTGAGGGAGCGCCGCACTGTCAGAGGGGCAGTACTGAGGGAGCGCCGCACTGTCGGAGGGGCAGTACTGACGGAGCGCCGCACTGTCGGAGGGGCAGTACTGAGGGAGCGCCGCACTGTCGGAGGGGCAGTACTGAGGGAGCGCCGCACTGTCGGAGGGGCAGTACTGAGGGAGCGCCGCACTGTCGGAGGGGCAGTACTGAGGGAGCGCCGCACTGTCAGAGAGGCAGTACTGAGGGAGCGCTGCACTGTCAGAGAGGCAGTACTGAGGGAGCGCCGCACTGTCGGAGAGGCAGTACTGAGGGAGCGCCGCACTGTCGGAGGGGCAGTACTGAGGGAGCGCCGCACTGTCGGAGGGGCAGTACTGAGGGAGCGCCGCACTGTCGGAGGGGCAGTACTGAGTGAGCGCCGCACTGTCGGAGGGGCAGTACTGAGGGAGCGCCGCAATGTCGGAGGGGCAGTACTGAGGGAGCGCCGCACTGTTGGAGGGGCAGTACTGAGGGAGCGCCGCACTGTCGGAGGGGCAGTACTGAGGAAGCGCCGCACTGTTGGAGGGGCAGTACTGAGGGAGCGCCGCACTGTCGGAGGGGCAGTACTGAGGAAGCGCCGCACTGTCGGAGGGGCCGTCTTTTGGGTCAAACTTTAAACTGAGGCCCCATCTGCTCTCTCAGGTGGATGTAAAAGATCCCATGGCACTATTTCGAAGAGGAGCAGGTGGAGTTCTCCCTGGTGTTCTGGGCCAATATTTATCCCTCAACCAACATCACTAAAACAGATTATCTGGTCATTTATCACTTTGTGACGTCCTGTGGTCGTGAAAGGTGCTATAGAAATGCAAGTTCTCTCTTAACTCACCATCCAGCAAGGGTGTCACTAATCTACAGTTAGGGGTGGGAACGCTGGTGTTTTAATCTCCCTCTCCCCTCATGTCCAACCTTAATGGACGACGCCTTAATCCAAGGCCTTATTTGCCCTCTTAAGGCACTATTCGGAGAAGAGCAGGGCGGGGGATCTCCCCAGCGTCCTGGCCAATGTTTATCCCTCGACCAATATCGCTGGTCATGTATTCTATTGCTGGCTGTGGGATCTTGCTGTGCGTGATTCCTGACAAACAGCGTCTGCACTTCAAGAAGTACCTTCACTGGTGATGTGGGCTGACCGAGCAATATTGGCCAGGACACTGGGGATAACTCCCCCCGCTCTTCCAACTGTGCCCTGGGATCCTTAATAATTGGAGGCAAAGGCTTCACTCGGGAGGCTGTGTGCCCCTTCGAGTGCTGCAGATCGAGCACAGCATAAGAGAATATTTGAACACAGGAGGAGGCCATTCAGCCCCTCGAGCCTGTTACACAGGAACAGGAGGAGGCCATTCAGCCCCTCGAGCCTGTTACACAGGAACAGGAGGAGGCCATTCAGCCCCTCGAGCCTGTTACACAGGAACAGGAGGAGGCCATTCAGCCCCTCGAGCCTGTTACACAGGAACAGGAGGAGGCCGTTCAGCCCCTCGAGCCTGTTACACAGGAACAGGAGGAGGCCATTCGGCCCCTCGAGCCTGTTACACAGGAACAGGAGGAGGCCATTCAGCCCCTCGAGCCTGTTACACAGGAGCAGGAGGAGGCCATTCAGCCCCTCGAGCCTGTTACACAGGAACAGGAGGAGGCCATTCAGCCCCTCGAGCCGGTTACACAGGAACAGGAGGAGGCCATTCGGCCCCTCGAGCCTGTTACACAGGAACAGGAGGAGGCCATTCAGCCCCTCGAGCCTGTTACACAGGAACAGGAGGAGGCCATTCAGCCCCTCGAGCCGGTTACACAGGAACAGGAGGAGGCCATTCGGCCCCTCGAGCCTGTTACACAGGAACAGGAGGAGGCCATTCAGCCCCTCGAGCCTTTTACACAGGAACAGGAGGAGGCCATTCAGCCCCTCGAGCCTGTTACACAGGAACAGGAGGAGGTCGTTCAGCCCCCTCGAGCCTGTTACACAGGAACAGGAGGAGGCCATTCAACCCCTCAAGTCTGTTACACAGGAACAGGAGGAGGCCCATTCAGCCCCCTCGAGCCTGTTACACAGGAACAGGAGGAGGCCCATTCAGCCCCCTCGAGCCTGTTACACAGGAACAGGAGGAGGCCATTCAACCCCTCGAGTCTGTTACACAGGAACAGGAGGAGGCCCATTCAGCCCCTCGAGCCTGTTTCACAGGAACAGGAGGAGGCCATTCAGCCCCTCGAGCCTGTTACACAGGAACAGGAGGAGGCCCATTCAGCCCCTCGAGCCTGTTACACAGGAACAGGAGGAGGCCATTCAGCCTCTCGAGCCTGTTACACAGGAACAGGAGGAGGCCATTCAACCCCTCGAGTCTGTTACACAGGAACAGGAGGAGGCCATTCAACCCCTCGAGTCTGTTACACAGGAACAGGAGGAGGCCCATTCAGCCCCTCCAGCCTGTTACACAACGAAAATCCATCAATTTCGGTCTTGAAATTTCCCATTGACCCCCGGCCTCAACAGCTTTTTGGGGGAGAGAGTTCCAGATTTCCACCCCCCTTTGTGTGAAGAAGTGCTTCCTGACATCACCCCTGAACGGCCTGGCTCTAATTTTAAGGCTCTGCCCCCTTGTTCTGGACTCCCCCCCACCAGAGGAAATAGTTTCTCTCGATCCACCCGATCAACTCCTTTAATCATCTTCAACACCTCGATTAGATCACCCCTTAATCTTCTAAACTCAATATACTTAGAGAATTATATCGTGTGTACAGCGCAGGAGGAGGCCTTTCGGCCCATCGTGCCTGTGCCGGCTCTTTGAAAGAGCCCTCCGATTAGTCCCACTCCCCCCTCTGCCAGTGTTTCTGCTCCACAAGAGCCTCCTCCCACCCTCCTCATCGCCCCCTATCACTGTATCCTTCTATTCCTTTCTCCCCTCATGTGTTTATCCAGCTTCCCCTTAAATGCATCTGTAGGGCAGGAATGACGTATGAGGAGAGATTGGGTCGATTGGGCTTATACTCGCTGGAGTTTAAAAGAATGAGAGGAGATCTCATTGAAACTTATAAAATTCTGACAGGACTGGACAGACTAGATGCAGGAAGGATGTTCCCGATGGTCGGGGGAGTCCAGAACCAGGGGTCACAGTCTAACGATAAGGGGTAAGCCATTTAGGACAGAGATGAGGAGGAATTTCTTCACCCAGAGAGTGGTGAACCTGTGGAATTCTCTACCACAGAAGGCAGTTGAGGCCAATTCATTAAATATATTCAAGAAGGAGTTAGATATATTTCTTCAGGCTAAAGGGATCAAGGGGTATGGGGAGAAGGCAGGGACAGGGTACTGAGTTTGGATGATCAGCCATGATCTCATTGAATAGTGGAGCAGGCTCGAGGGGCCGAATGGCTGACTCCTGCTCCTACCTTCTATGTTTCTATGTATACCGCTCTGCTGAAGCCAATGAGTGGAGTCGAGCGGCGAGGTTCAGGAGTCCTCAGCTGAAGGCCGAGTAGACGGGGCCATTCTCCTGTAATGATGTCACAGCGCTCCGCGTTCGTGTCCTCTTTGATCATAACCGATCTTCTTCCCGGGGCCCACTAATAAATCTCAGAACTATGGCATTATTATATTACTAATGTAATAGCTGGTTATCTCTGGAGTATGTCAAGTTGCTTAAGAAGATGAAGGAGAGCGTTTAAACAGCAGGAAGTACAAGGACAATATTGTATCGCGGCCTTCAAACACGAGTCTCCAATTACCAGAGACTGCGGGGCGCGGGGGGCGCGGGGGGGGGTGGGGTAGGAACTATCGTTCGAAGTCTTCCACAATGTTACTCTCCGCAGGGTCAGTGGAAACGAACACCTGAACTCTTTGTACCTCATCCTTGCTACAGGGGGACAGGTTCGCTGGAGTGGAGCTAATTTACAGAACAAACGGGAAACTGTTCAACCTCCGTCGCCTCCAGTCCAGATCCAAGGTCGTTCCATCCTCTGTTGTCGAATTACAGTATGCAGACGACGCTTGCGTCTGCGCTCACTCGGAGGTCGAACTCCAAACCATCGTCAACGCCTTCACTGAAGCGTACGAGAGCATGGGCCTTACACTAAACGTCCGTAAGACAAAGGTCCTCTACCAACCTGCCCCCACCACACAGTGCTGCCCCCCAATTATCAAAATCCACAACAAGGCCTTGGACAACGTGGACCACTTTCCATACCTCGGGAGCCTACTGTCAACAAGGGCAGACGTCGACGACGAAGTCCAACACTGCCTTCAGCGTGCCAGTGCAGCCTTCGGTCGCCTGAGGAAGAGAGTGTTTGAAGACAAGGACCTCAAACCCAGCACTAAGCTCATGGTCTACAGAGCAGCAGTGATACCCGCCCTGCTGTGTGCCTCAGAGACATGGACCATGTACAGCAGGCACCTCAAAGCACTGGAGAGGTACCACCAACGCTGCCTCCGCAAGATCCTGCAAATCCATTGGCAGGATAGGCGCACCAACGTCAGTGTTCTCGCTCAGGCCAACATCCCCAGCATTGAAGCTTTGACCACACTCGATCAGCTCCGATGGACGGGTCACATTGTCCGCATGCCCGATGCAAGACTCCCAAAACAAGCGCTCTACTCGGAGCTCCGGCACGGCAAGAGAGCCCCAGGTGGGCAGAGGAAACGCTTCAAGGACACCCTCAAAGCCTCCTTGAAAAAGTGTAACATCCCCACCGACACCTGGGAATCCCCGGCCCAAGACCGCACAAAGTGGAGGAGAAGCATCCGGGAAGGCGCCGAACACCTCGAGTCTCTTCGCCGGGAGCAAGCGGAAGCCAAGCGCAGGCAGCGGAAGGAGCGCACGTCAACCCAAGCACCCCACCCACCCGCCCCTTCAACCACCGTCTGCCCCACCTGTGACAGAGACTGTAGGTCCTGCATTGGACTCATCAGTCACCTGAGAACTCATTCTTAGTGTGGAAGCAAGTCATCCTCGGTTCCGAGGGACTGCCTAAGAAGGAGAAGAAGGAGGGGACAGGTTCAAACCGAGAATTTCCTTTCCAGGGGGGCAGCAGGCGTGGGGTGTGTGGGCCAGGATGGACTGCAAGGCCCTGGGGTGGTTTGGGAGGGAGGGAGTGGTGGGGGGGGTGGGGGGGGAATGTCGAGGGGCGTGACGCCAACAAGCTGAACAACTGACCTTTCACCTGGGAATTTCTGGCAAGATCCTGCTCTTCCATTTAGATTTAATTTGAAACAAGGCTATCAAAGCTGCAATCTTTGGAGAGCCTGCTCCCCTCCCCCGCAGCCCCGGGGTGATTTAATAGGCCCAATGCTCCAGCGCGCTAGAGGTACAATCCCAGCCAGGCCCTTACCCTGCCCCCCCTCCTCCTCCCCGGCCCCGTGCTCCCATGCCGAGCCTGCGCGGACCGAGCCAGTCTCAGCCTGGGGCTCCGAGTCTCCAAGGGCCGGCTGGGGGCAGAGGAGGAGGGCAATCCAACAGCCGGGCTTCCCTCTCCTCCAGGCTGATGGGGACAGGTCCAGGTGGTGACGCCGCCTGCGGTCGAATAGCAGGCAAGCCCGGGTGAAGAAGTTTTATGGGGTTAACAGATGGACTGGGGGGAGGTGGGCTGTGGGGTGGAACGCATGCCCCGGCAAGAAACGGGGGGGAGGGGGGGTGGAGGGGGGGTGGAGGGAGAAGCAGGGGACAGGTCGAGGTGCGGGGCGTGCTGGAGGAGCCTTACCTGGGAACAGCTTAGGACGTCGGGCCCTGTCGACCTGGCCTCATTCGATGAGTTCAGCGTCCTGATCAAAGCCAGCTGTCTCTCCCCTGTTAAAATTCACTTTCAGTGTCCGAGCTGACAGCGGGGGAGCTGTGATCGATGGGGTGAAGCAATTCATCGCCAACTCTCCCATACAGCTCCTCCAGAAAGGCACGCTGCCGGGAATTGGAGGTATTTGCACTTAAAAGGAATGCGGGGCAGAAGTGATTTATCCAAAGGGGCTGTAGGAAATGGTGCACGAGGTTTTTTATTATCGGTTTGATTTTAAAAACGGGGGAAATCAGGATTGAATTCAGCAAAATCCAGCTCTTAAAGAAACACTTGCATTTCCGCCGCGCCTTTCAGCACCTCAGGACGTCCCAAAGCGCTTTACACCCAATGAGGCAATCTTTGAAGTGTGGTCACTGTTGTAATGTAGGAAACGCAGCAACCAATTTGCGCACAGCAAGCTCCCACAACCAACAATGTGATAATGACCCAATAATCTGTTTTAATAATGTTGGTTGAGGGATAAATATTGGCCCCAGGACACCGGGTAGAATTCCCCCTGCTCTTCTTCGAAATAGTGGCCGTGGGATCTTTTACATCCACCTGAGAGGGCAGACGGGGCCTCGGTTTAACGTCTCATCCAAAAGACGGCACCTCCGACAGTGCGGCGCTCCCTCAGTACTGCCCCTCTGACAGTGCGGCGCTCCCTCAGT
>NW_028225182.1:55809171-55811671 GCF_052327205.1 Somniosus microcephalus | reverse complement strand
ATAAACCCCCCCGAACCCCTCGATTAGATTCCAGCCTGTAACTCACTCCCGGGTATCCCTTATTCTATATATAAACCCCCCGAACCCCTCGATTAGATTCCAGCCTGTAACTCACTCCCGGGTATCTGTTATTCTATATATAAACCCCCCTGAACCCCTCGATTAGATTCCAGCCTGTAACTCACTCCCGGGTATCCGTTATTCTATATATAAACCCCCCCCGAACCCCTCGATTAGATTCCAGCCTGTAACTCACTCCCGGGTATCTGTTATTCTATATATAAACCCCCCGAACCCCTCGATTAGATTCCAGCCTGTAACTCACTCCCGGGTATCTGTTATTCGGTATATAAACCCCCCCGAACCCCCCCGATTAGATTCCAGCCTGTAACTCACTCCCGGGTATCTGTTATTCTATATATAACCCCCCCCGAACCCCCCGAATAGATACAGCCTGTAACTCACTCCCGGGTATCCGTTATTCTATATATAAACCCCCCGAACCCCTCGATTAGATTCCAGCCTGTAACTCACTCCCAGGTATCTATTATTCTATATATAAACCCCCCCCCGAACCCCCCGATTCGATTCCAGCCTGTAACTCACTCCCGGGTATCTGTTATTCTATATATATACCCCCCGAACCCCTCGATTAGATTCCAGCCTGTAACTCACTCCCGGGTATCTGTTATTCTATATATAAACCCCCGAACCCCTCGATTAGATTCCAGCCTGTAACTCACTCCCGGGTATCCGTTATTCTATATACAAACCCCCCGAACCCCTCGATTAGATTCCAGCCTGTAACTCACTCCCGGGTATTTGTTATTCTATATATAAACCCCCCGAACCCCTTGATTAGATTCCAGCCTGTAACTCACTCCCGGGTATCTGTTATTCTATATATAAACCCCCCGAACCCCTCGATTAGATTCCAGCCTGTAACTCACTCCCGGGTATCTGTTATTCTGTATATAAACCCCCCCGAACCCCCCGATTAGATTCCAGCCTGTAACTCACTCCTGGGTATCTGTTATTCTATATATAAACCCCCCCGAACCCCTCGATTAGATACAGCCTGTAACTCACTCCCGGGTATCCGTTATTCTATATATAAACCCCCTGAACCCCTCGATTAAATTCCAGCCTGTAACTCACTCCCGGGTATCTGTTATTCTACATATAAACCCCCCCGAACCCCTCGATTAGATTCCAGCCTGTAACTCACTCCCGGGTATCTGTTATTCTATATATAAACCCCCCGAACCCCTCGATTAACTGTCCAGAGGTTGTGAAAGGCGCTATAGAAATGCAAGTCAGGAGAGGATCGGGACCAGACGGAATACATCCCGCGGGCCTGAGCTCAGCAAAGATCAACATCAGTGGAGACGAGAAAAGAAATAAACCCAATTTTTTTTTCCCTCTTGTTGCTGCGGTGACAACTCTCCTTTGGGTCGAGGGGCACAATCCTGCGATCGAGACTTTTTTTCCCTCTTGTCCGCAATTGGTTCGTGCCCGAGCTGCGTCTGGTCCTCATTCCCGGAATGGAAGACAGATGAGAGGGGGGATCCGGGTCAGTGCTGATAACGGGAGCTGGCTCCGGAGGGCTAAATATAGACGGATGGCAGATAAAGGCTGGTGTTCCGTCTCCCCGAAGGTCTGGGCGGAGAGACACATGTTGGGATTCGCAATGATTGAGCATGCTCAGTGAGCAAGCTAGGGGTCAGGCTGTGCGAGTTCAGCAACTTCATTTATTAGTGGGGGAGGTTAAACTGCAGACTACTTAAATAAAAAAAGAGAGTTGACAATTTCTAATCTCTGTAAACAGGGATTATCATCTCCCCCCTAGGGGTCCGAGCACAATATGCAGGATTCCAGTCTCAGGGCCGACTTTTGTTAGACTCTCCAGCCTCACTCTGTTGGAGTCAAGACTCATCGCCCACCTAACGCCAAGGGTGGCGGCACTGGCTCACTAGGTCGCACTCGCGTCAGAGGTTCGACCGTTCCAGTCCCACTCCAGAGACTTGAGCCCCTTAATCCAGACCGACACTCCCACAGCCAGTACTGAGGGAGTGCTGCCCAGTCGGAGGAGCTGTTAAACTGCCCCTCCGACAGTGCGGCACTCCCTCAGTACTGACCCTCCAACAGTGCGCCCCTCCGACAGTGCAGCTCTCCCTCAGCACTGCAGCTCCGACAGTGCGCCCCTCCGACAGTGCGGCGCTCCCTCAGTACTGCCGCTCCGACAGTGCGCCCCTCCGACAGTGGGGCGCTCCCTCAGTACTGCCCCTCCGACAGTGCGCCCCTCCGACAGTGCAGCGCTCCCTCAGTACTGACCCTCCGACAGTGCGCCCCTCCGACAGTGCGGCGCTCCCTCAGTACTGACCCTCCGACAGTGCGCCCCTCCGACAGTGCGGCGCTCCCTCAGTACTGACCCTCCGACAGTGCGCCCCTCCGACAGTGCGGCGCTCCCTCAGTACTGACCCTCCGACAGTGCGCCCCT
>NW_028225182.1:55746688-55808671 GCF_052327205.1 Somniosus microcephalus | reverse complement strand
TGGTTCACTCGGATTGGTGTTTGGACGGCTGTGTTGGTCTGGGGCTGGTCAGGGTCCGGCTGAGTACTTAGTTTCAGTAGCAGCTGACTCAGGGGACTCTTTTCTGGGTTTAGCTCTTGGGTCTGAAAGGCTTTGAAATGAAGGGTGTCTGGGGAGCTAGATTTGAGGTGATTTAGGAAGTTTAGTGCTCGTTTTTGGATGTTTATTATCAGTGGGTATCTGCCTAGTTCGGCTCTGCATGCATTTGTTGGCGTTTTTCTTTCTCTCTCTCTCGACCCCGCTCTCTCTCTCTCTCTCTCTTTCTCGACCACTCTCTCTCTCTCTCTCTTGACCCCGCTCTCTCTCTCGACCCCGCTCTTTCTCTCTTTCTCTCTCTCTCGACCCCGCTCTCTCTCTCTCTCGACCCCCCCGCTCTCTCTCTCTCTCTCTCTCGACCCCGCTCTCTCTCTCTCTCTCTCTCTCGACCCCCCGCTCTCTCTCTCTCTCGACTCCGCTCTCTCTCCAATTCCAATTCCAATTAAAATGCTTTATTGGCATGAAAGTTTACAGAGAACCATATTGCCAAAGCTTACATAGCAAAAAGGTACAGTTTTCCAACATTCTGTAGGTGTCAATCGATTTGATATTTGTTGGGTACATACAATATTACTTTTAAACAATATTAATTTTAAAGTCTTTGTACTTCATTTGGTACGTTCAATATTAATTTTAAACAGTCTTAATTTTAAACAGTCCTCAGGTTGTGACATGTTGTTACATATTTGGCCCCAAGGTATGGTCTGTCTCCTTCTCCTAGGACTAATCTCAATTTTGACAGATCATCCAATTCCTTGAAATCTGGGGTTGTTTGGCTTAGCTTGTTGAATAATATGTTTCTTGATGTGTTGAATTTTTCGCATTTTAGGAGGAAATGCATTTCTGTTTCAACCTCGCCAGCCAGACATTGATCGCATATTCTATTCTCTCTAGGCTGCCAGGATTTCTTGTATCTGCCTTTTTCAATTTCCAGTTGGTGGTCGCTTAGTCTGTACCTGGTGAGGGTCTGTCTCTGTTTTGTGTCTCTGATGGTCGTGAGGTAGTCTGCCAGTTTATATTCTCTTTTTAGGGCCCGGTAACATTCTAATCTGCTTTGGCTTTCGGTTATTTTGTTCCAATGTTCCAGGTAGGTTTCTTTGCATTTTTTAATGATTTGGTTCACTCGGATTGGTGTTTGGGCGGCTGTGTTGGTCTGGGGGCTGGTCAGGGTCCGGCTGAGTACTTAGTTTCCGTAGCAGCTGACTCTCAGGGGACTCTTTTTCTGGGTTTAGCTCTTGGGTCTGAAAGGCTTTGAAATGAAGGGTGTCTGGGGAGCTAGATTTGAGGTGATTTAGGAAGTTTAGTGCTCGTTTTTGGATGTTTATTATCAGTGGGTATCTGCCTAGTTCGGCTCTGCATGCATTTGTTGGCGTTTTCCTTTGGGTGCGAAGGATGCTTCGGCAGAATTCTGCATGTAGGGCTTCTATTGTATGTTTTTCCCATTTAGTGTAGCTTTGGTGATTTAGCGGGCCCCCATACTTCACTACCGTACAGTGCAATGGGCAGGATTATGCTGTCAAATATTTTGAGCCAGATTTTGATTGGGATTTGGATGTTGTAGAATTTTCTTTTTATTGCATATAGGGCTCTTCGGGCTTTTCCTTTTAGTGCATTCACTGCTATGCTGAAGCTCCCTGATGCTGTAATAGTTAGACCAAGGTAGGTGTAGCTCATAGTGTGTCCTATAGTGATATCACTGAGGGTAAACTGGTATTTGTTTTCCTGACATCTGGGCCTTTTTTGAAAAATCATGATGTTGGTTTTCTTTAGATTTACTGTTAGAGCCCAATTTTGGCAGTATTTGTCGAGTAGGTCTAGTTGTTGCTGTAATCCCTGTTCTGTGGGAGACAGCAGAACCAGGTCGTCCGCATAGAACAGGGATTTCACTCTCTCTCTCTCTCTCTCTCGACCCCGCACTTTCTCTCTCTCTCTCTCGACCTTCGCTCTCATCTCTCTCTCTCTCGACCCCGCTCTCTCTCTCTCTCTCTCTCTCTCTCGACCCCGCTCTCTCTCTCTCTCTCGACCCCGCTCTCTCTCTCTGTGTCTCCCTCTCTCTCGACCCCTCATTCTCTCTCTCGACCCCCGCACTATCTCTCTCTCTCGACCCCGCTCTCTCTCTCTCTCTCTCTCTCTCTCGACCCCGCTCTCTCTCTCTCTCTCGACCCCGCTCTCTCTCTCTCTCTCTATCGACCCCGCTCTCTCTCTCTCTCTCGACCCCCGCTCTCTCTCTCTCGACCCCGCTCTCTCTCTCTCTCTGTCTCTCGACCCCGCTCTCTCTCTCTCTCTCTCTCTCTATCGACCCCGCTCTCTCTCTCTCTCTCGACCCCCGCTCTCTCTCTCTCGACCCCGCTCTCTCTCTCTCTCTCTCTCGACCCCGCTCTCTCTCTCTCTCTCTCTCTCTCTCGACCCCGCTTCTCTCTCTCTCTCTCTCTCTCTCTCTCGACCCCCGCTCTCTCTCTCTCTCTCTCTCTCTCTCGACCCCGCTCTCTCTCTCTCTCTCGACCCCGCTCTCTCTCTCTCTCTTCGACCCCGCTCTCTCTCTCTCTCTCGACCCCGCTCTCTCTCTCTCTCTCTATCTCTCCCTCTCGACCCCGCTCTCTCGCTCTCTCTCTCTCGACCCCGCTCTCTCTCTCTCGACCCCGCTCTCTCTCTCTCTCTCTCGACCCCCGCTCTCTCTCTCTCTCTCTCTCTCTATATCGACCCCGCTCTCTCTCTCTCTCTCGACCCCCGCTCTCTCTCTCTCCAATTCCAATTCCAATTCCAATTAAAATGCTTTATTGGCATGAAAGTTTACAGAGAACCATATTGCCAAAGCTTACATAGCAAAAAGGTACAGTTTTCCAACATTCTGTAGGTGTCAATCGATTTGACATTTGTTGGGTATATACAATATTACTTTTAAACAATATTAATTTTAAACAGTCTTTGTACTTCATTTGGTACGTTCAATATTAATTTTAAACAGTCTTAATTTTAAACAGTCCTCAGGTTGTGACATGTTTGTTACATATCTCTCTCTCGACCCCGCTCTCTCTCTCTCTCTCTCTCTCTCTCGACCCCGCTCTCTCTCTCTCTCGACCCCGCTCTCTCTCTCTCTCTCTCTCTCTCTCCTCCGCTCTCTCTCTCTCTCTCTCTCGAACCCGCTCTCTCTCTCTCTCTCTCTCGACCCCGCTCTCTCGCTCTCTCTCTCTCTCTCTCTCTCGACCCCCCCTCTCTCTCTCGACCCCGCTCTCTCTCTCGCTCTCTCTCTCTCTCTCGACCCCGCTCTCTCTTTCTCTCTCTCTCTCGACCCCGCTCTCCCTCTCTCTCTCTCTCTCTCGACCCCGCTCTCTCTCTCTCTCTCTCTCTCTCTCGACCCCGCTCTCTCTCTGCTCTCTCGACCACTCTCTCTCTCTCTCTCTTGACCCCGCTCTCTCTCTCTCTCTCGACCCCGCTCTTTCTCTCTTTCTCTCTCTCTCTCGACCCCGCTCTCTCTCTCTCTCTCTCTCTCTCGACCCCCCCGCTCTCTCTCTCTCTCTCTCGACCCCACTCTCTTGCTCTCTCTCTCTCTCTCTCTCTCTCTCTCGACCCCGCTCTCTCTCTCTCTCTCTCTCTCTCGACCCCGCACTTTCTCTCTCTCTCTCTCGACTCCGCTCTCTCTCTCTCTCGACCCCGCTCTCTCTCTGTCTCTCTCTCTCTCTCTCTCTCTCTCGACCCCGCTCTCTCTCTCTCTCTCTCTCTCTCGACACCGCTCTCGCTCTCATCTCTCTCTCTCTCGACCCCGCTCTCTCTCTCTCTCTCTCTCGACCCCGCTCTCTCTCTCTCTCTCTCTCTCTCTCTCGACCCCGCTCTCTCTCTCTCTCTCGACCCCGCTCTTTCTCTCTTTCTCTCTCTCTCTCGACCCCGCTCTCTCTCTCTCTCTCTCTTCCAACCCTGCTCTCCCGCTCTCTCGATTCCGCTCTGACACAGTCTTGCCAGTCTCTCCTATTCTCCTCTTTCTCAACTCTCTCAAGCTCTTGCTCTGTGTCTCTGCCTCCACTCTGAATCATCCTCACTCCCTCCATTCATTCTCCAGCCCCATTTCTCTAGACATTTCTCCCTGCCTCTCACTTTCTTAACCTTCCTGCTCCCTGGTAACTCTCTCCCTTCTCCCCAGTCTCTATAACTGATCTATCATTCTGTCTCTTGCGCCACATCCAACAATCTCTCTCCCCCATCAAAGATATTTTTTTGAAATTTTGATGTTTAGGTTGAGTGACGAGTGAAACACACTACTGCTTTTTACTGTCCCCATCAAACACTCCCAGGGCAGGTACAGCACGGGGTTAGATACAGAGTAAAGCTCCCTCTACACTGTCCCATCAAACACTCCCAGGGCAGGTACAGCATGGGTTAGATACAGAGTAAAGCTCCCTCAACACTGTCCCATCAAACACTCCCAGGGCAGGTACAGCACGGGTTAGATACAGAGTAAAGCTCCCTCTACACTGTCCCACCAAACACTCCCAGGGCAGGTACAGCACGGGTGAGATACAGAGTAAAGCTCCCTCTACACTGTCCCCATCAAACACTCCCAGGGCAGGTACAGCACGGGTTAGATGCAGAGTAAAGCTCCCTCTACACTGTCCCCATCAAACACTGCCAGGGCAGGTACAGCACGGGGTTAGATACAGAGTAAAGCTCCATCTACACTGTCCCATCAAACACTGTCAAGGCAGGTACAACACGGGTTAGATACAGAGTATAGATCCCTCTACACTGTCCCATCAAACACTCCCGGGGCAGGTACAGCACGGGTTAGATACAGAGTAAAGCTCCCTCTACACTGTCCCATCAAACACTCCCAGGGCAGGTACAGCATGGGTTAAATACATAGTAAAGCTCCCTCTACACTGTCCCATCAAACACTCCCAGAGCAGGTGCAGCACGGGTTAGTTACAGAGTAAAGCTCCCTCTACACTGTCCCATCAAACACTCCCAGGGCAGGTACAGCACGGGTTAGATACAGAGTAAAGCTCCCTCTACACTGTCCCATCAAACACTCCCGGGGCAGGTACAGCATGGGTTAGATACAGAGTAAAGCTCCCTCTACACAGTCCCATCAAACACTCCCAGGGCAGGTACAGCACGGGTTAGATACAGAGTAAAGCTCCCTCTACACTGTCCCATCAAACACTCCCAGGGCAGGTACAGCACGGGTTAGATACAGAGTAAAGCTCCCTCTGCACTGTCCCATCAAACACTCCCAGGGCAGGTACAGCACGGGTTAGATACAGAGTAAAGCTCCCTCTACACAGTCCCATCAAACACTCCCAGGGCAGGTACAGCACGGGTTAGATACAGAGTAAAGCTCCCTCTACACTGTCCCATCAAACACTCCCAGGGCAGGTACAGCACGGCGTTAGATACGGAGTAAAGCTCCCTCTACACTGTCCCATCATACACTCCCAGGGCAGGTACAGCACGGGTAAGATACAGAGTAAAGCTCCCTCTACACTGTCCCCTTCAAACACTGCCAGGGCAGGTACAGCACGGGTTAGATACAGAGTAAAGCTCCCTCTACACTGTCCCCATCATACACTCCCAGGGCAGGTACAGCACGGGATAGATACGGAGTAAAGCTCCATCTACACTGTCCCATCAAACACTGCCAGGGCAGGTACAACACGGGTTACATACAGAGTAAAGCTCCCTCTACACTGTCCCATCAAACACTCCCGGGGCAGGTACAGCACGGGTTAGATGCAGAGTAAAGCTCCCTCTGCACTGTCCCCATCAAACACTCCCAGGGCAGGTACAGCACGGGTTAGATACAGAGTATACCTCCCTCTACACTGTCCCATCAAACACTCCCGGAGCAGGTACAGCACGGGTTAGATACAGAGTAAAGCTCCCTCTACACTGTCCCATCAAACAATCAAGTGACCCGGGGTCCTTTACATCTACTGGAACAGGCAAACAAGAGCCAACTCACCCGAGAGAACAGACTGGACCTCAGTCTAGATTTCATTTGAGAGACTGCTCCTCTGACAGTGCGGCACTTCCTCAGTACTACCCCTCCGACAGTGCGGCGCTCCCTCAGTACTGCCACTCCGACAGTGCGGCGCTCCCTCAGTACTGCCCCTGCGACAGTGCGGCACTGCCTCAGCACTGCCCCTCCAACAGTGCGGCGCTCCCTCAGTACTGCCCCCTCCGACAGTGCGGCGCTCCCTCAGTACTGCCCCTCCGACAGTACCACACTCCCTCAGTACTGCCCCTCCGACAGTGCGGCGCTCCCTCAGTACTGCCCCTCCGACAGTGCGGCGCTCCCTCAGTACTGCCCCTCCGACAGTGCGGCGCTCCCTCAGTACTGCCGCAACGACAGTGCGGCGCTCCCTCAGTACTGCCCCTCCGACAGTGCGGCGCTCCCTCAGTACTGCCCCTCCGACAGTGCGGCACTCCCTCAGTACTGCCCCTCCGACAATGCGGCGCGCCCTCAGTACTATCTCTCTGACAGTGCGGCGCTCCCTCAGTACTGCCCCTCCGACAGTGCGGTGCTCCCTCACTACTGCCCCTCCGACAGTGCGGCGCTCCCTCAGTACTGCCCCTCCGACAGTGCGGCGCTCCCTCAGTACTGCCCCTCCGACAGTGAGGTGCTCCCTCAGTACTGACCCTCCGACAGTGCGGCGCTCCCTCAGTACTGTCCCTCCGACAGTGCGGTGCTCCCTCAGTACTGCCCCTCCAACAGTGCGGCGCTCCCTCAGTACTGCCCCTCCGACAGTGCGGCGCTCCCTCAGTACTGCCCCTCCTACAGTGCGGCGCGCCCTCAGTAATGCCCCTCCGACAGTGCGGCACTCCCTCAGTACTGTCCCTCCGACAGTGCGGGGCTCCCTCAGTACTGCCCCTCCGACAGTGCGGCGCTCCCTCAGTACTGCCCCTCCTACAGTGCGGCGCGCCCTCAGTAATGCCCCTCCGACAGTGCGGCGCTCCCTCAGTACTGCCCCTCCGACAGTGCGGCTCTCCCTCAGTACTGCCTCTCCGACAGTGCGGCGCGCCCTCAGTACTGCCCCTCCGACAGTGCCGGGCTCCCTCAGTACCGCCCCTCCGACAGTGCGGCGCTCCCTCAGTACTGCCCCTCCGACAGTGCGGCGCTCCCTCAGTACTGCCCCTCCGACAGTGCGGCGCTCCCTCAGTACTGCCCCTCCGACAGTGCTGCGCTCCCTCAGTACTACCCCTCCGACAGTGCGGCGCTCCCTCAGCTCTGCCCCTCCGACAGTGCGGCGCTCCCTCAGTACTGCCCCTCTGACAGTGCGGCACTCCCTCAGTACTGCCCCTCCGACAGTGCGGCGCGCCCTCAGTACTGCCCCTCCGACAGTGCGGCGCTCCCTCAGTACTGCCCCTCCGACAGTGCGGCGCTCCCTCAGTACTGCCCCTCCGACAGTGCGGCGCTCCCTCAGTACTGACCCTCCGACAGTGCGGCGCTCCCTCAGTACTGCCCCTCCGACAGTGCGGCGCTCCCTCAGTCCTGCCCCTCCGACAGTGCGGCGCTCCCTCAGTACTGCCCCTCCGACAGTGCGGCGCTCCCTCAGTACTGCCCCTCCGACAGTGCGGCGCTCCCTCAGTACTGCCCCTCCGACAGTGCGGCGCTCCCTCAGTACTGCCCCTCCGACAGTGCGGCGCTCCCTCAGTACTGACCCTCCGACAGTGCGGCGCTCCCTCAGTACTGCCCCTCCGACAGTGCGGCGCTCCCTCAGTACTGCCCCTCCTACAGTGCGGCGCGCCCTCAGTAATGCCCCTCCGACAGTGCGGCACTCCCTCAGTACTGTCCCTCCGACAGTGCGGGGCTCCCTCAGTACTGCCCCTCCGACAGTGCGGCGCTCCCTCAGTACTGCCCCTCCTACAGTGCGGCGCGCCCTCAGTAATGCCCCTCCGACAGTGCGGCGCTCCCTCAGTACTGCCCCTCCGACAGTGCGGCTCTCCCTCAGTACTGCCTCTCCGACAGTGCGGCGCGCCCTCAGTACTGCCCCTCCGACAGTGCCGGGCTCCCTCAGTACCGCCCCTCCGACAGTGCGGCGCTCCCTCAGTACTGCCCCTCCGACAGTGCGGCGCTCCCTCAGTACTGTCCCTCCGACAGTGCGGCGCTCCCTCAGTACTGCCCCTCCGACAGTGCTGCGCTCCCTCAGTACTACCCCTCCGACAGTGCGGCACTCCCTCAGCTCTGCCCCTCCGACAGTGCGGCGCTCCCTCAGTACTGCCCCTCTGACAGTGCGGCACTCCCTCAGTACTGCCCCTCCGACAGTGCGGCGCGCCCTCAGTACTGCCCCTCCGACAGTGCGGCGCTCCCTCAGTACTGCCCCTCCGACAGTGCGGCGCTCCCTCAGTACTGCCCCTCCGACAGTGCGGCGCTCCCTCAGTACTGACCCTCCGACAGTGCGGCGCTCCCTCAGTACTGCCCCTCCGACAGTGCGGCGCTCCCTCAGTACTGCCCCTCTGACAGTGCGGCGCTCCCTCAGTACTGCCCCTCCGACAGTGCGGCGCTCCCTCAGTACTGCCCCTCCGACAGTGCGGCGCTCCCTCAGTACTGCCCCTCCGACAGTGCGGTGCTCCCTCAGTACTGCCCCTCCGACAGTGCGGCGCTCCCTCAGTACTGCCCCTCCGACAGTGCGGCGCTCCCTCAGTACTGCCCCTCCGACAGTGCGGCACTCCCTCAGTACTGACCCTCCGACAGTGCGGCGCTCCCTCAGTACTGACCCTCCGACAGTGCGGCGCTCCCTCAGTACTGCCCCTCCGACAGTGCGGCGCTCCCTCAGTACTGGCAATGTCGGAGGTGCCGTCTTTCGGATGAGACGTTAAACCGAGGCCCCGTCTGCTCTCTCAGGTGGACGTAAAAGATCCCGTGGCACTATTTCGAAGAAGAGCAGGGGGAGTTCTCCCCGGTGTCCTGGGGCCAATATTTATCCCTCAATCAACATCACTAAAACAGATGATCTGGTCATTATCACATTGCTGTGTGTGGGAGCTTGCTGTGCGCAAGTTGGCTGCCGCGTTTCCCACATTACAACAGTGACCACACTTCAAAAAAAAGTAGGTCATTGGCTATAAAGCGCTTTGGGACGTCGTGTGCTGGTGAAAGGCGCTGGAGAAGCACGAATCTTTCTTTTATTAACTTCCATAATTTAGAAAAGAACAGGAGGGGAAAAGATCGAAGGGGAGGGACAGCGACCTTGTCTGGGAAAAATCACCGCTAAACCCTGCAATGGCAAAAGTAATTGCTTCGGATAAAAGGTTTATTTTTGAAAAATGAAGTCGAGGCCTAGTAACGTTGCTAGGCAGGCCCTGAGATGTGCCTGCCTAGCAACCAGACCCTATTGCAGACTCCCAATCACCTCATACAGACACACGAAAGCAGAGAATTAATAAAAGGACCTTTGAGCCCCATCTTACTCCAGTTCACTTCACAAAGCGTCAGCTGCATGGCGGACTCGACCCGACCCAATTAATCTCCGAGGAAATGTTGTACAAGGCCTTTCCCTCACCTCACGGAGGCAGCGAAGCAGAACGCAAGGTCCAACCTCGCATTCCACCCCCAGTCGCTGCCGTAACCATTCCACAGTCCCTGCTCCTCAGGATCTCTCTCCCCTCCCTCCCACCGCACACTCTCGTCCACAAACCTTCCTTTTGTCTTTCTTAACAACAGCAACCTGCATTTATACAGCGCCTTTAACGTAGTAAATTGTCCCAAGGCGCGTCACAGGAGCATAAATTACACACCGAGCCACATAAGGAGATATTAGGACAGGTGACCAAAAGCTTGGTCAAAGACGGAGGTTTGAAGGAGCCTCTTAAAGGAGGAGAGAGAGGCGGAGAGGTTTAGGGAGGGAATTCCAGAGCTCGGGGCCCAGGCAGCTGAAGGCACGGCCGCCAATGGTGGAGCGATGGAAATCGGGGGATGTTCAAGAGGGCAGAATTAGAGGAGCGCAGAGATCTCGGGGGGTTGTGGGGCTGGAGGGGGTTACAGAGATAGGGAGGGGTGTAGGGGCTGGAGGAGGTTACAGAGATAGGGAGGGTTGTGGGGCTGGAGGAGGTTACAGAGATAGGGAGGGTTGTCGGGGCTGGAGGAGGTTACAGAGATAGGGAGGGGTGTAGGGGCTGGAGGAGGTTACAGAGATAGGGAGGGGTGTAGGGGCTGGAGGAGGTTACAGAGATAGGGAGGGTTGTGGGGCTGCAGGAGGTTACAGAGATAGGGAGGGGTGTAGGGCTGCAGGAGGTTACAGAGATAGGGAGGGGGGTAGGGCTGGAGGAGGTTACAGAGATAGGGAGGGGTGTAGGGGCTGGAGGAGGTTACAGAGATAGGGAGGGTTGTGGGGCTGCAGGAGGTTACAGAGATAGGGAGGGGGGTAGGGCTGGAGGAGGTTACAGAGATAGGGAGGGTTGTGGGGCTGCAGGAGGTTACAGAGATAGGGAGGGGGGTAGGGCTGGAGGAGGTTACAGAGATAGGGAGGGTTGTGGGGCTGCAGGAGGTTACAGAGATAGGGAGGGGGTAGGGCTGGAGGAGGTTACAGAGATAGGGAGGGCTGTAGGGGCTGGAGGAGGTTACAGAGATAGGGAGGGTTGTGGGGCTGGAGGAGGTTACAGAGATAGGGAGGGTTGTAAGGGGCTGGAGGAGGTTACAGAGATAGGGAGGGTTGTAAGGGGCTGGAGGAGGTTACAGAGATAGGGAGGGTTGTAGGGGCTGGAGGAGGTTACAGAGATAGGGAGGGTTGTAGGGCTGGAGGAGGTTACAGAGATAGGGAGGGTTGTAGGGGCTAGAGGAGGTTACAGAGATAGGGAGGGTTGTAGGGGCTGGAGGAGGTTACAGAGAGGGAGGGTTGTGGGGCTGGAGGAGGTTACAGAGATAGGGAGGGTTGTAGGGGCTGGAGGAGGTTACAGAGATAGGGAGGGTTGTAGGGGCTGGAGGAGGTTACAGAGATAGGGAGTGTTGTAGGGGCTGGAGGAGGTTACAGAGATAGGGAGGGTTGTGGGGCTGGAGGAGGTTACAGAGATAGGGAGGGTTGTAGGCCTGGAGGAGGTTACAGAGATAGGGAGGGGTGTAGGGGCTGGAGGAGGTTACAGAGATAGGGAGGGGTGTAGGGCTGGAGGAGGTTACAGAGACAGGGAGGGTTGTAGGGGCTGGAGGAGGTTACAGAGATAGGGAGGGTTGTAGGGCTGGAGGAGGTTACAGAGATCGGGAGGGTTGTAGGGGCTGGAGGAGGTTA
This sequence comes from Somniosus microcephalus, assembly GCF_052327205.1. NCBI lineage: Eukaryota > Metazoa > Chordata > Chondrichthyes > Squaliformes > Somniosidae > Somniosus > Somniosus microcephalus. The sequence goes on along the minus strand of NW_028225182.1, from coordinate 55,797,383 downwards.
CAGAGATAGGGAGGGTTGTAGGGGCTGGAGGAGGTTACAGAGATAGGGAGGGTTGTAGGGGCTGGAGGAAGTTACAGAGATAGGGAGGGTTGTGGGGCTGGAGGAGGTTACAGAGATAGGGAGGGTTGTAGGGGCTGGAGGAGGTTACAGAGATAGGGAGGGTTGTGGGGCTGGAGGAGGTTACAGAGATAGGGAGGGTTGTGGGGCTGGAGGAGGTTACAGAGATAGGGAGGGGAGCGAGGGCCATGGAGGGATTTGAACCCGAGGATGAGAATTTTTTTAATCGAGGTGTTGCCGGACCGGGAGCCAGTGTCGGTCAGCGAGCACGGGGGGTGATGTGTGAACAGGACTCGGGGCGAGTTAGGACACGGGGCGGCAGAGTTCTGGATGAGCTGAAGTTTACGGAGGGCGGACGGCGGGAGGACGGACAGAACAGTGAGACACTGTGATGGGGAGGCGTGCGGTTTTGATCACTGGGCTGATCGCAGTCCACACGACAGCTGGTGGCTTACTGGAAATAAACGGGGGGAAAGATTTTCAAACTGGTTTTCAGAATTACCCCTGGTCTCACCTGCTTCTGTCAAAGATTTCAAGTTGAGGATGTGGTGGGGGTCGGAGGTGGGCGGGGGCAATCCACCCGCCCCGAACCATGCAGCCTCCGCCAGCAAATAGCGATGAACTGGGATATGTCTAGGATCACAGGAACAGGGGGAGGCCGTTCAGCCCCTCGAGCCTGTTACATGGGAACAGGAGGAGGTCCATTCAGCCCCTCGAGCCTGTTACACAGGAACAGGAGGAGGCCATTCAGCCCCTCGAGCCTGTTACACAGGAACAGGAGGAGGCCGTTCAGCCCCTCGAGCCTGTTACACAGGAACAGGAGGAGGCCATTCAGCCCCTCGAGCCTGTTACACAGGAACAGGAGGAGGCCATTCAGCCCCTCGAGCCTGTTACACAGGCACAGGAGGAGGCCATTCAGTCCCTCGAGCCTGTTACACAGGAACAGGAGGAGGCCATTCAGCCCCTCGAGCCTGTTACACAGGCACAGGAGGAGGCCGTACAGCCCTTCGAGCCTGTTACACTGGCACAGGAGGAGGCCATTCAGCCCCTCGAGCCTGTTCTGTCATTCAATGAGATCAGGGCTGATCTGTATCTTAACTCCATCTACCCGCCTCGGTTCCGTAACCCTTAATACCCTTACCCAACAAAAATCTATCAATCTCAGTTTTGAAATTTCCAATTGACCCCCGGCCTCGACAGCTTTTTGGGGGAGAGAGTTCCAGATTTCCACCCCCCTTTGTGTGAAGAAGTGCTTCCTGACATCACCCCTGAACGGCCTGGCTCTAATTTTAAGGTTCTGCCCCCTTGTTCTGGACTCCCCCCCACCAGAGGAAATAGTTTCTCTCTCTCCACCCGATCAACTCCTTTAATCATCTTCAACACCTCGATTAGATCGCCCCTTAATCTTCTAAACTCAAGGGAATACAAGCCCAGTCTGTGCAACCTGGCCTCGGAATTTAACCCTTTCAGCCCCCGGGTATCGTTCTGGTGAATCTGCGCTGCTGGGGCTACAGTAACCAAGCGGGAATTAATCTTTTCAAATCTGAGGTCGCTAAAATATTGTTTGGCAAGGGTCTAAAAGGATATGGAGCCGTTTCCAAGGGAACCCCCTCCCCCCCCCGCGCCCATTGTTTTTGGGTCTAATTCCTTACTTTACTCTTAAAGGCGGTTGCTTGTCAATGAGGTGCCCCCAGGTATTGCCGCTAATTACCAAACGGGGGCAGAGAGAGAGATTGACCTCCGGAACGGAACATTTCCCAGCCGCAGTAATCGCCCCCCTCCCCCTCCCCCTCCCCCACCCCCCAAACACGGCGCTCATAACACGGGCGGCTCTGTGCAGAGTGAGCCCATCCCCGCCCCGGGGAGGCTGGGGGAAGGGGGGCGGTTTAAGGCCGGCGGTTCACCTCAAAACACCTCGGTGGAGAAAAGGCGTTGGGCGGCGGGGAGGGGTGAAACCGAAAAACAAATCAACCACTTCAGATTGCTATCCAGTGGCTACTGCTGGAAGATGTGTGTCTGTATCTCTGTGGGTGTCTGTCTCTGTGTCTGTCTCTGCGGGTGTCTGTCTCTGTCTGTCTCTGTGCGTGTCTGTCTCTGTGGGTGTCTGTCTGTCTGTCTCTGTGGGTGTCTGTCTCTGTCTGCCTCTGTGCGTGTCTGTCTCTGTGGGTGTCTGTTTCTCTGCGTGTCCGTCTGTCTGTGTGGGTGTCTGTGTGTGTGCGTGTCTGCCTCTGCGGGTGTCTGTCTCTGTGTCTGTCTCTGCAGGTGTCTGTCTCTGTCTGCCTCTGTGCGTGTCTGCCTCTGCGGGTGTCTGTCTGTCTGTCTCTGTGGGTGTCTGTCTCTGTGTGTCTGTCCGTCTCTGCGTGTGTCTGTCTGTGTGTGTGTGTGCTGTGTCTGTCTGTGTGCTGTGTCTGTCTGTGTGTGCTGTGTCTGTCTGTGTGTGCTGTGTCTGTCTGTGCCTGTGCATGTCTGTCTGTGTGTGTGTGCTGTGTCTGTCTGTGTGTGTGCTGTGTCTGTCTGTGTGTGTGCTGTGTCTGTCTGTGCTGTGTCTGTCTGTGTGTGTGTGTGTCTGTCTGTCTGTGTGCTGTGTCTGTCTGTGTGTGTGTGTGTGTCTGTCTGTGTGTGTGCTGTGTCTGTCTGTGTGCTGTGTCTGTCTGTGTGTGTGCTGTGTCTGTCTGTGCGTGTGTGTGTCTGTCTGTCTGTGTGCTGTGTCTGTCTGTGTGGGTGCTGTGTCTGCTGTGTCTGTCTGTGTGTGTGCTGTGTCTGTCTGTCTGTGCGTGTGCTCTGATTAAGGACAGAGTGGGGTTCAGGCAGGATTCCCCCTATTGTCTGGTTTTCAGATTTCCTGTGCTTGGGCTCTAGTAGTTTGTACTCAGTCACTGCCCTCAGTAAGTGGCCTGCTGGCAGTGTCTGTGTCTGTGAACACACGGCTCCACGTCACTACAGAAACATTCGATTCTCAGTCTCTGCAACACCGCAGAACCAGACGGGTTTACAGCACAGAAGGAGGCCATTCAGCCCATCGTATCTGTGCCGACTCTTTGCTGGAGCAATCCCAATCTAATCCCACTGCCCCGCGTTCTCCCCATAGCCCTGTATCAATCCCAAACTAATCCCACTGCCCCGCGCTCTCCCCATAGCCCTGTATCAATCCCAAACTAATCCCACTGCCCCGCGCTCTCCCCATAGCCCTGTATCAATCCCAAGCTAATCCCACTGCCCCGCGCTCTCCCCATAGCCCTGTATCAATCCCAAACTAATCCCACTGCCCCGCGCTCTCCCCATAGCCCTGTATCAATCCCAAACTAATCCCACTGCCCCGCGCTCTCCCCATAGCCCTGTATCAATCGCCAAACTAATCCCACTGCCCCACTCTCTCCCCATAGCCCTGTATCAATCCCAAACTAATCCCACTGCCTTGCGCTCTCCCCATAGCCCAGTATCAATTCCAAACTAATCCCACTGCCCCGCTCTCCCCATAGCCCTGTATCAATCCCAAACTAATCCCACTGCCCCGCGCTCTCCCCATAGCCCTGTATCAATCCCAAACTAATCCCACTGCCCCGCGCTCTCCCCATAGCCCTGTATCAATCCCACACTAATTCCACTGCCCCACTCTCTCCCCATAGCCCTGTATCAATCCCAATCTAATCCCACAGCCCCACTCTCTCCCCATAGCCCTGTATCAATCCCAATCTAATCCCACTGCCCCACTCTCTCCCCATAGCCTTGTATCAATCCCAATCTAATCTCACTGCCCCACTCTCTCCCCATAGCCCTGTATCAATCCCAATCTAATCCCACTGCCCCGCTCTCTCCCCATAGCCCTGTATCAATCCCAATCTAATCCTACTGCCCCGCGCTCTCCCCATAGCCTTGTATCAATCCCAAACTAATCCCACTGCCTCGCGCTCTCCCCATAGCCCTGTATCAATCCCAAACTAATCCCACTGCCCCGCGCTCTCCCCATAGCCCTGTATCAATCCCAACCTAATCCCACTGCCCCGCTCTCTCCCCATAGCCCTGTATCAATCCCAAACTAATCCCACTGCCCCGCTCTCTCCCCATAGCCCTGTATCAATCCCAATCTAATCCCACTGCCCCGCTCTCTCCCCATAGCCCTGTATCAATCCCAATCTAATCCCACTGCCCCGCTCTCTCCCCATAGCCCTGTATCAATCCCAATCTAATCCCACTGCCCCGCGCTCTCCCCATAGCCCTGTATCAATCCCAAACTAATCCCACTGCCCCACTCTCTCCCCATAGCCCTGTATCAATCCCAATCTAATCCCACTGCCCCGCGCTCTCCCCATAGCCCTGTATCAATCCCAAACTAATCACACTGCCCCGCTCTCTCCCCATAGCCCTGTATCAATCCCAATCTAATCCCACTGCCCCGCTCTCTCCCCATAGCCCTGTATCAATCCCAATCTAATCCCACTGCCCCGCTCTCTCCCCATAGCCCTGTATCAATCCCAAACTAATCCCACGGCCCCGCTCTCTCTCCATAGCCCTGTATCAATCCCAAACTAATCCCACTGCCCCGCTCTCCCCATAGCCCTGTATCAATCCCAATCTAATCCCACTGCCCCGCTCTCTCCATAGCCCTGTATCAATCCCAATCTAATCCCACTGCCCCGCGCTCTCCCCATAGCCTAGGATCAATCCCAATCTAATCCCACTGCCCCACTCTCTCCCCATAGCCCTGTATCAATCCCCAACTAATCCCACTGCCCCGCTCTCTCCCCGTAGCCCTGTATCAATCCCAAACTAATCCCACTGCCCCACTCTCCCCATAGCCCTGTATCAATCCCAATCTAATCCCACTGCCCCGCTCTCTCCCCATAGCCCTGTATCAATCCCAATCTAATCCCACTGCCCCGCTCTCTCCCCATAGCCCTGTATCAATCCCAATCTAATCCCACTGCCCCGCTCTCTCCCCATAGCCCTGTATCAATCCCAATCTAATCCCACTGCCCCACTCTCTTCACATAGCCCTGTATCAATCCCAATCTAATCCCACTGCCCCGCGCTCTCCCCATAGCCCTGTATCAATCCCAATCTAATCCCACAGCCCTGTATCAATCCTAATCTAATCCCACTGCCCCGCGTTCTCCTCTGTGTCAAATATTTATCCCAATTTTCCCTGAAAAGATGCAGTGCTTTCTCTGCCCCAACCACTCTCAGTGGGAAACATTCCTCTCTCTGTACAGACATTTGTCCTCACCACTGTCCTCACTCTCTCAGTGACAGTGCTAAATGAATGGCCCCTCGAGACAGATTCCCCAACTAGAGGAAGTATTCTGTCCCTATTCATTCCATCAAATCCCGGCATAATTTCAAATAAATCTCCGTGAAACCTCCTGCTAACCTTCTCTACTACAGTGGACACAGCCCCAGAATCGCAAGTCTCTCCTCAAGACTGTAGCCTCCCAATCCTGATATCATCCTGGTGACTCTACACTCTCTGTGGATTTAATGTCCTTGTGTAGGCGGTGACTCAGTGGGTCACACACTCGCTGTTATAAATCTCATCATCATCAAGAAACTACTCGTGAAATAACGCTGGACGGCCAGCTGGTGGCGCCGTCCAAGGAGTATAAATACTCAGGCGTGGGCCCAGCTTGCTCAGGGACATTTTGTAAGACAAGGAACTAGTGAAGTACAACTAGACCTCCATGTTCTGAAACAAGTTGATTAAAGCCTTGCTTTATACAAACCAAGTGTGTAGAGAGTTTTATTACGTCATTCGCCTTCTGAGTTAGGAGGTTGTGGGTTCATAGTCCCCGCTCCGGGGACTTGAGCACATAAATCTAGACTGACATTCCAGTGCTGCACTGTCGGAGGTGCCGTCTTTCGGATGAGACGTTAAACCGAGGCCCCGTCTGCTCTCTCAGTTGGATGTAAAAGATCTCATGGCCACTATTTCGAAGGAGAGCGGGGGGGGCGTGGGGGAGTTCTCCCCGGTGTCCTGGGCCAACATTCATCCCTCAATCAACATCACTAAAAAACAGATGATCTGGTCATTATCACGTTGCTGTTTGTGGGAGCTTGCTGTGCGCAAATTGGCTGCCGCGTTTCCCACATTACAACAGTGACTATACTTCAAAAGTACTTCATTGACTGCAAAGCGCTTTTGAGACGTCCAGTGGTCGTGAAAGGCACAAGTCTTTCTTTCTTTCTCCAAAACTCGCTGGACGGTGCTGCTGACAGAGGAACAGCACCTCATCTTCCGATTAGGCACTCTACAGCCCTCTGGACTCAACATCAAGTTCAACAATTTCAGATTATAACCTCGGCCCCTATCACATAGATATATTTTCTTTTTTATCCACACTTTTTGTTTGGCCCCCTTTTTTTCTTCTCTCCCACAGGGCAGCTGTCCTTCACTCTACCAGCGCAATTCACACCTCATCTCGAGCCATCCTTTATTCCTTTACCTGTCCCATTACCGCCTCCTCCCACCTTGAATATCTCTGAATGTCTCTGAATGTCTCTTAATCTCTCCGGCTTTCTATCCTATCACTGACCTTCCCTTTCATCCCCTCCCCCTTTTCCCAGCCCCTGCACTCGCTTTCTATTTCCTGTTTTTTTCCAGTTCTGACGAAAGGTCTTCGACCTGAAACGTTAACTTTGTTTCTCTCTCCACTGATGCTGCCTGGCCTGCTGAGTGTCTCCAGCGTTTTCTGTTGTTATGACAGAGGTCCCCTGTTGTGAGTCGCACTCTTTTGATTCTCATTTAACATGCTCCTTCCTCCCCTCGCTCCTGCTGGTGCTGGGATACGGCTTATCACCCAATACCTGCCCAAGGGGCCAGTCTTCACCTTACGAGTCCAGGCAAGAAGAAAACCGGCCTTCCTACAGCGCCTTTAACATAGATGCTGAGAGGATGTTTCCCCCTGGCTGGAGAGTCTAGAACCAGGGGTCACAGTCTCAGGATAAGGGGTCGGCCATTTAGGACTGAGATGAGGAGGAATTTCTTCACTCAGAGGGCAGTGAATCTTTGGAATTCTCTGCCCCAGAGGGCTGTGGAAACACAGAAACATAGAAGATAGGAGCAGGAGTCGACCATTCGGCCCCTCGAGCCTGCTCCGCCATTCAATGAGATCATGGCTGATCATCGAAATTCAGTACCCTGTCCCTGCCTTCTCCCCATATCCCTTGATCCCTTTAGCCTCAAGAAATATATCCAACTCCTTCTTGAATATATTTAATGAATTGGCCTCAACTGCCCTGTGTGCCAGAGAATTCCACAGGTTCACCACTCTCTGGGTGAAGAAATTCCTCCTCATCTCTGTCCTAAATGGCTTACCCCTTATCCTTAGACTGTGACCCCTGGTTCTGGACTCCCCCGCCATCGGGAACATCCTTCCTGCATCTAGTCTGTTAGAATTTTATAAGTTTCAATGAGATCCCCTCTCATTCTTCTAAACTCCAGCGAGTATAAGCCTAATCGACCCAATCTCTCCTCATACGTTATTCCTGCCATCCCAGGTATCAGCCTGGTGAATCTTCGCTGCACTCCCTCCGTGGCAAGAACATCCTTCCTCAGATAAGGCGACCAAAACTGCACACAATACTCAAGGTGTGGTCTCACCAAGGCCCTGTACAACTGCAGCAAGACATCCTTGCTCCTGCACTCAAATCCTCTCGCTATGAAGGCCAACATACAATTTGCCTTCTTAACCGCCTGCTGCACCTGCATGCTTACCTTCAGCGACTGGTGCACAAGGACACCCAGGTCTCGTTGCACTTCCCCATCTCCCAATCTATTGCCGTTCAGATAATAATCTGTCTTCCTGTTTTTGCCACCAAAGTGGATAACCTCGCATTTATCCACATTATACTGCATCTGCCATGCATCTGCCCAATCGCCCAACCTGTCCAAATTATACTGGAGTTTCTCGGCATCCTCCTCACAGCACACACGCCCACCCAGCTTTGTGTTGTCTGCAAAGGCTGAGAGGCTGAGTCGTTGAGTGTATTCAAGACAGAGATCGATAGATTTTTGGAATCGAGGGATATGGAGATCGGGCGGGAGCAGGCTCGAGGGGCCATGTGGTGGAGCAGGCTCGAGGGGCTGAATGGCCAACTCCTGCTCCTAATTCTTAAGTTCTTATGTAATCAGAAAAATAGACACTAGATGCAGAAGGAGATATTCAATGCGGTGACCAAAAGCTTGGTCAAAGAGGTCGGTTTTAAGGAGCATCTTAAAGGAGGAGAGAGAGGCGGAGAGGTTTAGGGAGGGAATTCCAGAGCTCGGGGCCCCAGGCAGCTGAAGGCACGGCCGCCAATGGTGGAGTGAAGGGAGTGGGGGATGGACAAGAGGCCAGAATTGGAGGAGCGTAGAGATCTTGGGGGGTTGTAGGGCTGGAGGAGGTTACAGAGATAGGGAGGGTTGTAGGGATGTGAGTGGGTTACAGAGATAGGGAGGGTTGTAGGGGTTGGAGGAGGTTCCAGAGATAGGGAGGGTTGTAGGGGCTGGAGGAGGTTACAGAGATAGGGAGGGTTGTAGGGCTGGAGGAGGTTACAGAGATAGGGAGGGTTGTAGGGGCTGGAGGAGGTTACAGAGATAGGGAGGGTTGTAGGGGCTGGAGGAGGTTACAGAGATAGGGAGGGTTGTAGGGGCTGGAGGAGGTTACAGAGATAGGGAGGGTTGTAGGGGCTGGAGGAGGTTACAGAGATAGGGAGGGGTGTAGGGGCTGGAGGAGGTTACAGAGATAGGGAGGGTTGATGGGGCTGGAGGAGGTTTCAGAGATAGGGAGAGGTGTAGGGGCTGGAGGAGGTTACAGAGATAGGGAGGGTTGTAGGGCTGGAGGAGGTTACAGAGATAGGGAGGGTTGTAGGGCTGGAGGAGGTTACAGAGATAGGGAGGGTTGTAGGGGCTGGAGGAGGTTACAGAGATAGGAAGGGTTGTAGGGCTGGAGGAGGTTACAGAGATAGGGAGGGTTGTAAGGCTGGAGGCGGTTACAGAAATAGGGAGGGTTGTAGGGCTGGAGGAGGCTACAGAGATAGGGAGTGTTGTTGGGGCTGGAGGAGGTTCCAGAGATAGGGAGGGTTGTAGGGGGCTGGAGGAGGTTACAGAGATAGGGAGGGTTGTAGGGCTGGAGGAGGTTACAGAGATAGGGAGAGTTGTAGGGCTGGAGGAGGTTACAGAGATAGGGAGGGTTGTAGGGGCTTGAGGGGGTTACAGAGATAGGGAGGGTTGTAGGGGCTGGAGGAGGTTACAGAGATAGGGAGGGTTGTGGGGCTGGAGGAGGTTACAGAGATAGGGAGGGTTGTAGGGGCTGGAGGAGGTTACAGAGACAGGGAGGGTTGTAGGGGCTGGAGGAGGTCACAGAGATAGGGAGGGGTGTAGGGGCTGGAGGAGGTTACAGAGACAGGGAGGGGGGCGAGGGCCCTGGAGGGATTTGAAATTGGGAGGGGGGGAGGAGGGGTATTGGGAGCCAATGAAGGTCAGCGAGCACCCGCGGGGGGTGACGGGCGAGCGGGACTTGGTGCTGCACTCCTCTCCGTGCCCGACACCTGCCCCGTACGCTCTCCAGCGAGGGACGCTGGTAGAGAAAGAAGATAAAGAGTATCTGGGAGGATGTTTAACCAGCCGGTGCGGGCGGCTCCAGGACGAGGCTGTCCTGATAAGATTCCCAAGGGAGCTCAAATTACCGTGGAAACTGTTACAAAGCAGATGTGATATCCGCCAGCCTAACCTACTTACATTATATTCCAAAGTTATTGGATCTTTACTGTACACAAAGCTGCACTCTTCTCATTTCACAACCCTGCTCCCTCAGCCCAGCAACATTTTACTCAGGGTGGGCCAGCTCTTCAATAAAAAGGAGGCCGAGCGGTTTTAATTCCCCGCGATTGAGGTTGCGTCAGAGAGCGAGGTGGAGAGGTTCAGGGAGGGAACACCTGTTCAAATCCCTCCACGTCCTCGCCCCTCCCAATCGCTGTAACCTCCTCCAACCCCACAACCCTCCGAGATCTCTGCGCTCCTCCAATTCTGGCCTCTTGAGCATCCTCCCGATTTCCATCGCTCCACCATTGCCGGCCGTGCCTTCAGCTGCCTGGGCCCCGAGCTCTGGAATTCCCTCCCTAAACCTCTCCGCCTCTCTCTCTCCTCCTTTAAGACGCTCCTTAAAACCGACCTCTTTGACCAAGCTTTTGGTCGCCGGTCCTAATATAACTTCCTGTGAAGCGCTTTGGGACGTTTTACCACATCAAAGGTGCCATACAAATGCAGGTTGCTGTTGAGAGATCCCTCCCAGTGTGGACCTCTCTACCAGCAGCACGTCCCTGAACAATGAGATACTTTGCCCGGGAGAGTGTTGGGGCCACTTTCCTCCTTTTCCCAACACCAACACTACACAGGAGTTGGGTTCCCCAGGGGGCACAGGTACCCCCCCCCCACCCCAGGGCACGGGTGCCCCCGGGGCAAGCAACTCTCTGGAGCCTTCGCAACCCTCCATGGGCGCAGGGGTGGAGTGGTGGCCGGTCGTTCAAGTGCGCAGGACGTCAAGTTAAGTCCGCCCAATGACCGACCACGGTCACTTTCCCATTGAGGGAGCGCCGCACTGTCGGAGGGGCAGTACTGAGGGAGCGCCGCAATGTCGGAGTGCCAGTACTGAGGGAGCGCCACACTGTCGGAGGGGCAGTACTGAGGGAGTGTCGCACTGTCGGAGGGGCAGTACTGAGGGAGTGCTGCACTGTCGGAGGGGCAGTACTGAGGGAGCGCTGCACTGTCATAGGGGCAGTACTGAGGGAGCGCCGCACTGTCGGAGGAGCAGTACTGAGGGAGCGCCGCACTGTCGGAGGGGCAGTACTGAGGGAGTGCCGCACTGTCAGAGGGGCAGTACTGAGGTAGCGCTGCACTGTCAGAGGGGCAGTACTGAGGGAGCGCTGCACTGTCATAGGGGCAGTACTGAGGGAGCTCCGCACTGTCAGAGGGTCAGTACTGAGGAAGCGTCGCACTGTCGGAGGGGCAGTACTGAGGGAGCGCCGCACTGTCGGAAGGGCAGTACTGAGGGAGCGCCGCACTGTCGGAGGGGCAGTACTGAGGGAGCGCCGCACTGTCAGAGGGGCAGTACTGAGGGAGCGCTGCACTGTCGGAAGGGCAGTACTGAGGGAGCGCCGCACTGTCGGAGGGGCAGTACTGAGGGAGCGCCGCACTGTCGGAGGGGCAGTACTGAGGGAGCGCCGCAGTGTCGGAGGGGCAGTACTGAGGGAGCGCCGCACTGTCGGAGGGGCAGTACTGAGGGAGCGCCGCACTGTCGGAGGGGCAGTACTGAGGGAGCGCCGCACTGTCGGAGTGGCAGTACTGAGGGAGCGCCGCACTGTCGGAGGGGCGGTACTGAGGGAGCGCCGCAGTGTCGGAGGGGCAATACTGAGGGAGTGCCACACTGTCGGAGGGTCAGTACTGAGGGAGCGCCGCACTGTCGGAGGGTCAGTACTGAGGGAGCGCCGCACTGTCGGAGGGTCAGTACTGAGGGAGCGCCGCACTGTCGGAGGGGCAGTACTGAGGGAGCGCCGCACTGTCGGGGGGGCAGTACTGAGGGAGCGCCGCACTGTCGGAGGGGCAGTACTGAGGGAGCGCCGCACTGTCGGAGGGGCAGTACTGAGGGAGTGCTGCATTGTCGGAGATGCCGTCTTTTGGGTGAAACTTTAAACCGAGGTCCCGTTTGCCCTCTCAGGTGGATGTAAAAGATCCCACGGGCCCTATTTTGAAGAAGAGCAGGGGGGAGTTCTCCCCGGTGTCCTGGGGCCAATATTTATCCCTCAACCAACATCACTAAAACAGATGATCCAGTCATTATCACATTGCTGTTTGTGGGAGCTTGCTGTGCGCAAATTGGCTGCCGCGTTTCCCACATTACAACAGTGACCACACTTCAAAAAGTACTTCATTGGCTGTAAAGTGCTTTGGGACGTCCTGAGGTGGTGAAAGGCGCTGGAGAAGTGCAAGTGTTTATAGAAACATAGAAGATAGGAGCAGGAGTCGGCCATTCGGCCCCTCGAGCCTGCTCCACCATTCAATGCGATCATGGCTGATCATCCAAGTTCAGTACCCGGTCCCTGCTTTCTCCCCATATCCCTTGATCCCTTTAGCCTCAAGAAATATATCCAACTCTTTCTTGAATATATTTAATGAACTGGCCTCTACTGCCTTGTGTGGTAGAGAATTCCACAGGTTCACCACTCTCTGGGTGAAGAAATTCCTCCTCATTTCAGTCCTAAATGGCTTACCCCTTATCCTTAGACTGTGACCCCTGGTTCTGGACTCCCCGGCCATCGGGAACATCCTTCCTGCATCTAGTCTGTCCAGACCTGACAGAATTTTATAGGTTTCGATGAGATCCCCTCTCAATCTTCTAAACTCCAGTGAGTATAAGCCCAATTGACACAATCTCTCCTTGTACGTCATTCCTGCCATCCCAGGTATCAGCCTGGTGAATCTTCGCTGCACTCCTTCCATGGCAAGAACGTCCTTCCTCAGGTAAGGCGACCAAAACTGCACACAATAATCAAGGTGCGGTCTCACCAAGGCCCTGTACCACTGCAGCAAGACATCCTTGGTCCTGTACTCAAACCCTCTCGCTATGAAGGCCAACATACCATTTGCCTTCTTAACCACCTGCTGCACCTGCATGCTTACCTTCAGCGACTGGTGCACAAGGACACCCAGGTCTTGTTGCACTTCCCCTTCTCCCAATCTATTGCCATTCAAATAATAATCTGCCTTCCTGTTTTTGCCACCAAAGTGGATAACCTCGCATTTATCCACATTATAGCTACTTTCCGCAGAGCAGGAATGTTTATCTCTGTAATTAGCTAAAGAGTCAACACCATCTACCAATCCTATTGAAGCAAGACAGCCTTTACTCGCAGGGGAGTCCAAGAGTCGCGGCCCCTGGAGTTCAGCGGGAACTGCACCAACTACCCTGGCTCCCTCAGGCGTCCGCTCCCCTTGGCACCGAGGATCAACCGGACCGTTCAGCCCCGCACGATGGCTCAGCGTCCGAATAGCCCGCCAGCGCTCACTGTCTGGGCTCACACCTGTAGACCGACCATTCGAGGGACTCAGAACCCGGCACTGGACAGTGCCCTGAGGGAGAGAGCCGTGTGACCATCACCGGACTGGGAAGGTCAGTCAGTACCTGGTCATTCAACCTGGGGGTGGGGAGGAGAAGCAAAGTGCGGCGGGGCGGAGGGCGGGGCGAGGGCGAGAGTGAGAACAACAGTCAGCAGAGAGAGTGAACGAGGGAGAGAGGAATAGAGTGAAAGAGTGAAAGAGGGAGAGGGAAAGAGAAAGGAGAGAGAGAGAGTGAAAGAGAGAGAGAGAGAGAAAGAGGGCGAGAGAGAGTGAAAGAGGGAGAAAGAGGGAGAGAGAGAGTGAAAGAGGGAGAGTGAAAGAGGGAGAAAGAGGGAGAGAGAAAGAGAATGTAAAAGAGAGAGACATGCACAACCAGTAAAGAGGGGAGAGAGAAAGAGACAGAGAGAGAGAAAGCGAGAGAAAGAGAGAAAGAGTGAGAGAAACAGAGAGAGAGAGAGAAAGGGGAGGAAAGAGATAGAAGGAAGAGACAAGCAGCAAAGAGAGAGAGAGAGGCCAAGGAACGAGGGCAAGACAGAGAGACGGCATCGACTGAGACACAGTGTACAAGTGTGCCTTTCACTCTCAGTCTCAAACACACGCCAGCCTGTCACAACATACTGGGGGGACAGAATGCAGCCAGGCACTAGGAGAGAGTTATGCAGAGAGGATGAAATATGATTTGAAACCTGATTAGCAATTAACGTGATTAAGGCTGGGAATTTTTATTTCATGTGCCCTGAAACACAATGAAAGAAAAGCAGCAAGTCATTAGCAGAACCGATTAGCAGAGTCTCGAACCGCTCCCCCATGAAGCAAATTGGCATGCAAATAGGGTGATTATACACTTGCATATGGAATGTCAGCCTTAACCGTAACCCTTTGCAGTCCCCACAAGAGCGATAGTGAAACCAAGACCTCAGAGAGAGAGAGAAAGAGAAACAGAGAGAGAGAGACAGAGGGAGAGACAGAGAGAGACAGAGAGAGAGACAGAGGGAGAGACAGAGGGAGAGACAGAGGGAGAGACAGAGGGAGAGAGAGACAGAGAGAGAGACAGAGAGAGAGACAGAGAGAGAGACAGAGGGAGAGAGAGAGAGAGAGACAGAGGGAGAGAGACAGAGGGAGAGACAGAGGGAGAGAGAGAGAGAGAGACAGAGGGAGAGACAGAGAGAGAGACAGAGAGAGACAGAGACAGAGAGACAGAGAGAGACAGAGACAGAGAGAGAGACAGAGAGAGAGAGAGAGAGAAAGAGAGAGAGACAGAGGGAGAGACAGAGAGAGAGAGAGAGAGAGACGGAGGGAGAGACAGAGAGAGAGAGAAAGGGTGAGAGACACAGAGAGAGAGAGAGAGACAGAGAGAAAGGGTGAGAGACACAGAGAGAGAGAGAGAGACAGAGAGAAAGGGTGAGAGACACAGAGATAGAGAGACAGAGAGACAGAGAGAGAGATAGAGAGAGACAGAGAGACAGAGAGAGAGATAGAGAGAGACAGAGAGAGAGAGAGGCAGACAGACAGAGAGAGATACAGAGAGTGTGTGAGAGAGAGAGAGAAAGTGAAAGAGACAGAGAGACAGAGAGAGAGCGAGAGACAGAAAGTGAGAGAGAGAGAGACAGAAAGGGAGAAAGAAATAGAGAGAAAGGACTTGCATTTATATAGCACCTTTCACCACCTCAGTGTAGTCTCTGTTGTAACGCGGCAGCCAATTTGCGCACAGCAAGATCCCACAACAGTAAATGACCAGACAATCTGTTTGTGATGTTGGTTCGATAGGGTAGACGTAGAGAAGATGTTTCCACTTGTGGGGGTTTACCAAAGACTAGGGGCCATCAATATAAGACAGTCACTAATAAATCCAATAGGGAATTCAGGAGAAACTTCTTTCCCCAGAGAGTGGTGAGATTAGAAACATAGAAACATAGAAGATAGGAGCAGGAGTCGGCCATTCGGCCCCTCGAGCCTGCTCCGCCATTTAATGAGATCATGGCTGATCATCCAAATTCAGTACCCTGTCCCTGCCTTCTCCCCATATCCCTTGATCCCTTTAGCCTTAAGAAATATATCTAACTCCTTCTTGAATATATTTAATGAATTGGCCTCAGCTGCCTTCTGTGGTAGAGAATTCCACAGGTTCACCACTCTCTGGGTGAAGAAATTCCTCCTCATCTCTGTCCTAAATGGCTTACCCCTTATCCTTAGACTGTGACCCCTGGTTCTGGACTCCCCTGCCATCGGGAACATCCTTCCTGCATCTAGTCTGTCTAGTCCTGTTAGAATTTTATGAGTTTCAATGAGATCCCCTCTCATTCTTCTAAACTCCAGCGAGTATAATGTGGAACTCGCTCCCACAGGGAGCGGTTGAGGCGAATAGCAGAGATGCATTTAAGGGGAAGCTAGATAAACACACGAGGGGGAAAGGAATAGAAGGATGTGGTGATGGGGTGAGATGAGGAGGGGTGGGAGGAGGCTGGTGTGGAGCAGAAACACCGGCACGGAGCATTGGGGCCGAATGGCCTCTTGCTGTGCCGTAGACTCGGTGTGAGTGGCGAGCTGATGGCCTCTGGTCCTGGGAATGTGCCTCGAGCCCGAGCCAGTCTCCCCGGCCTCGCCGCCAGGACACTCTCCACACGGGCCTACTTACAGCCCGGACCTCCAGCACCTACTACTACTACTACAGTTACCATGGAAACCCAGCTCGCTAACTCCGAGCTCGGAAAGCACTTCAAACAAGCAGAAAAATAAAAAGGGACTAAAGCACTTTGAAATGACTAGAAGCCACCGAAACACCAGCTTTTCTTATATTTGCGACTTTTCACTGCTGTTTAAACCATTTCTGTTTTTTTTTTGCAAATTCAACAAACAAGTTATCTGACACCAGTGGAGCCACCCAGACAGACAGACAGGGAGGGGCGGCCCAGAGGGATCTCCCTTCAAACCGCCTTAATATTAAAAAAACACACACCCAGGAGCAACATAAAGACACACTGTTCCACTGGGCCGAAGCCACCCTCTCAGTGACTGTGTTCCCAACAACAAGATCAACCTGCATTTATATAGCGCCTTTAACGTAGTAAAACGTCCCAAGGCGCTTCACAGGAGCGATTATCAGACAAAATTTGACACCGAGCCACATAAGGAGATATTAGGACAGGTGACCAAAAGCTGGGTCAAAGAGGGAGGTTTTAAGGAGCGTCTTAAAGGAGGAGAGAGAGGCGGAGAGATTTAGGGAGGGAATTCCAGAGCTCGGGGCCCAGGCAGCTGAAGGCACGGCCGCCAATGGTGGAGCGACGGAAATCGGGGATTTGGAAGAGTGCAGGGGCTTCACAAGAGCGTCCATCAGACGCCGAGTCCGCATGAGGAGATATTAGAGGCGATCAGCTTTTCCAGAAATCTGACTGGATCGCCATCCCAGCTGATTTATTTTGTTGTTTGCCCCCTCCCCTCCCCTCCCCTCCCCTCCCCTCCTCCCCACCTCTTCCCTGGCCTAGGGCATTGAGGCCAATCACAGCTTCCTAACCAATAACCGCGGCTTAGGTCAGCGAGCGGCGCGGACCAAAGTCGAAGCCTCCTCATCCGCTCGGCTCCGTCCTCCCACTCTGGGCTGGTGCACCTAGCAACGGAGCCATGAAAACCTCTCCTCCAACGTCCAGAGGAAAGTAATCAAGCTCCTATATGACCCCGAGCTGAGCCTCTGACCACATATCCTCTCCATCGCCAAGACAACGACGACAGCAAATTGTATTTATATAGCGCCTTTAACGTAGTAAAACATCCCAAGGCGTTTCACAGGAGTATTATAAGACAAAAAATTTCACACCGAGTCACATGAGGAGATATTAGGACAGGTGACCAAAAGCTCGGTCAAAGAGGTCGATTTTAAGGAGCGTCTTAAAGGAGGAGAGAGAGGCGGAGAGGTTTAGGGAGGGAATCCCAGAGCTCGGGGCCCAGGCAGCTGAAGGCACGGCCGCCAATGGTGGAGCGATGGAAATCGGGGGATGCTCAAGAGGGCAGAATTGGAGGAGCGCAGAGATCTCGGGGGGGTTGTAGGGCTGGAGGAGGTTACAGAGATAGGGAGGGGGGGGCGAGGAGGCCACGGAGGGGATTTGAACACGAGGACGAGAATTTTGAAATCGAGGCGTTGCTTAACCGGGAGCCAGTGTAGGTCAGCGAGCACAGGGGGGTGATGAGGGATGGCCCAAGATCTGGAATTCCCGCCCTAAACCTCTCCGCCTCGCTCCCGTCCTTTAAGACGCTCCTTAAAACCTGCCTCTTTGACCAAGCTTTTGGTCACCTGTCCTAATATCTCCTCATGCAGGGCTCGGCGTCTGATAGACGCTCCCATGAAGCCCCTTCGGCCGTCAAAGGCACTATACTAATGCAAGTCGTTGTTGTTGAAGGCAGGGCTTTGTGGGGAGGGGTGGGGGGGGTGGGAGGTGAGCGAGAAGATTACAAAGATGGAAGGAAAGAGTCAGGTGTTCAAAGGGTTAACCCGCCGACAGATGGTGACCTGGGCTTTCGACAAGAGTTCCGGCGATGTTGTTTCCCCAACCCTGTGCCCCTGACCCCAGGGCCTGTCTAAGAGGAAGGTTACTGTAGCCCAAGCTCGAGACGGCCTTCCATTCCGCTTGCCTTGATGTCACGTGCGCTGGTCGCCCCCCTCGCTCGTTCTTTCGAGCCGAGAGGCAATAAGCAGTAATGACTCTCCCAGGCTCCCGGGCTAATGGACTGGCTGTGTGCAGATTGGAGCTCCGATAGGACACCGCGAACCAGTTCATTGCAAGTAATGATATCCAGGTGCTGAATAACCCAGGCAAGATGTCTATCGGTGGGGGGGTGGGGGGGGGGAGTTGGGGGAAGGGCGAGAGAACCGAGAGGGGATGGGGGTGGGGCTTTAACTACACGCTCCCTGCCTCCCTCACATTCAGAAATAGTGCGATGCTCCCGAACTCCTTCTCCCTGTACTGCGATCAGGAGTAGTACTAAAACCAACCTGTGCTCGCAAATGTAACGCAGTCAAACGCCCTGTAAAATAGCACTGGAAGAATTATTTCTCCAGCACCTTTCACCACCTCAGGACGTCCCAAAGCCCTTCATAGACAATGAAGGACTTTTGAAGTGTGGTCACTGTTGTGATGTGGGAAACACAGCAGCCAATTTGCGCACAGCAAGCTCCCACAAACAGCAATGTGATAATGACCGGATAATCTGTTTTTTAGTGATGTTGGTTGAGGGTTAATTATTGGCCCCAGGACACCGGGGAGAACTCCCCCTGCTCTTCTTCCAAATAGCAGCCGTGAGATCTTTTACGTCCACCTGAGAGAGCAGACGGGACCTCGGTTAAACGTCTCATCTGAAAGACAGCACCTCCGACAGTGCGGCGCTCCCTCAGTACTGCCCCTCCGACAGTGCAGCACTCCCTCAGTACTGCCCCGCCGACAGTGCGGTGCTCCCTCAGTACTGCCCCTCCGACAGTGCGGCGCTCCCTCAGTACTGCCCCTCCGACAGTGCGGTGCTCCCTCAGTACTGCCCCTCCGACAGTGCGGCTCTCCCTCAGTACTGCCCCTCCGACAGTGCGGCTCTCCCTCAGTACTGCCCCTCCGACAGTGCAGCACTCCCTCAGTACTGCCCCTCCGACAGTGCGGTGCTCCCTCAGTACTGCCCCTCCGACAGTGCGGCTCTCCCTCAGTACTGCCCCTCCGACAGTGTGGCTCTCCCTCAGTACTGCCCCTCCGACAGTGTGGCGCTCCCTCAGTACTGCCCCTCCGACAGTGCGGCGCTCCCTCAGTACTGCCCCTCCGACAGTGCAGCGCTCCCTCAGTGCTGCCCCTCCGACAGTGCGGCGCTCCCTCAGTACTGCCCCCCCGACAGTGCGGCGCTCCCTCAGTACTGCCCCTCTGACAGTGTGGCGCTGCCTCAGTACTGCCCCTCCAACAGTGTGGTGCTCCCTCAGTACTGCCCCTCCGACAGTGTGGCGCTTCCTCAGTACTGCCCCTCCGACAGTGCGGCGCTCCCTCAGTACTGTCCCTCCGACATTGCGGCGCTCCCTCAGTACTGCCCCTCCGACAGTGCGGCGCTCCCGCAGTACTGCCCCTCCGACAGTGCGGCGCTCCCTCAGTACTGCCCCTCCGACAGTGCGGCGCTCCCTCAGTACTGCCCCTCCGACAGTGCGGCGCTCCCTCAGTACTGCCTCTCCGACAGTGCGGCGCTCCCTCAGTACAGGCACTGGGAGCGTCAGCCTGGATTTTGTGCTCAAGTCTCTGAAGTGGGACTCGAACCCACGACCTTCTGACTCTGAGGCGAGAGAGAGTGCTGCCCACTGAGCCACAGCTCCTGCCGCCTATCGCTGTCCGGTGACCTTTACGGGCGAGCGAGGTGTGCACTGGGCTTGTGCCGGGGCAGAGTCAGACCGAGCTGCGCTAGCCTCTGCCACTCACGGTCTAGCCCCATGCACAGAGAGTGAGCACTTGGGCAAGGTGCCGGGGGCAGGCAGCGCACGGGGAATCAGAGCGGGCGGTCCGCACCACGGGGCGCGGAGCTCTCTAACTGGGCAAAAAGAGGAAGACAGAAAAATCCATTCTCATCACGATCGGATACCAATTCGCTCCGAGCTTGTTCTGATTAATTAAACACTTGTCTCGTTCAAAAAGACAAGGGTTTCAGAAATACATTGTTATTATATACAACAACAAATTACTGCCAGGTTCATTCCAATCAAGAGCTTGACGTCAAGATTATATTTGGCCTTAGGAGGAGGAGCAGGCAGATTCACCAGAATGTTACCGGTGCTTAGAATCACGGAATCACACAGCACAGAAAGAGGCCATTCGGCCCATCGTGCCTGTGCCGACTCTTTCAACGAGCTCTCCAATTAGTCCCACTCCCCCCCTGCTCTTTCCCCACAGCCCTGTGAATTTTTCCCCTTCCAGTATTTATCCAATTCCCTTTTGAAAGTTACTATTGAATCTGCTCCCACCGCCCTTTCAGGCAGCGCGTTCCAGATCACAACAACTCGCTGCGTAAAAATAGGGTTAAATTACGAGGCCAGGTTGCACAGGCTGGGCTTGTGTTCCCTCGAGTTTAGAAGATTAAGGGGTGATCTAATCGAGGTGTTGAAGATGATTAAAGGAGTTGATCGGGTGGAGAGAGAGAAACTATTTCCTCTGGTGGGGGGAGTCCAGAACAAGGGGGAAGAACCTTAAAATTAGAGCCAGGCCGTTCAGGGGTGATGTCAGGAAGCACTTCTTCACACAAAGGGTGCTGGAAATCTGGAACTCTCTCCCCCAAAAAGCTGTCGAGTCTGGTGCGGGGACGGGGGGGCGTCAATTGGAAATTTCAAAACCAAGATGGATAGATTTTTGTTGAGTTAGGGTATTAAGGGTTACGGAACCGAGGCGGGTAGATGGAGTTAAGATACAGATCAGCCCCGATCTCATAGGATGCCGGGACAGGCTCAAGGGGCTGAATGGGCCTCCTCCTGTTCCTGTGTAACAGGCTCGAGGGGCTGAATGGCCTCCTCCTGTCCCTGTGTAACAGGCTCGAGGGGCCGAATGGCCTCCTCCTTTTCCTGTGTAACAGGCTCGAGGGGCTGAATGGCCTCCTCCTGTACCTGTGTAACAGGCTCGAGGGGCTGAATGGGCCTCCTCCTGTTCCTGTGTAACAGGCTCGAGGGGCTGAATGGCCTCCTCCTGTACCTGTGTAACAGACTCGAGGGGCTGAACAGCCTCCTCCTTTTCCTGTGTAACAGGCTCGAGGGGCTGAATGGCCTCCTCCTGTTCCTGTGTAACAGGCTCGAGGGGCTGAATGGCCTCCTCCTGTTCCTGTGTAACAGGCTCGAGGGGCTGAATGGCCTCCTCCTGTTCCTGTGTAACAGGTTCGAGAGGCTGAACGGCCTCCTCCTGTTCCTGTGTAACAGGCTCGAGGGGCTGAATGGGCCTCCTCCTGTTCCTGTGTAACAGGTTCGAGGGGCTGAACGGCCTCCTCCTGTTCCTGTGTAACAGGCTCGAGGGGCTGAATGGCCTGCTCCTGTTCCTGTGTAACAGGCTCGAGGGGCTGAATGGGCCTCCTCCTGTTCCTGTGTAACAGGCTCGAGGGGCTGAATGGGCCTCCTCCTGTTCCTGTGTAACAGGCTCGAGGGGCTGAATGGCCTCCTCCTGTACCTGTGTAACAGGCTCGAGGGGCTGAATGGGCCTCCTCCTTTTCCTGTGTAACAGGCTCGAGGGGCTGAATGGCCTCCTCCTGCACCTGTGTAACAGGCTCGAGGGGCTGAATGGGCCTCCTCCTTTTCCTGTGTAACAGGCTCGAGGGGCTGAATGGCCTCCTCCTGTACCTGTGTAACAGGCTCGAGGGGCTGAATGGGCCTCCTCCTTTTCCTGTGTAACAGGCTCGAGGGGCTGAATGGCCTCCTCCTGTTCCTGCGTAACAGGCTCGAGGGGCTGAATGGGCCTCCTCCTTTTCCTGTGTAACAGGCTCGAGGGGCTGAATGGCCTCCTCCTGTACCTGTGTAACAGGCTCGAGGAGCTGAATGGGCCTCCTCCTTTTCCTGTGTAACAGGCTCGAGGGGCTGAATGGCCTCCTCCTGTTCCTGTGTAACAGGCATGAGGGGCTGAACGGCCTCCTCCTGTTACTGTGTAACAGGCTCGAGGGGCTGAATGGCCTCCTCCTGTTCCTGTGTAACAGGCTCGAGGGGCTGAACGGCCTCCTCCTGTTCCTGTGTAACAGGCTCGAGGGGCTGAATGGCCTCCTCCTGTTCCTGTGTAACAGGATCGAGGGGCTGAACGGCCTCCTCCTGTTCCTGTGTAACAGGTTCGAGAGGCTGAACGGCCTCCTCCTGTTCCTGTGTAACAGGCTCGAGGGGCTGAACGGCCTCCTCCTGTTCCTGTGTAACAGGCTCGAGGGGCTGAATGGGCCTCCTCCTGTTCCTGTGTAACAGGCTCGAGGGGCTGAATGGCCTCCTCCTGTTCCTGTGTAACAGGCTCAAGGGGCTGAACGGCCTCCTCCTGTTCCTGTGTAACAGGTTCGAGGGGCTGAATGGCCTCCTCCTGTTCCCGTGTAACAGGCTCGAGGGGCTGAATGGGCCTCCTCCTGTTCCTGTGTAACAGGCTCGAGGGGCTGAACGGCCTCCTCCTGTTCCTGTGTAACAGGCTCGAGGGGCTGAATGGCCTCCTCCTGTTCCTGTGTAACAGGTTCGAGGGGCTGAACGGCCTCTTCCTGTTCTTGTGTAACAGGCTCGAGGGGCTGAATGGGCCTCCTCCTGTTCCTGTGCAACAGGTTCGAGGGGCTGAACGGCCTCTTCCTGTTCTTGTGTAACAGGCTCGAGGGGCTGAATGGGCCTCCTCCTGTTCCTGTGTAACAGGCTCGAGGGGCTGAATGGGCCTCCTCCTGTTCCTGTGTAACAGGCTCGAGGGGCTGAATGGCCTCCTCCTGCACCTGTGTAACAGGCTCGAGGGGCTGAATGGGCCTCCTCCTTTTCCTGTGTAACAGGCTCGAGGGGCTGAATGGCCTCCTCCTGTACCTGTGTAACAGGCTCGAGGGGCTGAATGGCCTCCTCCTGTACCTGTGTAACAGGCTCGAGGGGCTGAATGGGCCTCCTCCTTTTCCTGTGTAACAGGCTCGAGGGGCTGAATGGCCTCCTCCTGTTCCTGTGTAACAGGCTCGAGGGGCTGAATGGGCCTCCTCCTTTTCCTGTGCAACAGGCTCGAGGGGCTGAATGGCCTCCTCCTGTACCTGTGTAACAGGCTCGAGGGGCTGAATGGGCCTCCTCCTTTTCCTGTGTAACAGGCTCGAGGGGCTGAATGGCCTCCTCCTGTTCCTGTGTAACAGGCATGAGGGGCTGAACGGCCTCCTCCTGTTACTGTGTAACAGGCTCGAGGGGCTGAATGGCCTGCTCCTGTTCCTGTGTAACAGGCTCGAGGGGCTGAATGGCCTCCTCCTGTTCCTGTGTAACAGGCTCGAGGGGCTGAATGGCCTCCTCCTGTTCCTGTGTAACAGGCTCCAGGGGGCTGAATGGGCCTCCTCCTGTTCCTGTGTAACAGGTTCGAGGGGCTGAACGGCCTCTTCCTGTTCTTGTGTAACAGGCTCGAGGGGCTGAATGGGCCTCCTCCTGTTCCTGTGTAACAGGCTCGAGGGGCTGAATGGGCCTCCTCCTTTTCCTGTGTAACAGGCTCGAGGGGCTGAATGGCCTCCTCCTGTTCCTGTGTAACAGGCATGAGGGGCTGAACGGCCTCCTCCTGTTACTGTGTAACAGGCTCGAGGGGCTGAATGGCCTTCTCCTGTTCCTGTGTAACAGGCTCGAGGGGCTGAATGGCCTCCTCCTGTTCCTGTGTAACAGGCTCCAGGGGGCTGAATGGGCCTCCTCCTGTTCCTGTGTAACAGGCTCGAGGGGCTGAATGGGCCTCCTCCTGTTCCTGTGTAACAGGCTCGAGGGGCTGAATGGGTCTCCTCCTGTTCCTGTGTAACAGGCTCGAGGGGCTGAATGGGCCTCCTCCTGTTCCTGTGTAACAGGCTCGAGGGGCTGAATGGCCTCCTCCTGTACCTGTGTAACAGGCTCGAGGGGCTGAATGGGCCTCCTCCTTTTCCTGTGTAACAGGCTCGAGGGGCTGAATGGCCTCCTCCTGTACCTGTGTAACAGGCTCGAGCGGCTGAATGGCCTCCTCCTGTACCTGTGTAACAGGCTCGAGGGGCTGAATGGGCCTCCTCCTTTTCCTGTGTAACAGGCTCGAGGGGTTGAATGGCCTCCTCCTGTACCTGTGTAACAGGCTCGAGCGGCTGAATGGCCTCCTCCTGTACCTGTGTAACAGGCTCGAGGGGCTGAATGGGCCTCCTCCTTTTCCTGTGTAACAGGCTCGAGGGGCTGAATGGCCTCCTCCTGTTCCTGTGTAACAGGCTCGAGGGGCTGAATGGCCTCCTCCTGTTCCTGTGTAACAGGCTCGAGGGGCTGAATGGCCTCCTCCTGTTCCTGTGTAACAGGTTCGAGAGGCTGAACGGCCTCCTCCTGTTCCTGTGTAACAGGCTCGAGGGGCTGAATGGGCCTCCTCCTGTTCCTGTGTAACAGGTTCGAGGGGCTGAACGGCCTCCTCCTGTTCCTGTGTAACAGGCTCGAGGGGCTGAATGGCCTGCTCCTGTTCCTGTGTAACAGGCTCGAGGGGCTGAATGGGCCTCCTCCTGTTCCTGTGTAACAGGCTCGAGGGGCTGAATGGGCCTCCTCCTGTTCCTGTGTAACAGGCTCGAGGGGCTGAATGGCCTCCTCCTGTACCTGTGTAACAGGCTCGAGGGGCTGAATGGGCCTCCTCCTTTTCCTGTGTAACAGGCTCGAGGGGCTGAATGGCCTCCTCCTGTACCTGTGTAACAGGCTCGAGGGGCTGAATGGGCCTCCTCCTTTTCCTGTGTAACAGGCTCGAGGGGCTGAATGGCCTCCTCCTGTACCTGTGTAACAGGCTCGAGGGGCTGAATGGGCCTCCTCCTTTTCCTGTGTAACAGGCTCGAGGGGCTGAATGGCCTCCTCCTGTTCCTGCGTAACAGGCTCGAGGGGCTGAATGGGCCTCCTCCTTTTCCTGTGTAACAGGCTCGAGGGGCTGAATGGCCTCCTCCTGTACCTGTGTAACAGGCTCGAGGGGCTGAATGGGCCTCCTCCTTTTCCTGTGTAACAGGCTCGAGGGGCTGAATGGCCTCCTCCTGTTCCTGTGTAACAGGCATGAGGGGCTGAACGGCCTCCTCCTGTTACTGTGTAACAGGCTCGAGGGGCTGAATGGCCTCCTCCTGTTCCTGTGTAACAGGCTCGAGGGGCTGAACGGCCTCCTCCTGTTCCTGTGTAACAGGCTCGAGGGGCTGAATGGCCTCCTCCTGTTCCTGTGTAACAGGCTCGAGGGGCTGAACGGCCTCCTCCTGTTCCTGTGTAACAGGTTCGAGAGGCTGAACGGCCTCCTCCGGTTCCTGTGTAACAGGCTCGAGGGGCTGAACGGCCTCCTCCTGTTCCTGTGTAACAGGCTCGAGGGGCTGAATGGGCCTCCTCCTGTTCCTGTGTAACAGGCTCGAGGGGCTGAATGGCCTCCTCCTGTTCCTGTGTAACAGGCTCAAGGGGCTGAACGGCCTCCTCCTGTTCCTGTGTAACAGGTTCGAGGGGCTGAATGGCCTCCTCCTGTTCCCGTGTAACAGGCTCGAGGGGCTGAATGGGCCTCCTCCTGTTCCTGTGTAACAGGCTCGAGGGGCTGAACGGCCTCCTCCTGTTCCTGTGTAACAGGCTCGAGGGGCTGAATGGCCTCCTCCTGTTCCTGTGTAACAGGTTCGAGGGGCTGAACGGCCTCTTCCTGTTCTTGTGTAACAGGCTCGAGGGGCTGAATGGGCCTCCTCCTGTTCCTGTGTAACAGGTTCGAGGGGCTGAACGGCCTCTTCCTGTTCTTGTGTAACAGGCTCGAGGGGCTGAATGGGCCTCCTACTGTTCCTGTGTAACAGGCTCGAGGGGCTGAATGGGCCTCCTCCTGTTCCTGTGTCACAGGCTCGAGGGGCTGAATGGGCCTCCTCCTGTTCCTGTGTAACAGGTTCGAGGGGCTGAACGGCCTCTTCCTGTTCTTGTGTAACAGGCTCGAGGGGCTGAATGGGCCTCCTCCTGTTCCTGTGTAACAGGCTCGAGGGGCTGAATGGGCCTCCTCCTGTTCCTGTGCAACAGGCTCGAGGGGCTGAATGGCCTCCTCCTATTCCTGTGTAACAGGCTCGAGGGGCTGAATGGGCTCCTCCTGTGCCTGTTGTGGGGGTATTGTGCAGCTGGTTTTCAGGATCCCCCTCCGCCCAGTCTCCGTGGGGATTGGTCGAGAGAGACTGAGGAGCGTGTGATTGGTGGGCTGAGGTGTCCGTCGGACACTAGGTGTTGGGTCATTGATTCTCCTGATGCATTGAGCGCTTGGGCTGAATGGCCTGTTTCTGTGCTGAACACTCAATGTCATTCCATGAGATCCTGGGGGGCAGGGGGGACAGCTCAGCTGGCCCCACCCTTCTGGATCCCCATCCCAACCATCGCCCCATTTCAGCACCCAATCACAGAGCAGGACAGCCTTCCGGCCCATCGAGTCTGCGTCGGTCCCACTCCCATCGCTCTTACCCCCCCCCACCCCCCCCAACCCTGCAATTTCTTCTCCTTCGAGTATTAACGTTCTCAGAGTCCTCCCTCAGCCACCATCCATCCCAGGGAGCCTGTTCCGACCTTTGACACCCGCCCCCGCCTCACAGTATAGAGAATTGCCGTTACGCTTCTCCTTCTTAGGCAGTCCCTCGGAACCGAGGATGACTTGCTTCCACACTAAGAATGAGTTCTCAGGTGACTGATGAGTCCAATGCGGGACCTACAGTCTCTGTCACAGGTGGGGCAGACGGTGGTTGAAGGGGTGGGTGGGTGGGGTGCTTGGGTTGACGTGCGCTCCTTGGGCTGCCTGCGCTTGGCTTCCGCTCGCTCCCGGTGAAGAGACTCGAGGTGTTCGGCGCCTTCCCGGATGCTTCTCCTCCACTTTGTGCGGTCTTGGGCCAGGGATTCCCAGGTGTCGGTGGGGATGTTACACTTTTTCAAGGAGGCTTTGAAGTTGTCCTTGAAGCGTTTCCTCTACCCACCTGGGGCTCTCTTGCCGTGCCGGAGCTCCGAGTAGAGCGCTTGTTTTGGGAGTCGCGTATCGGGCATGCGGACGATGTGGCCCGTCCATCGGAGCTGATCGAGCGCAGTCAGAGCTTCGATGCTGGAGATGTTGGCCTGAGCGAGAACACTGACGTTGGTGCGCCTATCCTGCCAATGGATTTGCAGGATCTTGCGGAGGCAGCGTTGGTGGTACCTCTCCAGTGCTTGGAGGTGCCTGCTGTACATGGTCCATGTCTCTGAGGCATACAGCAGGGCGGGTATCACTGCTGCTCTGTAGACCATGAGCTTGGTGCCGGGTTTGAGGTCCTGGTCTTCAAACATTCTCTTCCTCAGGTGACCGAAGGCTGCACTGGCACACTGAAGGTGGTGTTGGACTTCGACATCGACGTCTGCCGTTACACATCCCGCAGCTTGCCCACCGCACCCTATCCCTGAACCCTCCTGCCCCCTGGTGTACCTATCTCATGACCACTATTTCGAAGCAGAGCAGGGGGAAGTTCTCCCCGGTGTCCTGGGGCCAATATTTATCCCTGAACCAACATCACTAAAACAGATGATCTGGTCATTATCACATTGCTGTTTGTGGGAGCTTGCTGTGCGCAAATTGGCTGCCGCGTTTCCCACATTACAACAGTGACCACACTTCAAAAAAACGACTTCATTGGCTGTAAAGTGCTTTGGGACGTCCTTTACAAGTCTTTGTGTCTGAGGGGCTGAGGTTCCCGGGCTACATTCTCCATCTCGCTGACGATCTTCTGTAGACCTCCGTGAGGGGCCCCCTCCGACACTCGACCCCCCTGGCTTATCGACGCAACATCCCATAATGTTGCCTAGCAACCTGACCGTGACGCCATTTCCACTTATTTAATCGCACAGAAAGTCCTAAACTTATTATCACGGGAAGGGGGAAGAGAGGGGAGACCACATCAAAACATCACCCAGAAACATCCATTTACAGAGAGACAATGGTTCTATCCCTCTAAATAAATCTGTCGTGCTCGCCCGCCCCTTCCAACATTCAGATTAAGCGGCAATGCTGAATTTTCTAGTTGTTTTATTCTTGACCTTGGTTGGTGAGGGGGTCAAGCCTTTATCATCCAGTCTAATCAATGCCCCGGGATATAATTACACAGCTTGGGCCTTGTCTACACAGGCGCGCAGTTAAAGCCGGGACAGGCAGCCGCGGGGTGCCTGCTTTCCTCCACTCCCCTGACTTACCAACCAGCCCAAACCGGCCCCGTGTCTGGGATCGGGTCCCTCACTCCCAAGTCTCTCCCGTCCGCTTCCCTCCCCGTCCCTCCATCCGTCTCACGCGCATCGTCCGGCTTTCTCCTCTTCTCAAGACATCACCTTGGGGCTGGCCTCCACAGATGGCCTTTTGCGAGCTCGGCCTCTGGTAGTTAACCCCTCCCTTCAGTTCCTCAGACACCACCCCACGACCTCAGCCCCTCAGACAGAAAGACTTGTAAAGGACGTCCCAAAGCACTTTACAGCCAATGAAGTACTTTTTGAAGTGTGGTCACTGTTGTAATGTGGGAAACGTGGCAGCCAATTTGCGCACAGCAAGCTCCCACAAACAGCAATGTGATAATGACCAGATCATCTGTTTTAGTGATGTTGGTTGAGGGATAAATATTGGCCCCAGGACACCGGGGAGAACTCCCCCCTGCTCTTCTTCAAAATAGTGACCGTGAGATCTTTTACATCCACGCAAGAGAGCAGATGGGGCCACGGTTAAACGTCTCATCCAAAAGACGGCCCCTCCGACAGTGTGGCGCTCCCTCAGTACTGCCCCTCCGACAGTGCGGCGCTCCCTCAGTACTGACTCTCCAACAGTGCGGCGCTCCCTCAGTACTGCCCCTCTGACAGTGCGGCGCTCCCTCAGTACTGCCATCCGACAGTGCGACGCTCCCTCAGTACTGCCCCTCTGACCATGCGGCGCTCCCTCAGTGCAGCTCCTCCGACAGTGCGGCGCTCCCTCAGTACTGCCCCTCCGACAGCGCGGCGCTCCCTCAGTACTGCCCCTCCGACAGTGCGGCGCTCCCTCAGTACTGCCCCTCCGACAGTGCGGCGCTCCCTCAGTACTGCCCCTCCGACAGTGCGGCGCTCCCTCAGTACTGCGCCTCCAACAGTGCAGCACTCGGACCACAACCCAAGTCTACAGTGGGGGTTGCGGTACAATGATCAGGAATGGGCTGGCTTTTCCCTGCTCCCGAACCCAGGATATTTAGGCTAATTGTAGTCACTACCACTGTTAACTAGCAGTTAACCAGCAGTTAACCAACACAGGACAGATTTCGCACTAGTGATCTTCCTGGTAGAAGAGGCATGGTTACTCCCTGGGCACAAACACCGAGGCACAGATTATTCCCCAACAACAATAACCTTCATTTATATAGCGCCTTTAACGTAGTAAAACGTCCCAAGGACCTTCACAGGAGCGATTATCAGACAAATATTTGACACCGAGCCACATAAGGAGATATTAGGGCAAATGACCAAAAGCTTGGTCAAAGAGGCAGGTTTTAAGCAGCTGCAGGAAGGATGTTCCCAATGGCGGGGGAGTCCAGAACCAGGGGTCACAGTCTAAGGATAAGGGGTAAGCCATTTAGGACAGAGATGAGGAGGAATTTCTTCACTCAGAGAGTGGTGAACCTGTGGAATTCTCTAACACAGAAGGCAGTGGAGGCCAACTTATTAAATACTAGCTGGGGGTGCCCGGCGTTGCCAGGGCAATTTTGGGCCGCGCGGTCTCCCTGCCCCTGTCTGTCCCCTCTCTCTCTCCCTCCCTCTCCCCCTCTCCTCTCCCTCCCTCCCCCTCTCTCTGTCCCTCCCTCCCCCTCTCTCTGTCCCTCCCTCCCCTCTCCCTGCCTAGCGCCTCAGGCCCGGTGCCGTTGTGATACCGGCGGTGCGGGGCCTAGCGCTTCAGGCCCGGCCGGGCTCTGCAGCTGAGATGGACCCCAGCTGAGCTCCCCCGCGGATCGCGCGGTTGACGGCCGGCCGCTGCCGCTCCCCCGCCCGCTGTGTGTCTCGGGCCGAGCGGTTGTGAGGCGCGGCCCGAGTGAACCCAACTCATCTCCCGCTCCCGGAGCCGCAATGTGTGCATTTGTTTGGTTGGTGCTGTTGCTGTGGGGATGAAAAAAATGGCGGCGAAGTTTCGGGAGGCTGGAGGATTAGGACCCGCCCATGATGCACTGATTGGTCAACCATCAGGTGAGTGAACTGCAGGATTGGTGAAGCAGCACGTCACTCAACGCTAATGAGAGGTAGGATTGGTCAACCGCTAATGAGTGGATTTTTGAGGATTTTTGAACGTTTTTTGTATACTGTCCAAACAATTTTTGTCTGACCAAAAAGTAAATATGCCTGTTAGAGTCCCCTAATGATAAGCTTTCTTTTGATATAACATATGTGTAGATACGCTCTATAACTTTTGATTGTATAGCCGGACAGACAGACAGAAAGACAAACAGACAGAAAGACAGACAGACTGGTTTATATAGATAGATAGATAGATATTCAAGAAGGAGTTGGATATATTTCTTAAGGCTAAAGGGATCAAGGGATATGGGGAGAAGGCAGGGACAGGGTACTGAATTTGGATGATCAGCCATGATCTCATTAAATGGCGTAGCAGGCTCGAAGGGCCGAATGGCCTACTCCTGCTCCTATCTTCTATGTTTCTATGTTTCTATGTTTACAACAATGTGCATTTATATAGCACCGATACGAGACTCCCAAAACAAGCGCTCTACTCCGAGTTCCGACACGGCAAGAGAGCCCCAGGTGGGCAGAGGAAACGCTTCAAGGACACCCTCAAAGCCTCCTTGAAAAAGTGTAACATCCCCATTGACACCTGGGAATCCCTGGCCCAAGACCGCACAAAGTGGAGGAGAA
The DNA here is from genome assembly GCF_052327205.1 of Somniosus microcephalus. Classification (NCBI taxonomy): domain Eukaryota; kingdom Metazoa; phylum Chordata; class Chondrichthyes; order Squaliformes; family Somniosidae; genus Somniosus; species Somniosus microcephalus. The sequence goes on along the minus strand of NW_028225182.1, from coordinate 55,766,733 downwards.
GCATCCGGGAAGGCGCCGAACACCTCGAGTCTCTTCGTCGGGAACAAGCGGAAGCCAAGCGCAGGCAGCGCGAGGAGCGCACGTCAACCCAAGCACCCCACCCACCCGCCCCTTCAACCACCGTCTGCCCCACCTGTGACAGAGACTGTCGGTCCTGCATTGGACTCATCAGTCACCCGAGAACTCATTTTTAATGTGGAAGCAAGTCATCCTCGGTTCCGAGGGACTAAGAAGAAGGAGAAATGGCAGAACAGGCTTGAGGGGCCGAATGGCCTACTCCTGCTCCTATCTTCTATGTTTCTATGTCTTAAAGGAGGAGAGAGAGGCGGAGAGGTTTAGGGAGGGAATACCAGAGCTCGCGGCCCCAGGCAGCTGAAGGCACGGCCGCCAATGGTGGAGCGATGGAAATCGGGGGGATGCTCAAGAGGCCAGAATTGGGGGAGCGCCGAGATCTCGGAGAGGTTGTGGGGCTGGAGGAGGGTACAGAGAGAGGGAGGGTTCTATGAGGCTGGAGGAGGTTACAGAGATAGGGAGGGTTGTAGGAGGCTGGAGGAGGTTACAGAGATAGGGAGGGTTGTAGGAGGCTGGAGGAGGTTACAGAGATAGGGAGGGTTGTAGGGCTGGAGGAGGTTACAGAGATAGGGAGGTTTGTGGGGGTTGGAGGAGGTTACAGAGATAGGGAGGGTTGTAGGGGTTGGAGGAGGTTACAGAGATAGGGAGGGTTGTAGGGCTGGAGGAGGTTACAGAGATAGGGAGGGTTGTAGGAGGCTGGAGGAGGTTACAGAGATAGGGAGGGTTGTGGAGCTGGAGGAGGTTACAGAGATAGGGAGGGTTGTAGGGGCTGGAGGAGGTTGCAGAGATAGGGACAGTTGTAGGGGCTGGAGGAGGTTACAGAGATAGGGAGGGTTGTGGAGCTGGAGGAGGTTACAGAGATAGGGAGGGTTGTAGGGGCTGAAGGAGGTTACAGAGATAGGGAGGGTTGTAGGGGCTGGAGGAGGTTACAGAGATAGGGAGGGTTGTAGGTGCTGGAGGAGCTTACAGAGATAGGGAGGGTTGTAGGGGCTGGAGGAGGTTACAGAGATAGGGAGGGTTGTAGGGGCTGGAGGAGGTTACAGAGATAGGGAGGGGTGTAGGGGCTGGAGGAGGTTACAGAGATAGGGAGGGTTGTAGGGGCTGGAGGAGGTTACAGAGATAGGGAGGGGTGTAGGGGCTGGAGGAGGTTACAGAAATAGGGAGGGTTGTAGGGGCTGGAGGAGGTTGCAGAGATAGGGAGGGTTGTAGGTGCTGGAGGAGGTTACAGAGATAGGGAGGGGTGTAGGGGCTGGAGGAGGTTACAGAGATAGGGAGGGTTGTAGAGGCTGGAGGAGGTTACAGAGATAGGGAGGGTTGTGGGGCTGGAGGAGGTTACAGAGATAGGGAGGGTTGTAGGGCTGGAGGAGGTTACAGAGATAGGGAGGGGTGTAGGGGCTGGAGGAGGTTACAGAGATAGGGATGGTTGTAGGGGCTGGAGGAGGTTACAGAGATAGGGAGGGTTGTAGGGGCTGGAGGAGGTTACAGAGATAGGGAGGGTTGTGGGGCTGGAGGAGGTTACAGAGATAGGGAGGGTTGTGGGGCTGGAGGAGGTTACAGAGATAGGGAGGGTTGTAGGGCTGGAGGAGGTTACAGAGATAGGGAGGGTTGTGGAGCTGGAGGAGGTTACAGAGATAGGGAGGGTTGTAGGGGCTGGAGGAGGTTACAGAGATAGGGAGGGGTGTCGGGGCTGGAGGAGGTTACAGAGATAGGGATGGTTGTAGGGGCTGGAGGAGGTTACAGAGATAGGGAGGGTTGTAGGTGCTGGAGGAGCTTACAGAGATAGGGAGGGTTGTGGGGCTGGAGGAGGTTACAGAGAGAGGAAGGGTTGTAGGGGCTGGAGCAGGTTACAGAGATGGGGAGGGGAGCGAGGGCCATGGAGGGGATTTGAACACAAGGATGAGAATTATATGCTGACCTCCCACTCCCCTTCTTTCCTCCCTTTCCCCCAGGCCTGTACTATTCGTTAACCCAAGTGCAGGGTGAGAGGGGATGTTGGGCAGATGGGGAGGGCAGTGTGCGGAGGGAAGCAAAGCACTCTGACATTGACTGCCCCAACCCTCCCTTGAAGAAACACCTTCTGAAGGAGTTAGTTTACAAGCCAAACAACTGTTGGGCCAGAACCTCCGCACTGAACTGTGACCAGCGGCTCTGCAAAAAAACTAAGCCACCTTCAAAAGAATTTAAGGATTGGTATCGGTGAGGCAGGGCGCCCAACACCCAGCGTTTCTCCCCAAGCAACGAACGGAGGCCGCGGCAGATTATTATTTGCCATGATGTTCTTGCGCTGGGATGAGGGAGGACCTGTGCAGGCCCACGCTGCGGGATCGCGCTCTGTCCGGCTCCCGAGACGGCTGAGAGACGACACAGACACACGTTCACGCTCCCCGTCCCTGATTCGGGGGGCGTGCTGGACAAGCTGAGTTGTAGCAGTAATGGAGGGGCCAGAGGGTGGTGGTGGGGAGGTGGTGGGGGCCGAGGGGGGGCAACGACTGAACAGGCTTTGAAAATAAGGAAGTCACGACATCTGGGACTGGTTAGGAACGCCGCGGAGGGAGTTCCAGCAATTCTCTCCACTTGTCCACTCAGCTATTTGTTCAATGATGGAACATCTGGGAAAGTGGCTAGTGCACAGTGTAGAGGGAGCTTTACTCTGTATCGAACCCGTGCTGTACCTGCCCTGGGAGTGTTTGATGGGACAGTGTAGAGGGAGCTTTACTCTGTATCGAACCCGTGCTGTACCTGCCCTGGGAGTGTTTGATGGGACAGTGTAGAGGGAGCTTTACTCTGTATCGAACCCGTGCTGTACCTGCCCTGGGAGTGTTTGATGGGACAGTGTAGAGGGAGCTTTACTCTGTATCGAACCCGTGCTGTACTTGCCCTGGAAGTGTTTGACGGGGCAGTGTAGAGGGAGCTTTACTCTGTATCTAACCCGTGCTGTACCTGCCCTGGGAGTGTTTGATGGGGCAGTGTAGAGCGAGCTTTACTCTGTATCTGACCCCGTGCTGTACCTGCCCTGGGAGTGTTTGATCGGACAGTGTAGAGGGAGCTTTACTCTGTATCTAACCCGTGCTGTACCTGCCCTGGGAGTATTTGATGGGGACAGTGTAGAGGGAACATTACTCTGTATCTAACACCGTGCTGTACCTGCCCTGGGAGTGTTTGATGGGACAGTGCAGAGGGAGCTTTACTCTGTATCTAACCCATGCTGTACCTGCCCTGGGAGTGTTTGATGGGACAGTGTAGAGAGAGCTTTACTCTGTATCTAACCCCGTGCTGTACCTGCCCTGGGAGTGTTTGATGGGACAGTGTAGAGGGAGCTTTACTCTGTATCTAACCTGTGATGTACCTGCCCTGGGAGTATTTGATGGGGACAGTGTAGAGGGAGCATTACTCTGTATCTAACACCGTGCTGTACCTGCCCTGGGAGTGTTTGATGGGACAGTGCAGAGGGAGCTTTACTCTGTATCTAACCTGTGATGCACCTGCCCTGGGAGTGTTTGATGGGACAGTGTAGAGGGAGCTTTACTCTGTATCTAACCTGTGATGTACCTGCCCTGGGAGTGTTTGATGGGACAGTGTAGAGGGAGCTTTACTCTGTATCTAACCCGTGCTGTACCTGCCCTGGGAGTGTTTGATGGGACAGTGCAGAGGGAGCTTTACTCTGTATCTAACCCATGCTGTACCTGCCCTGGGAGTGTTTGATGGGACAGTGTAGAGGGAGCTTTACTCTGTATCTAACCAGTGCTGTACCTGCCCTGGGAGTGTTTGATGGGACAGTGTAGAGAGAGCTTTACTCTGTATCTAACCCCGTGCTGTACCTGCCCTGGGAGTGTTTGATGGGACAGTGTAGAGGGAGCTTTACTCTGTATCTAACCAGTGCTGTACCTGCTCTGGGAGTGTTTGATGGGACAGTGTAGAGGGAGCTTTACTCTGTATCTAACCCCGTGCTGTACCTGCCCTGGGAGTGTTTGATGGGGACAGTGTAGAGGGAGCTTTACTCTGTATCTAACCCGTGCTGTACCTGCCCTGGGAGTGTTTGATGGGACAGTGTAGAGGGAGCTTTACTCTGTATCTAACCCGTGCTGTACCTGCCCTGGGAGGGTTTGATGGGACAGTGTAGTGGGAGCTTTACTCTGTATCTAACCCGTGCTGTACCTGCCGTGGGAGTGTTTGATGGGACAGTGTAGAGGGAGCTTTACTCTGTATCTAACCCGTGCTGTACCTGCCCTGGGAGTGTTTGATGGGGCAGTGTAGAGGGAGCTTTACTCTGTATCTAACCCGTGCTGTACCTGCCCTGGGAGTGTTTGATGGGACAGTGTAGAGGGACTTTTACTCTGTATCTAACCCGTGCTGTACCTGCCCTGGGAGTGTTTGATGGGACAGTGTAGAGGGAGCTTTACTCTGTATCTAACCCGTGCTGTACCTGCCCTGGGAGTGTTTGATGGGGCAGTGTAGAGGGAGCTTTACTCTGTATCTAACCCGTGCTGTACCTGCCCTGGGAGTGTTTGATGGGACAGTGTAGAGGGACTTTTACTCTGTATCTAACCCGTGCTGTACCTGCCCTGGGAGTGTTTGATGGGACAGTGTAGAGGGAGCTTTACTCTGTATCTAACCCGTGCTGTACCTGCCCTGGGAGTGTTTGATGGGACAGTGTAGAGGGACTTTTACTCTGTATCTAACCCGTGCTGTACCTGCCCTGGGAGTGTTTGATGGGACAGTGTAGAGGGACTTTTACTCTGTATCTAACCCCGTGCTGTACCTGCCCTGGGAGAATTTGATGGGACAATTTGATGGTCGAATAGCGAGCCACACTGATTCTGAGCTGACAGGTGCAGTGAGTGTTTGGTTGAGATGCGAGTGGGAGGGTAACACTCGGGGGAGGGGAGAGAGGAAGCCTGTGATATACGGCACGGAGCACAGTTCAAAATATCAGACTCCAAAACAAAGTAAGTAGGTAGGAGCTTTAAAAAAAAAGCTTCATTTAATTGAATGAAAGCTGTGACGTTTGTTGAACACTCGGTTTGTGTTACCTGTTAAGTGAGTGCCCCATTAACCAGCGATTGCCCAGGGCGCTGCCCGCACTAATGTGGGCAACCCCTGTGTACAGAATCAATCATGTAATCCCCTGTAGGGCAGAGGTGGAGCCTCGAAGTTGGCACCTCATGCTGCACAGTTCCTCTGTAATTGCTGTTTATTGCTAGCTCCATTGTTTTTGCATTCCATGTTCCCTCGCTGCATTCCTCCAACTCCCCACCTAGTGCGGGTCAGAGGCTGTTCAACAGCATGTGTCAGCAAGCTCCAATTACAGCCCTTACCTCGAGGTGGAGAAGGAACTAACTGCAAAAAAACTCGGCCTACACACAAAGAGCCAGGCAGGTAATGTACGTGACCTGATTGAACCAGTCTGGGGGTCAGGGGACAGAGGGGCTGGGGGGGAAGAGACGGGAGAGAGAATGCCCCTGAACGGGTACCAGTGACCCTGGGAGAGGATCCCAGTGCTCCCGCTTATCCTCCCTACTGAGGGAGCGCCGCACTGTCGGAGGGGCAGTACTGAGGGAGCGCCGCACTGTCGGAGGGGCAGTACTGAGGGAGCGCCGCACTGTCGGAGGGGCAGTACTGAGGGAGCGCCGCACTGTCGGAGGGGCAGTACTGAGGGAGCGCTGCACTGTCGGAGGGGCAGTACTGAGGGAGCGCCGCACTGTCGGAGGGGCAATGCTGAGGGAGCGCTGCACTGTCGGAGGGGCAGTACTGAGGGAGCGCCGCACTGTCGGAGGGGCAATGCTGAGGGAGCGCTGCACTGTCGGAGGGGCAGTACTGAGGGAGCACCGCACTGTCGGAGGGGCAGTACTGAGGGAGCGCGGCACTGTTGGTGGGGCAGTACTGAGGGAGCGCCGCACTGTCGGAGGGGCAGTACTGAGGGAGCGCCACACTGTCGGAGGGGCAGTACAGAGGGAGCGCTGCACTGTCGGAGGGGCAGTACTGAGGGAGCGCTGCACTGTTGGTGGGGCAGTACTGAGGGAGCGCCGCACTGTCGGAGGGGCAGTACTGAGGGAGCGCTGCACTGTCGGAGGGGCAGTACAGAGGGAGCGCCGCACTGTCGGAGGGGCAGTACTGAGGGAGCGCTGCACTGTCGGAGGGGCAGTACAGAGGGAGCGCTGCACTGTCGGAGGGGCAGTACTGAGGGAGCGCTGCACTTTTGGAGGGGCAGTACTGAGGGAGCGCCGCACTGTCGGAGGGGCAGTACTGAGGGAGCGCCGCACTGTCGGAGGGGCAGTACTGAGGGAGCGCCGCACTGTCGGAGGGGCAGTACTGAGGGAGCGCTGCACTGTCGGAGGGGCAGTACTGAGGGAGTGCCGCACTGTCGGAGGGGCAGTACTGAGGGAGCGCCGCACTGTCGGAGGGGCAGTACTGAGGGAGCGCCGCACTGTCAGAGGGGCAGTACTGAGGGAGCGCCGCACTGTCGGAGGGGCAGTACTGAGGGAGCGCCGCACTGTCGGAGGGGCAGTACTGAGGGAGCGCCGCACTGTCGGAGGGGCAGTACTGAGGGAGCGCCGCACTGTCGGAGGGGCAGTACTGAGGGAGCGCCGCACTGTCGGAGGGGCAGTACTGAGGGAGCGCCGCACTGTCGGAGGGGCAGTACTGAGGGAGCGCCGCACTGTCGGAGGGGCAGTACTGAGGGAGCGCCGCACTGTCGGAGGGGCAGTACTGAGGGAGAGCCGCACTGTCGGAGGGGCAGTACTGAGGGAGCGCCGCACTGTCGGAGGGGCAGTACTGAGGGAGCGCTGCACTGTCGGAGGGGCAGTACAGAGGGAGTGCCGCACTGTCGGAGGGGCCATCTTTATGGCCACAATAGTCGGTTCTCAATTTAAAAAAAGGAACCAGCACAGACTAAAGTCGAGGTAAAAGTTAATGAAAAGTCTCCCAAGATGAGCCAATCACCTCCCTATCAGTCCAAGGTTACAACCAACAGCGAACACCACATTCCACTGATGACTCAGCTGAACATTACCAGAACTATCGGGTTCTGCAGAATTTCTGATTATTTCTTTTCCTAAGCAAAGTTTTTCTCAACTCTGCAATTTGGTCAATGTTATATCCGTGTATCTTAATGTTGTGTCCTTCAATAATCAGACAACAGACTGCAGGGAACGATTCAACAGGTGTTTACTCTAGAACTAACTCTGCAGATCCCTACTCAGGGTTTATATACAGGTGTGGTCACTGCCGGTACTACAGTATACAGGAGCTGTAAAAAGTAGTTCTCTCCATTAAGGTATACATACATTACAGGCAATGCCCCTTTAAGAGGAGTGAATGGACCCACAGCCCTTTAGCGAGGAGACAGACAGCCAGGAGCTGCCTCTCCGCACAACAATTAATAGGCGATTGAGTGTCTAACGGGATCAGGGTCACACATCGATGTCCCTACAGGTGATAATAATGCTGCTCCTTGAGGTCCATCCGTTACAAAAGGCTTGATCACAAATTAACCTCATTACCCTCCGCAAGAACAGGTTCGCAGGAAGGAATGAGGGCATCTCGCTTTCAAAAATCTATACATGTATGTGAAGTGTCCCTGGGGAGGCTATCACTTAGAATGCATTGTGTCAATAAACACTGAGTGACCCTTACCCTGCTGAATAAACAGTGACTCTGTACAGTTACACAGTGAGTGACCCATACCCTGAATAAACAGCGACTCTGTACAGTTACACCGTGAGTGACCCTTACCCTGAATAAACAGTGACTCTGTACAGTTACACAGTGAGTGACCCTTACCCTGAATAAACAGCGATTCTGTACAGTTACACCGTGAGTGACCCTTACCCTGAATAAACAGCGATTCTGTACAGTTACACCGTGAGTGAACCTTACCCTGAATAAACAGTGACTCTGTACAGTTACAGTGAGTGACCCTTACCCTGAATAAACAGTGACTCTGTACAGTTACACAGTGAGTGACCCATACCCTGAATAAACAGCGATTCTGTACAGTTACACCGTGAGTGACCCTTACCCTGAATAAACAGCGATTCTGTACAGTTACACAGTGAGTGACCCTTACCCTGAATAAACAGTGACTCTGTACAGTTACACCGTGAGTGACCCTTACCCTGAATAAACAGCGATTCTGTACAGTTACACCGTGAGTGACCCATACCCTGAATAAACAGCGATTCTGTACAGTTACACCGTGAGTGAACCTTACCCTGAATAAACAGTGACTCTGTACAGTTACAGTGAGTGACCCTTACCCTGAATAAACACTGACTCTGTACAGTTACACAGTGAGTGACCCATACCCTGAATAAACAGCGATTCTGTACAGTTACACCGTGAGTGACCCTTACCCTGAATAAACAGCGATTCTGTACAGTTACACAGTGAGTGACCCTTACCCTGAATAAACAGTGACTCTGTACAGTTACACCGTGAGTGACCCATACCCTGAATAAACAGCGATTCTGTACAGTTACACCGTGAGTGAACCTTACCCTGAATAAACAGTGACTCTGTACAGTTACAGTGAGTGACCCTTACCCTGAATAAACAGTGACTCTGTACAGTTACACAGTGAGTGAACCTTACCCTGAATAAACAGTGACTCTGTACAGTTACAGTGAGTGACCCATACCCTGAATAAACAGCGACTCTGTACAGTTACACAGTGAGTGACCCTTACCCTGAATAAACAGTGACTCTGTACAGTTACACAGTGAGTGACCCTTACCCTGAATAAACAGTGACTCTGTACAGTTACAGTGAGCGACCCTTACCCTGAATAAACAGTGACTCTGTACAGTTACAGTGAGTGACCCTTACCCTGAATAAACAGAGACTCTGTACAGTTACACAGTGAGTGACCCTTACCCTGAATAAACAGTGACTCTGTACAGTTACACAGTGAGTGACTCTTACCCTGAATAAACAGTGACTCTGTACAGTTACACAGTGAGTGACCCTTACCCTGAATAAACAGTGACTCTGTACAGTTACACAATGAGTGACCATTACCCTGAATAAACAGTGACTCTTTACAGTTACACAGTGAGTGACCCTTACCCTGAATAAACAGTGACTCTGTACAGTTACACAGTGAGTGACCCTTACCCTGAATAAACAGTGACTCTGTACAGTTACACAGTGAGTGACCCATACCCTGAATAAACAGTGACTCTGTACAGTTACAGTGAGTGGCCCTTACCCTGAATAAACAGTGACTCTGTACAGTTACAGTGAGTGACCCTTACCCTGAATAAACAGTGACTCTGTACAGTTACAGTGAGTGACCCTTATCCTGAATAAACAGCGATTCTGTACAGTTACACCGTGAGTGACCCTTACCCTGAATAAACAGCGATTCTGTACAGTTACACAGTGAGTGAACCTTACCCTGAATAAACAGTGACTCTGTACAGTTACAGTGAGTGACCCTTACCCTGAATAAACAGTGACTCTGTACAGTTACAGCGAGTGGCCCTTACCCTGAATAAACAGTGACTCTGTACAGTTACACAGTGAGTGACCCTTACCCTGAATAAACAGTGACTCTGTACAGTTACACAGTGAGTGAACCTTACCCTGAATAAACAGTGACTCTGTACAGTTACAGTGAGTGACCCTTACCCTGAATAAACAGAGACTCTGTACAGTTACACAGTGAGTGACCCATACCCTGAATAAACAGAGACTCTGTACAGTTACACAGTGAGTGACCCTTACCCTGAATAAACAGTGACTCTGTACAGTTACACAGTGAGTGACCCTTACCCTGAATAAACAGTGACTCTGTACAGTTACACAGTGAGTGACCCTTACCCTGAATAAACAGTGACTCTGTACAGTTACACAGTGAGTGACCCTTACCCTGAATAAACAGTGACTCTGTGCAGTTACACAGTGAGTGACCCTTACCCTGAATAAACAGTGACTCTGTACAGTTACACAGTGAGTGACCCTTACCCTGAATAAACAGTGACTCTGTACAGTTACACAGTGAGTGACCCTTACCCTGAATAAACAGTGACTCTGTACAGTTACACAGTGAGTGACCCTTACCCTGAATAAACAGTGACTCTGTACAGTTACACAGTGAGTGACCCTTACCCTGAATAAACAGTGACTCTGTGCAGTTACACAGTGAGTGACCCTTACCCTGAATACACAGTGACTCTGTACAGTTACACAGTGAGTGACCCTTACCCTGAATAAACAGTGACTCTGTACAGTTACACAGTGAGTGACCCTAACCCTGAATAAACAGTGACTCTGTACAGTTACACAGTGAGTGACCCTTACCCTGAATAAACAGTGACTCTGTACAGTTACACAGTGAGTGACCCTAACCCTGAATAAACAGTGACTCTGTACAGTTACACAGTGAGTGATCCTTACCCTGAATAAACAGTGACTCTGTACAGTTACAGTGAGTGACCCTTACCCTGAATAAACAGTGACTCTGTACAGTTACACAGTGAGTGACCCTTACCCTGAATAAACAGTGACTCTGTACAGTTACACAGTGAGTGACCCTTACCCTGAATAAACAGTGACTCTGTACAGTTACACAGTGAGTGACCCTTACCCTGAATAAACAGTGACTCTGTACAGTTACACAGTGAGTGAACCTTACCCTGAATAAACAGTGACTCTGTACAGTTACACAGTGAGTGACCCTTACCCTGAATAAACAGAGACTCTGTACAGTTACAGTGAGTGACCCTTACCCTGAATAAACAGTGACTCTGTACAGTTACACAGTGAGTGACCCTTACCCTGAATAAACAGTGACTCTGTACAGTTACAGTGAGTGACCCTTACCCTGAATAAACAGTGACTCTGTACAGTTACAGTGAGTGACCCTTACCCTGAATAAACAGTGACTCTGTACAGTTACACAGTGAGTGACCCTTACCCTGAATAAACAGCGACTCTGTACAGTTACACAGTGAGTGACCCTTACCCTGAATAAACAGAGACTCTGTACAGTTACACAGTGAATGACCCATACCCTGAATAAACAGAGACTCTGTACAGTTACACAGTGAGTGACCCTTACCCTGAATAAACAGTGACTCTGTACAGTTACACAGTGAGTGATCCTTACCCTGAATAAACAGTGACTCTGTACAGTTACAGTGAGTGACCCTTACCCTGAATAAACAGTGACTCTGTACAGTTACACAGTGAGTGATCCTTACCCTGAATAAACAGTGACTCTGTACAGTTACACAGTGAGTGACCCTTACCCTGAATAAACAGTGACTCTGTACAGTTACACAGTGAGTGACCCTTACCCTGAATAAACAGTGACTCTGTACAGTTACACAGTGAGTGACCCTTACCCTGAATAAACAGTGACTCTGTACAGTTACACAGTGAGTGACCCTTACCCTGAATAAACAGTGACTCTGTACAGTTACACAGTGAGTGACCCTTACCCTGAATAAACAGAGACTCTGTACAGTTACACAGTGAGTGACCCTTACCCTGAATAAACAGTGACTCTGTACAGTTACAGTGAGTGACCTTTTCCCTGAATAAACAGTGACTCTGTACAGTTAGTGAGTGACCCTTACCCTGAATAAACAGTGACTCTGTACAGTTACAGTGAGTGACCCTTACCCTGAATAAACAGTGACTCTGTACAGTTACACAGTGAGTGACCCTTACCCTGAATAAACAGTGACTCTGTACAGTTACACAGTGAGTGACCCTTACCCTGAATAAACAGTGACTCTGTACAGTTACAGTGAGTGACCCTTACCCTGAATAAACAGTGACTCTGTACAGTTACACAGTGAGTGACCCTTACCCTGAATAAACAGTGACTCTGTACAGTTACAGTGAGTGACCCTTACCCTGAATAAACAGTGACTCTGTACAGTTACACAGTGAGTGACCCTTACCCTGAATAAACAGTGACTCTGTACAGTTACACAGTGAGTGACCCTTACCCTGAATAAACAGTGACTCTGTACAGTTACACAGTGAGTGACCCTTACCCTGAATAAACAGTGACTCTGTACAGTTACACAGTGAGTTGATGCCGAATATAGTGCAAGGAAGTAAATTACATGGACAGTAATTGTTAATTAAGGACGAGCCACGATTAACAATAGTGTAAAAAGGAGAGTGAATGAAACAATATCGGGGTGGAGACAGAAATAGAATTAGGATAGAAGCAGAGAAAGTTTTAAGCATTAAAATTGAAGTGGCGAGGGGGCAAAGGGGTTCAGGGGGAAGAGTGGGTCAGGGGCAGAGGGGTTGGTGGCGAGGGGCAGATGGGGTCAGGGGGTGAGGGGCAGATGCGGCCAGGGGGTGAGGGGCAGATGGGGTCAGGGGGTGAGGGGCAGATGCGGTCAGGGGGCGAGGGGCAGATGCGGCCAGGGGGCGAGGGGCAGATGCGGCCAGGGGGTGAGGGGCAGATGGGGTCAGGGGGTGAGGGGCAGACGCGGTCAGGAGGTGAGGGGCAGATGCGGTCAGGGGGCGAGGGGCAGATGCGGCCAGGGGGTGAGGGGCAGATGGGGTCAGGGGGTGAGGGGCAGACGCGGTCAGGAGGTGAGGGGCAGACGCGGCCAGGGGGTGAGGGGCAGATGGGGTCAGGGGGTGAGGGGCAGACGCGGTCAGGAGGTGAGGGGCAGATGCGGTCAGGGGGCGAGGGGCAGATGCGGCCAGGGGGTGAGGGGCAGATGCGGTCAGGGGGCGAGGGGCAGATGCGGCCAGGGGGTGAGGGGCAGATGCGGTCAGGGGGCGAGGGGCAGATGGGGTCAGGGGCAGATGGGGTCAGGGGCAGATGGAGTCAGGGGCAGATGGGGTCACGGGGCGAGGGGCAGATGGAGTCAGGGCGAGGAGCAGACGGGATCAGGGGGCGAGGAGCTGATAGGGTCAAGGGGTAGAGGGGCTGACGGGGTCAGAGAGTGAGGGCAGATGGGGTCAGGGGGCGAGGTGCAGATGGGGTCAGGGGCTGAGGGGCAGATGGGGTCAGGGGCTGAGGGGCAGATGGGGTCAGGGGTGAGGAGCAGATGGGGTTAGAAGGCAGAGGGGGTCGGAGGGGGGTCGAGGTCAGATGGGGTCAGGAGCGTCAGAGGGGGTCAGGGGGCAAGGAGCAGATGGGTCAGGGGGCAGAGGGGGTCGGAAGGGGGTCAAGGTCAGATGGGGTCAGGGGCAGAGGGGGGTCGGAGGGGGGTCAGGGTCAGATGGGGTCAGGGGGCAGAGGGGGTCGGAAGGGGGTCAAGGTCAGATGGGGTCAGGGGCAGAGGGGGGTCGGAGGGGGGTCAGGGTCAGATGGGGTCAGGGGGCAGAGGGGGTCGGGGGGTCAGGGGGTGAGGGGCAGAGGGAAAGGTGCTCTGTAAAGATGGACCCAAACTGGGGCCGTGATGAGTGAGGCTCCAGCGGACAGTGTGGGTACAACAGTGCCCGGGGAACTGCCAGAATTAGTTTATTAATGACACAGGGAACCAGCTCATTATTGACAACTGCTACACCCGCCACCCAAATATGAAAGGAGGCCTAATGAGATGTTTGGGCAAAATAAAACAGGCTGCAGCAGATGATAATGTAATAATTATGGTGGATTTTAAGATCCCAGAAGGAAAAAGGAACGATCAAGGGGGATTGCGAGGGAGGTGGCTGGAACTAATTACTGATCGCATCTTAGAACAAGGTGCGAGGCAGGGCGATAGGGGCCTGGTAAAGTCAACAGTCAGCTGTCCTCCAGGAATGATCAGCAACCAGGAGTTGGGGGAAGCTGTAAGTGAGCGCTGCACGGTCGGATTGGAGGCCATAATCCAGACTGAAGGATCACCAGGCACGTGCGGCTCTCAAAAGTTAAATCTTAAAGCAATGAGCTTTAACTGGGCAGCGGGACGATCGGGGAACATAAGAACATAAGAAGTAGGAGCAGGAGTAGGCCATACGGCCCCTCGGGCCTGCTCCGCCATTCAATAGGATCATGGCTGATCCGAATCTAGACTCACGTCCACTTCCCTGCCCTCTCCCCGTAACCCCTAATTCCCTTATCAGCTAGGAAACTGTCTATCTCCATTTTAAATTTATTTAATGTTGCAGCTTCCACAGCTCTCTGGGGTAGCAAATTCCATAGATTTACTACCCTCTGAGTGAAGAAGTTTCTCCTCATCTCAGTTTTGAAAGGGCAGCCCCTTATTCTTAGATTATGCCCCCTAGTTCTAGTCTCACCCATCAGTGGAAACATCCTCCCCGCATCCACCCGATCAAGCCCCCTCACAATCTTATATGTTTCGATAAGATCGCCTCTCATTCTTCTGAACTCCAATGAGTAGAGGCCCAACCTACTCAACCTTTCCTCATACGTCACCCCCCTCATCTCCGGAATCAACCGAGTGAACCTTCTCTGAACCGCCTCCAGAGCAAGTATATCTTTTCTTAAATATGGAAACCAAAACTGCACGCAGTATTCCAGGTGTGGCCTCACCAGTACCCTGTATAACTGAAGCAAGACTTCCCTGTTTTTATACTCCATCCCCCTTGCAATAAAAGCCAAGATTCCATTGGCCTTCCTGATCACCTGCTGCACCTGCATACTAACCTTCTGTGTTTCATGCACCAGGACCCCCAGATCCCTTTGTACTGTAGCACTTTGCAGTTTCTCTCCATTTAGATAATAACTTGCTCTTTGATTTTTTCTGCCAAAGTGCATAACCTCACACTTTCCAACATTATATTGCATCTGCCAAATCTCTGCCCACTCACTTAGCCTGTCTATGTCCTTTTGCAGGTTTTTTATGTCCTCCTCACCCACTGCTTTCCCTGAGCAGCGGGACGATCGGGGAAGTGCTGAGCAGCGGAACGATCGGGGAAGCGCTGAGCAGCAAGACAATGGGGGAAGCGGTGAGCAGCGGGACGATCGGGGAAGCGCTGAGCAGCGGGACGATCGGGGAAGCGGTGAGCAGCGGGACGATCGGGGAAGCGGTGAGCAGCGGGACGATTGGGGAAGCACTGAGCAGCGGGACGATGGGGGAAGCGCTGAGCAGCGGGACGATCGGGGAAGCGGTGAGCAGCGGGACGATCGGGGAAGCGGTGAGCAGCGGGACGATCGGGGAAGCGGTGAGCAGCAGGACGATTGGGGAAGCGCTGAGCAGCGGGACGATCGGGGAAGCGGTGAGCAGCAGGACGATCGGGGAAGCGATGAGCAGCGGGACGATCGGGGAAGCGCCGAGCAGCGGGACGATCGGGGAAGCGGCGAGCAGCGGGACGATCGGGGAAGCGGCGAGCAGCGGGACGATCGGGGAAGCGGCGAGCAGCAGGACGATCGGGGAAGCGGTGAGCAGCGGGACGATCGGGGAAGCGCTGAGCAGCGAGACGATCGGGGAAGCGCTGAGCAGCGGGATGATCGGGGAAGCGCTGAGCAGCAGGAAGATTGGGGAAGCACTGAGCAGCAGGACGATCGGGGAAGCGCTGAGCAGCGAGACGATCGGGGAAGCGCTGAGCAGCGAGACAATGGGGGAAGCGCTGAGCAGCGGGACGATCGGGGAAGCGCTGAGCAGCAGGACGATCGGGGAAGCGGTGAGCAGCGGGACGAACGGGGAAGCGGTGAGCAGCGGGACGATCGGGGAAGCGGTGGGCAGCGGGGCGATCGGGGAAGCGCTGAGCAGCGAGACAATGGGGGAAGCGCTGAGCAGCAGGACGATCGGGGAAGCGGTGAGCAGCGGGACGATCGGGGAAGCGCTGAGCAGTGGGACGATCGGGGAAGTGCCGAGCAGCGGGACGATCGGGGAAGCGGCGAGCAGCGGGACGATCGGGGAAGCGGCGAGCAGCAGGACGATCAGGGAAGTGGTGAGCAGCGGGACGATTGGGGAAGCGCTGAGCAGCGAGACGATCGGGGAAGCGCTGAACAGCGGGATGATCGGGGAAGCGCTGAGCAGCAGGATGATTGGGGAAGCGCTGAGCAGCGAGACTATCGGGGAAGCGCTGAGCAGCGGGATGATCGGGGAAGCGCTGAGCAGCGAGACAATGGGGGAAGCGCTGAGCAGCGGGACGATCGGGGAAGCGCTGAGCAGCAGGACGATCGGGGAAGCGGTGAGCAGCGGGACGAACGGGGAAGCGGTGAGCAGCGGGACGATCAGGGAAGCGCTGAGCAGCGAGACAATGGGGGAAGCGCTGAGCAGCAGGGCGATCGGGGAAGCGGTGAGCAGCGGGACGAACGGGGAAGCGCTGAGCAGCGAGACAATGGGGGAAGCGCTGAGCAGCGGGACGATCGGGGCAGCGGTGAGCAGCGGGACGATCGAGGAAGCGCTGAGCAGCGAGACGATCGGGGA
This sequence comes from Somniosus microcephalus, assembly GCF_052327205.1. Taxonomy (NCBI): domain Eukaryota; kingdom Metazoa; phylum Chordata; class Chondrichthyes; order Squaliformes; family Somniosidae; genus Somniosus; species Somniosus microcephalus. The sequence continues at coordinate 55,750,363 of NW_028225182.1, read as the reverse complement.
AGCGCTGAGCAGTGAGACGATCGGGGAAGCGGCGAGCAGCGGGACGATCGGGGAAGCGGTGAGCAGCGAGACGATCGGGGAAGCGCTGAGCAGCGAGACGATCGGGGAAGCGGTGAGCAGCGAGACGATCGGGGAAGCGCTGAGCAGCGGGACGATCGGGGAAGCGCTGAGCAGCGGGACGATCGGGGAAGCGCTGAGCAGCGGGACGATCGGGGAAGCGGTGAGCAGCGGGACGATCGGGGAAGCGGTGAGCAGCGGGACGATCGGGGAAGCACTGAGCAGCGGGACGATCGGGGAAGCGCTGAGCAGTGGGACACACCCCGTGAGGAGAAAGAGAACAGGAAGAAGGATCGAGGGATCAGAGACCCGGCCGGGAATAACACGAAGCAAATGATGGAGACAAAAGTAATGCGCTTCTGGGAATTGTCCAAAACAGGCATCCAGCAGGGAGTGGGACTCACTGGATCGCCCTGCGAACGAACCGACACAGACTCGATGGGCCGAATGGCCTCCTCCCTGTGCTGCACGATTCCATGAGATCGAGTGTTAGAAAGGGCGTGAGTAAAATGGGAAAGGAAATTCTGGCTGGGAGCAGGACAGGGATAAAGGCACGTTTTGGTGAATCGAGAAAGGGAGAGCGTGCGTCTGTACAGATGGTTCCCTGGACGTCCCATAGCGCCTCACGGGCGATGAATTATTTCGTGAAGTGCAGTCAGCGTTATGTAGGAAACGCAGCAGCCAAACTGCGCACAGCAAGCTCCCACAGGCGGCAATGCGAAGCCTAACCAGCTATCACTGGGAAGGGGATTAGTAGGAGCTATTCGAGGAGCTGGGATGGCGCCGTTGGGCGAGAAACACGCTGCCCCTAAACGCATGTGTTTGAACGGTGCGGTGCGTCTGTGCCCGTAATATATTGGTCCGATCACACTAAACAGACGCAGTCTAAAGCAGTGAATGACACCGCTTGTCCTGCCCAGAGACACCCAACGGCTCCTGTTCAATGTAAAAAGTCCCGCGCTGAAACAGCCCAAACAATTAGCCAGCCTGAGAAACACAGAGCTCAGCAAGGAGCACAGCGCACAACGACCATTTACAGAGTGCCTTATCACTTCTCCCTGAGACACTCCAAAACACTGCACCTACAATGGATTACTGTACTCGCAGAGTGCCGGTCTGTAGAGGCACACAGCGTTCTGTGCTCAGGAAGATTCGACAGACAGCAGCTGGTTCAATCACCAGTTACTGGATGACCTGCTGCGGTTTGTTGAGGGAAGGATATTGGACCCGAGTAATAGTGGCCGTGGGATCATTATCGTCCAACTGAGGGGGAAGACGGGACCTCCGACAGAGTGGCGCTACCTCAGTACTGCGTACTGCCACTCCGACAGTGCTGCGCTCCCTCAGTACTGCCCCTCCGACAGTGCTGCGCTCCCTCAGTACTGCCCCTCCGACAATGCAGCGTTCCCTCAGTACTGCCCCTCCAACAGTGCGTCACTCCCTCAGTACTGCCCCTCCGACAATGCAGCGCTCCCTCAGTACTGCCCCTCCGACAGTGCTGCGCTTCCTCAGTACTGCCCCTCCGACAATGCAGCGCTCCTTCAGCACTGCCCCTCCAACAGTGCAGCGCTCCCCCAGTACTGACCCTCCGACAGTGCGGCGCTCCCTCAGTACTGACCCTCCGACAGTGCAGTACTCCCTCAGTACTGCCCCTCCGACAGTGCGGCGCTCCCTCAGTACTGCCCCTCCGACAGTGCGGCGCTCCCTCAGTACTGCCCCTCCGACAGTGTGGCGCTCCCTCAGTACTGCCCATTCCGACAGTGCAGCACTCCTTCCGTACTGCCCCTCCGACAGTGCGGCGCTCCCTCCATACTGCCCCTCCGACAGTGCAGCTCTCCCTCAGTACTGCCCCTCCGACAGTGCAGCTCTCCCTCAGTACTGCCCCTCCGACAGTGCAGCGCTCCCTCAGTACTGCCCCTCCAACAGTGCGGCGCTCTCTCAGTACTGCCCCTCCGACAGTGCGGCGCTCCCTCAGTACTGCCCCTCCGACAGTGCGGCGCTCCCTCAGTACTGTCCCTCCGACAGTGCGGCGCTCCCTCAGTACCGCCCCTCCGACAGTGCGGCGCTCCCTCAGTACTGTCCCTCCGACAGTGCGGCGCTCCCTCAGTACCGCCCCTCCGACAGTGCGGCGCTCCCTCAGTACTGCCCCTCCGACAGTGCGGCGCTCCCTCAGTACTGCCCCTTCGACAGTGCAGCGCTCCCTCAGTACTGCCCCTCCGACAGTGCGGCGCTCCCTCAGTACTGACCCTCCGACAGTGCGGCGCTCCCTCAGTACTGCCCCTTCGACAGTGCGGCGCTCCTTCAGTACCGCCCCTCCGACAGTGCGGCGCTCCCTCAGTACTGCACAGGGAGGGTCGGCCTGGGGTAGGTCTCCAACCCACAGCCTCCTGACCCGGGGCGCGAGTACTACTGACTGAGCCAAGCTGACACAGCAACAGAAACAAAACTGTAGCGATAGACTAACCCGCAATGAGTCATAGAGTCATATCTTCCCTTTCCCTAGAGCAATGCTTCCCTTTCAGACACTGACTGGCCTACTGTGTATATCCAGCTGTTCCTCAGTTTCATTTCACAACTACTGAGCGCTATGTGGGAACAGGAGGAGGCCCATTCAGCCCCTCGAGCCTGTTACACAGGAACCGGAGGAGGCCATTCAGCCCCTCGAGCCTGTTACACAGGAACAGGAGGAGGCCATTCAGCCCCTCGAGCCTGTTACACAGGAACAGGAGGAGGCCATTCAGCCCCTTGAGCCTGTTACACAGGAACAGGAGGAGGCCGTTCAGCCCCTCGAGCCTGTTACACAGTAACAGGAGGAGGCCATTCAGCCCCTCGAGCCTGTTACACAGTAACAGGAGGAGGCCGTTCAGCTCCTCGAGCCTGTTACACAGGAACAGGAGGAGGCCGTTCAGCCCCTCGAGCCTGTTACACAGGAACAGGAGGAGGCCGTTCAGCCCCTCGAGCCCGTTACACAATAACAGGAGGAGGCCGTTCAGCCCCTCGAGCCTGTTACACAGGAACAGGAGGAGGCCCATTCAGCCGCTCGAGCCTGTTACACAGGAACAGGAGGAGGCCATTCAGCCCCTCGAGCCTGTTACACAGGAACAGGAGGAGGCCCATTCAGCCCCCTCGATCCTGTTACACAGGAACAGGGGGAGGCCCATTCAGCCCCTCGAGCCTGTTACACAGGAACAGGAGGAGGCCGTTCAGTCCCTCGAGCCTGTTACACAGGAACAGGGGGAGGCCCATTCAGCCCCTCGAGTCTGTTACACAGGAACAGGAGGAGGCCCATTCAGCCCCTCGAGCCTGTTACACAGGAACAGGAGGAGGCCGTTCAGCCCCTCGAGCCTGTTACACAGGAACAGGAGGAGGCTGTTCAGCCCCTCGAGCCTGTTACACAGTAACAGGAGGAGGCCATTCAGCCCCTCGGGCCTGTTACACAGGAACAGGAGGAGGCCCATTCAGCCGCTCGAGCCTGTTACACAGGAACAGGAGGAGGCCATTCAGCCCCCTCGATCCTGTTACACAGGAACAGGGGGAGGCCCATTCAGCCCCTCGAGCCTGTTACACAGGAACAGGAGGACGCCCATTCAGCCGCTCGAGCCTGTTACACAGGAACAG
>NW_028225182.1:55681685-55746188 GCF_052327205.1 Somniosus microcephalus | reverse complement strand
CATTCAGCCCCTCGAGCCTGTTGCACAGGAACAGGAGGAGGCCCATCCAGTCCCTCGAGCCTATTACACAGGAACAGGAGGAGGCCATTCAGCCCCTCGAGCCTGTTACACAGGAACAGGAGGAGGCCGTTCAGCCCCTCGAGACTGTTACACAGGAACAGGAGGAGGCCGTTCAGCCCCTCGAGCCTATTACACAGGAACAGGAGGAGGCCATTCAGCCCCTCGAGCCTGTTACACAGGAACAGGAGGAGGCCATTCAGCCCCTCGAGCCTGTTGCACAGGAACAGGAGGAGGCCCATCCAGTCCCTCGAGCCTATTACACAGGAACAGGAGGAGGCCATTCAGCCCCTCGAGCCTGTTACACAGGAACAGGAGGAGGCCATTCAGCCCCTCGAGCCTGTTACACAGGAACAGGAGGAGGCCGTTCAGCCCCTCGAGCCTGTTACACAGGAACAGGAGGGGGCTGTTCAGCCCCTCGAGCCTGTTACACAGGAACAGGAGGAGGCCGTTCAGCCCCTCGAGCCTGTTACACAGGAACAGGAGGAGGCCGTTCAGCCCCTCGAGCCTGTTACACAGGAACAGGAGGGGGCTGTTCAGCCCCTCGAGCCGGTTACATGGGAACAGTCGCTCAATCTCAGTTTTGAAATCTCCAATTGACCCCCGGCCTCGACAGCTTTTTGGGGGAGAGAGTTCCAGATTTCCACCCCCCTTTGTGTGAAGAAGTGCTTCCTGACATCACCCCTGAACGGCCTGGCTCTAATTTTAAGGTTCTGCCCCCTTGTTCTGGACTCCCCCCACCAGAGGAAATAGTTTCTCTCTCTCCACCCGATCAACTCCTTTAATCATCTTCAACACCTCGATCAGATCACCCCTTAATCTTCTAAACTCGAGGGGGAGGTATTATTGCTAACCACTGGCTTTTAATAGAAGTGAATAAAACTTTTAAATCTAAACTCATTTTAGTTGTTTAACATGAAGTGATTAAGAGGAGCCTTGATCGGAGACTGGTGAGGCACACGTCTCAGGGCGGGAGTCCCCAAATCCCAGGGGTACGCGCAACTGAACACACACATGGTCCATGATCGCTGACACTGTAGCGAGATCGCTGGCTGCCTGACTATTTACAGAGCTGGGTCACACCAGCGAGAAGCCCAGATTGCTTTTGTGTGGGTGCGTTCTGATGGTGTTACTTTTTAATGTAACTGTCACATTCAGTCACTCTCTCTCTCAAATACATTTTGCCCCAATTAGCTCTGAATAATTCCCAAGTTTTACTTCCATCACACGGGCTTGCAAAACGAGGTGGCCCCAGACGCCAAAGGGAGCGAGGGGAGGGGGAGAGAGGGGAGGGAGTGGGCGGGGGGGAGGGAGAGGTGAGAGAGGGGGGAGAGGGGGAGGGGGAGAGAGTGGGCGGGGGGGGAGGGAGAGGTGAGAGAGGGGGGAGAGGGGGAGGGGGAGAGAGGGGGAGGGAGTGGGGGAGGGGGAGGTGAGAGAGCGGGGAGAGGGGGAGGGGGAGAGAGGGGGAGGGAGTGGGCGGGGGGGAGGGGGAGGTGAGAGAGGGGGGAGGGGGAGAGAGGGGGAGGGAGTGGCCGGGGGAAGGGGGAGGTGAGAGAGAGGGGGAGGGGGAGAGAGGGGGAGTGAGTGGGCGGGGGGGAGGGAGAGGTGAAGGGGGAGAGGGAGGCGAGGGGAGAGGGAGAGAAGGGAGAGGGGGAGAGGGAGGAGGGGAGAGGGGAGAGGGGAGGGGGAGGGGGAGAGAGGGGGAGAGAGGGGGAGGGGGGATGGGAGAGGGGAGGGGGAGAGAGGGGGAGGGGGGAGAGGGAGAGGGTGAGGGGGAGAGGGGGAGGGGGGAGATGGGGAGAGGGAGGTGAGGGGAGGGGGAGAGAGGGGAGGGGGGAGAGGGGGGAGGGGGGAGGGGTACAGACTTAGTGAACATAGCCTGGCGATCGAAAAAGGTAGACACAGGCAGACCCGGCTACCAAGAGAGGACAGGATATGCTCTCACTGCAGTCAGGGAGTGGTGGAGACAGAGATGCACTTCCTCACAGCTTGTAGAAAATATCAGGGCATAAGGGAGAATTTCTACCCAAAATTCACAAAAATATGCCCGGAATTCAGAAATTTGAATGACGACCAAAAACTCCCATACCTACTAGGGGAAGAGAGAAATTGTGTAACACTAGCGGCACACTATGTTACAGCTTGCCATAAACAGAGGGACAACCACTAAATATAAGAAAAGAGTATATACAAATTATATATGAATGTATATTTATACACTCAGGGATATATCTGTTTGTACACTGTATGGATAGATCTGTATTTTTGTGTTCAACCATGAATGTTTTTCGATGCTTTGGCAACATAAGATGTACCTTGTCATGCCAATAAAGCGATTTGAATTGAATTGAATTGAGAGGGGAGGGGGGAGGGGGGAGGGGGTCTGGGGGGGGGGGGGGGGAGAGGGGGTCCCGGAGGGGGAAGGGGGTCTCGGCGGGGGGAGGGGGTCTTGGGGGAGGGGGTCTCGGGGGGGGGGAAGAGGGGGTCCCGGAGGGGGGACGGGGTCTCGGAGGGAGAAGGGGGTCCCGGCGGGGGGAGGGGGTCTCGGCAGGGGGAGGGGGTCTCGGCGGGGGGAGGGGGTCCCGGAGGGGGCAGGGGGTCTCGGCGGGGGGAGGGGGTCCCGGAGGGGGCAGGGGGTCTCCTCGGAGAGTCAATACCTCCTGGGTAAAGGGGCTCCCACAATGAGAAGTTTGAAACATCTCTGGCTCGGAGTGCGGCCCTGTATATTCAGAATGTTCTTTGTATTAATTACATGTTTAGTGGGGCCCACCAGCCCGAAATAAACCGCGATTTAAAGCAGTAACCGGCCGCTTGGAAACGTGTCGAATCTGTCTGCACCGACCGGGCTGCCAGCCGAAGGATCCCTCAATCGAGGGAGGGGTGGGGGCTGTGGATGAACGAATGTCGGCGGGGGCGGGTGGGGGTCCCTACAGAACGGCGGGGGCGGTGGGGAGATGAGGGGCGGTGGCGGAACCACAGGAAAGTGGAAACGTTCCCCACTGGAGCCCCCTAAATATGGGGAACAACTCCACAACACTAAATTCACCGTGAGCTGGAGATGGATGCTTTTTTTTAAATGGGGCGAGGATGCAGATTGGGAAATGGGGGGGTGAATTAATCCTGGGAATGTATCTGCAACAATTCTTACTGAGAATCGGAAATATATCGAAGAGACAACCAGAGCATCAATTGAAAAGCAAACTTTAATTTCTTAACCTAAGGGACAGGACTGGTGAAAATCTCCAGCCAGCAGAGAATGACTGACTCTAGGTTCATTATTCTGAGAGGGTGGGTGAGAGAGAACATTGATTGAAATAAAATGTATTCAACAAGACACATTAAAATCTCTCAATTCAGTGCATGGACTTGTTCAAAGATTGTCCCTCCCTCCCTTCACACACATCTAGAACTGCAGTAAACAATCATTAAAACTAAAACTCAACTCTCCAATTATGCCGTTTGATGCTGGGGTTTTTTTTGTGTTTATGATAAGAGACACACACCGCTGAGGAACCAGTGCTGGGAGTTACCCTGGTTCCACCTTGAAAAGAGGGAGAGCTTCTCATCCTCAACTTTACCGACTGTGTGAAGTTTAATTTTTGAATAAGGGGGATTTGGAACAACAAGCTCCTAAACAGCAAACTCTCTAAAGTAATTAGGCGAGACATCAAATATGTATATATATATAAAAATTAAATTATAAGGGAAAATAAAAGACAGGAGGTTTTTGGGGGGGGGGGTTAGAAATTGCATTAATTCTGATTGAATGAAAGTCTCGCCGGCTGCAAAAACACACAGAGGAGGAGACAGGGGGTGAAATACAAAAAATTCCTCTTACCTTTTGTTCAGTGTATTCCAATAGATCGGGTCCATAATCTCGCCAGAGATCAGCCACACTTCCAGCAGGGCGAGCAAGACTGGCAAATTAAATCCACGCAAGTACCTTACAATCGGCAGCATCTTGTGTTTTTCTTCCTGCCCGAGTTGGTTCAAAAAAATCCAACCACAAAAAAAAAGTCCTGTGTTTGTGTGTTCTTTGCAACAAAAAAAACTCCCAAAGCGAGAGAGAAACAGATTAATTCTGTGGCTGCAGGCTTGAAGAGGACTGGAACAACAGAGAGAGAATATTAAATCAATACAAGCAGATGCGACCCCCCCCTCTTTTTTTTTAAAGTTGGACAAGAGGGAAAAGTTGTCTTGCTGAAAGTGACGAGGCTGCAACTGACCAGGGAATCCCGGGCAGCGCTGGCCCGCATCCTCCCTCTCCCAGTCCTCTCCTCTCCTGGACTCTCTCTCTCTCTCTGCTTTCCTCACTCCTCTCTCCTCCTTCTCTCTCTCCTCTTTCCCTCCCCTCTCCCTCTCTTGTCTCTTTCTCCCTCCCGTCTCTTTCCTTGCTCCAGATTTCCTCCTCCTCTCGGCTCCAAAGTCCCGGGGTGGAGTCTGCAGTCCTGCTCTCCTCCATCCAAGGTGAAAGCGCTCACACACACTCACTCACACACACACAAAGGCAAAGGCAAAGGATTTCTGTCGGCCCACGAAAAAAAAGGAAATAGCATTTTTTAAATAACCGGGAGTTTGTTCAAATCGCGGTTTTTTTCCAATGTAATATTTGGAATAATTCATCTCTTGTGTTATCTCTTCCCTTTCTCTCCCGCTCTATACCATGCATTACCCTGTATGTGAAATATTCTATACCGTACATTACCCTGTATGTGACAGATTATATACCATGCATCACCATGTATGTGAAATATTCTATACCATGCGTTACCCTGTATGTGAAATATCCTATACCGTACATTACCCTGTATGTGAAATATTCTATACCATGCATTACCCTGTATGTGAAATATTCTATACCATGCATTGCCCTGTATGTGAAATATTCTATACCATGCATTTCCCTGTATGTGAAATATTCTATACCATGCATTACCCTGTATGTGAAATATTCTATACCATGCATTTCCCTGTATGTGAAATATTCTATACCATGCATTACCCTGTATGTGAAATATTATATACCATGCATTTCCCTGTATGTGAAATATTCTATACCATGCATTACCTTGTATGTGAAATATTCTATACCGTGCATTACCCTGTATGTGAAATATTCTATACCATGCATTACCCTGTATGCGAAATATTCTATACCATGCATCGCCCTGTGTGTGAAATATTCTATACCATGCATTGCCCTGTGTGTGAAATATTCTATACCATGCATCGTCTTGTATGTGAAATATTCTATACCATGCATTACCCTGTATGTGAAATATTCTATACAATGCATTACCCTGTATGTGAAATATTCTATACCATGCATCGCCCTGTATGTGAAATATTCTATACAATGTATTACCATGTGTGTGAAATATTCTATACCGTGCATTACCCTGTATGTGACAGATTCTATACCATGCATCACCATGTGTGTGAAATATTCTATACCATGCATTACCCCGTGTGTGAAATATTCTACACCATGCATCACCCTGTATGTGACAGATTCTATACCATGCATTACCCTGTGCGTGAAATACTCCATACCGTGCATTACCCTGTATGTGACAGATTCTATACCATGCACTACCCTGTATGTGACAGATTCTATACCATGCATCACACTGTGTGTGAAATATTCTATACCATGCATTACCCTGTGTGTGAAATACTCCATACCGTGCATTACCCTGTATGTGACAGATTCTATACCATGCATTACCCTGTATGTGACAGATTCTATACCGTGCATTACCCTGTATGTGACAGATTCTATACCATGCATTACCCTGTATGTGGAAAAGATTCTATACCCTGCATTACCCTGTATGTGACAGATTCTATACCGTGCATTACCCTGTATGTGACAGATTCTATACAATGCATTACCCTGTATGTGACAGATTCTATACCATGCATTACCCTGTATGTGGAAAAGATTCTATACCCTGCATTACCCTGTATGTGACAGATTCTACACCATGCATTATCCTGTATGAGACAGCTTCTATAACATGCATTGCCCTGTATATGGCATGTTCTATACCATGCATTATCCTGTATGTGACATTTTATATACCATGCATTACCTGGTATGTGACAGATTATTTATCATGCATTACCCCGTGTGTGAAAGATTCTATACCATGCATTACCTGGTATGTGAAATATTCGATACCATGCATTACCCGCTATGTGACAGATTCTATAGTACACATTACCCTGTATGTGACATATTCTATACCATCCATTATCCTGTATGAGACAGCTTCTATAACATGCATTGCCCTGTATATGGCATGTTCTATATCATGCATTACCCTGTATGTGGCATGTTCTATACCATGCATTATCCTGTATGTGACATTTTATATACCATGCATTTACCTGGTATGTGACAGATTATTTATCATGCATTACCCTGTGTGTGAAAGATTCTATACCATGCATTACCCGCTATGTGAAATATTCGATACCATGCATTACCCGCTATGTGACAGATTCTATAGTACACATTACCCTGTATGTGACATATTCTATACCATCCATTATCCAGTATGAGACCGATTCTATAAAATGCATTGCCCTATATAGGGCATTTTCTATACCATGCATTACCCTGTATGTGACAAATTATATACCATGCATTATCCTGTATGAGACAGATTCTATAACATGCATTACCCTGTATGTGACATTTTCTATACCATGCATCACCCGGTATGTGACATCTTCTATACCATGCATTACCCTGTATGTGACAGATTCTACACCATGCATTATACTGTATGAGACAGCTTCTATAACATGCATTACCCTGTATGTGACATTTTCTATACATGCATTGCCCTTTATGTGACAGATTCTTTACCATGCATTACCCTGTATGTGACATATTCTATACCATCCATTATCCTGTATGAGACAGATTCTAAATCATGCATTGCCCAGTGTGTGACATTTTCTATACCATGCATTACTCTATATGTGACAGGTTCTTTTCCATGCATTACCCTGTATGTGACATATTCTATAACTTGCATTATCCTGTATGAAACAGATTCTAAAACATGCATTACCTTGTATGTGACAGATTTTATAACATGCGTTATCCTGTATGTATCATTTTCTATACCACATGTTTCCCTGTATGTGACAGGTTCTTTACCATGCATTGCCCTGTATGTAACAGATTCTATACCATGCACTACCCTGTATGTGACAGATTCTATATCATGCATTACACACACTGTGACAGATTCTATACCATGCATTGCCATGTATGTGACAATTCTATACTATGCACCACATGTATGTGACAAATTATATACCATGCACTGCCCTGTATGTGACAATTCTATACCATGTACCGCATGTATGTGATGGATTCTATACCATGCATTACCATGTATGTGACAGGTTCTGCACAGTGAAGGATCATGTATGTGATGGATTCTATACCATGCGATACCCTGTACGTGACATATTATATACCATGCAGGATCCTGTATGTGACAGATTCTATGTCATGCATTGCCCTCTATGTGACAGATTATATACCATGCATTGCCCTCTATGTGACAGCTTCTATACCATGCACTACGTGTATGTGACAGATTCTATACCATGCATTATCTTGTATGTGACATATTTTATGCTGGACATTGCCCTGTATGTGATAGACTCTATACCATGCATTACCCGCTATGTGACAGATTATATACCCCGCACTATCCTGTATGTGGCCGATTCTATACCATGCATTGTCCTCTATGTGGCAGATTATATAGCATGCATTATCCTGTATTATCCATATTTTATACCATGCATTACCCTCTATGTGACAGATTCCATTCCATGCATTACCCTGTATGCGACAGATTATATACCATGCATTACCTTGTATATAACAGATGCTATACCATGCGTTACACTGTATGTGACAGAGTATATGCAATGCATTGCCCTATATGTGACAGATTCCATACCATGCCCTACCCTGCATGTGACAGATTCCATACCATGCTCTACCCTGCACGTGACAGATTCTATACCATGCATTACCGTGTATGTGACAGATTCTATACCATGCATTATCCTGTATGTGACAGATTATATACCTGGCATGATCCTGTATGTGACAGATTATATACCACACACACCAATTCTATACCATGCACTGTCCGTCCTGTGACAGATTCTATACCATGCATGGTTCTGTGTGTGACATATTCTATACCATGCATTATCCGGTATGTGACAGATTCTATAACATGCATTATCCTGGCTGTGGCATATTCTATACCATGCATTGCCCTGTAAGTGACATTTTCTATACCACGCATTACCCTTTATGCAACAGATTCTATACCATGCATTGCCCTGTATGTGACAGATTCTATACCATGCACTGCCTTCTATGTGACAGACTGTATACCGTGCACTACCCTGTATGTGGCAGATTCTATACCACGCACTACGGGTATGTGACGGATTCTATACCATGCATCATCCTGTGTGTGACATGTTCTATACCATGCGTTACCTTTTATGTGACTGATTCTATACCATGCACTATCCTGTATGTGACTGATTCAACAGCATGCATTACCCGGCGTGTGACAGATTCTATACCATACATCACCCTCTATGTGACAGATTTTATACCATGCGCTGCCCTGTATATGACCGGTCCCATACCATGTATGATCATGTGTGTGACAGATTCTATATCATGCATTACCCCCATGGTACAGATTATATACCATGCACTACCCGGTATGTGATACATTCTATACCATACATTGTCATATATGTGACAGATTCTATACTTTGCACTACATGTATGCGACACATTCTATACCATGCATTATCCTGCACATGACAGATTATATACCATGCATTACCCTCTACATGAGAGATTCTACATCATGCATTATCCTGTATGTGACAGATTCTACACAATGCATTATACAGTATGCGGCAGTTTCTATACCATTGCATCACCCTGTGTGTGACAGATTCTATACCATGCGTTACCAAGAATGTTCAAATTATATACCATGTATTACCCTGTATGTGACCGATTCTATACCGTGCATCGCGCTACACGTGACGGACGCTATACCATGCATTACCCCGTATGAGACAGATTCTATACCATGCATTGCCCTTTATGTGCCAGATTCTATGCCATGCAGTAACCTGTATGTGACAGATTCCATACCATGCATTACCTTGTATGGGGCTGCTTCTATACCATGCATTGTCCTGTATGTGGCCGATTCTATGCCATGCATCACCCCGTGTGTGACATATTCTATACCATGCACTATCCTGCATGTGACAGATTCTATACCATGCATTACCATGCATGTGACGGATTCTATACCATGCATCACCCCGTGTGTGACTAATTCTATACCACACACTACCAAGAACGTGACAGCTTCTATACCATGCATAACCTATAGCATGGCAGATTCTATACCATGGGTTTACTGTACATGACAGATTCTATACCATGTATTACCCTGTATGTGGCAGGTTCCATGCCATGCATTACCCTGTATGTGACAGATTCTATACCGCACATTACCTTCTATGCGTCAGATTCTATACCATGCACCACTCTGCATGTGACCCATTCTATGCCATGCGTCTCCCTGTATGTGACAGATTCTATACGCTGCATCTCCCGATGTGTGACAGACTCGATACCATGCACCTCCCTGTATGGGACATATTCTATACCATGCATCTCCCTGTATGTGACAGATTCTATACCATGCGTCTCACTGCATGCGGCGGGTTCTATACCATGCATCTCCCTGTATGTGACAGATTCTATGCCATGCGTCTCACTGCATGCGACGGATTCTATACCATGTGTCTCCCTGTATGTGACAGATTCTATACCATGCGTCTCCCTGTATGTGACAGATTCTGTGCATTTTCCATGGGTCCTCGCACTGAAGCTATTTGAGCGTGAAGGGGCGCAGCGATTGACCCTGGTCCTGCCCTCACCTGACACGCACACCTGTTGTCACTGGACAGAGACCAGGAGCAAGAATGTTATTTAACCTCCACTCCAATCCTGTGCTCGGGGATTACCTGTCAGCTGCAAGCACAGATTGTGTTGTATAGCGATGGGATATTGGGTTGGTTTATGCAGTGCTGCATTATTTAGATGCAATTAAGAGTTTGCTCCCACCAGACTCCTTCTTCACATACTGCGAGAAAGAAAGAGAGACTCCCATTTCTCCCGCACCTTTCACCACCTCAGGACGTCCCAAAGCGCTTCACAGCCAATGAAGTACTTTTTGAAGTGTGGTCACTGTTGTAATGTAGGAAACGCGGCAGCCAATTTGCGCACAGCAAGCTCCCACAAACAGCAATGTGATAAATGACCGGATAATCTGTTTTAGTGATGATGGTTGAGGGATAAATATTGGCCCCAGGGGAGCACCCCCCTGCTCTTCTTCGAAATAGTGGTCATAGGATCTTTTACATCCACCTGAGAGGGCAGATGGGGCCTTGGTGTAACATCTCATCTGAAAGACGGCATCTCCGACAGTGCAGCGCTCCCTCAGTACTGCCCCTCTGACAGTGCGGCGCTCCCTCAGTACTGCCCCTCCGACAGTGCGGCGCTCCCTCAGTACTGCCCCTCTGACAGTGCAGCTGTCCCTCAGTACTGCCCCTCTGACAGTGCGGCGCTCCCTCAGTACTGCCCCTCCGACAGTGCGGCGCTCCCTCAGTACTGCCCCTCCGACAGTGCGGCGCTCCCTCAGTACTGCCCCTCCGACAGTGCGGCGCTCCTTCAGTACTGCCCCCCCGACAGTGCGGTGCTCCCTCAGTACTGCCCCTCCGACAGTGCGGCACTCCCTCAGTACTGCCCCTCCGACAGTGCGGTGCTCCCTCAGTACTGCCCCTCCGACAGTGCGGCGCTCCTTCAGTACTGCCCCCCCGACAGTGCGGCACTCCCTCAGTACTGCCCCTCCGACAGTGCAGCACTCCCTCAGTACTGCCCCTCCGACAGTGCGGCGCTCCCTCAGTACTGCCCCCCCGACAGTGCGGCACTCCCTCAGTACTGCCCCTCCGACAGTGCGGCACTCCCTCAGTACTGCCCCTCCGACAGTGCGGTGCTCCCTCAGTACTGCCCCCCCGACAGTGCGGCGCTCCTTCAGTACTGCCCCCCCGACAGTGCGGTGCTCCCTCAGTACTGCACTGGGAGTGTTGGCCTGGATTTTGTGCTCGAGTCTCTGGAGTGGGACTCGAACCTACGACCGTCTGACTTGGAGTGGACAGAGCTGTTGGCAGTCTGGACTGGTTCCGTTTGACTCTCGGAGTTAAAGATTAATAAGGAGAAACATCATCGGGGCAATTAAAAAACATTGTGTAGTTTTTACGCTTTCTGTGAACACGTTTATTAGTTATAGAAATATTGGAGATGGGCGGGGGCGGAAAAAGGGCTGTTTGACCAGGTGGGGCGGTTGTAAGCCGGAGCTGATGCCAGGAAACCTGCACGGAGACATCCAGCCAGAATTGGCAGCTCCAGCAGACACATCACGGCTTATATAGCGGTGCGATATATACACCAGACAGTACAGTAAGTGTTAAAGGAACTCCCGACAATGGAAACAAAGTCAGTCAAACTTTACTCAGACTCCTTCAGGGACTGGGGGAAGACCTGGAGCGGATTACCATCCGGATCTGGAATCCCGGAGCCAGGCCCGGGATCGAATCCGGAGTCCGGAATCGCCAGGAGCCGCCACTCCTCCTCTGGGAAACGAGGGGAGTCTTTCTGGATTCGGATTACCATCTTTTTTCTTCCTCTTTTCAATGCCAATTTATTCGCCTCCTCTCCTGAAGGTGTTGACTCTCTGCGCACAGCAAGATCCCACAAACAGCAATGTGATAAATGACCCGATCATCTGTTTTTAGTGATGTTGGTTGAGGGATAAATATTAGCCCCAGGACACCGGGGAGAACTCCCCCCCGCTCTTCTTCCAAATAGTGCCCGTGGGATCTTTTACGTCCACCTGAGAGAGCAGACGGGGCCTGGGTTTAACGTCTCATCCGAAAGACTCAGTACCGCCCGTGTGTGCCTCAGTACCGCTCTGTGTACCTCAGTACCGCTCTGTGTGTGTCTCAGTACCGCTCTGTGTGCCTCAGTACCGCTCTGTGTGTCTCAGTACCGCTCTGTGTGCCTCAGTACCGCCCGTGTGTCTCAGTACCGCTCCGTGTGTGCCTCAGTACCGCTCTGTGTGTCTCAGTACCGCCCGTGTGCCTCAGTACCGCTCTGTGTGCCTCAGTACCGCTCCGTGTGTCTCAGTACCGCCCGTGTGTGCCTCAGTACCGCTCCGTGTGTCTCAGTACCGCCCGTGTGTGCCTCAGTACCGCCCGTGTGTGCCTCAGTACCGCTCTGTGTGTGCCTCAGTACCGCTCCGTGTGTGCCTCAGTACCGCTCTGTGTGCCTCAGTACCGCTCTGTGTGCCTCAGTACCGCTCCGTGTGTCTCAGTACCGCCCGTGTGCCTCAGTACCGCTCCGTGTGTCTCAGTACCGCCCGTGTGTGCCTCAGTACCGCCCGTGTGTGCCTCAGTACCGCTCTGTGTGTGCCTCAGTACCGCTCCGTGTGTGCCTCAGTACCGCTCTGTGTGTGCCTCAGTACCGCTCCGTGTGTGCCTCAGTACCGCTCTGTGTGCCTCAGTACCGCCCGTGTGTGCCTCAGTACTGCCCGTGTGTGCCTCAGTACCGCCCGTGTGTGCCTCAGTACCGCTCTGTGTGCCTCAGTACCACTCCGTGTGCCTCAGTACCGCTCTGTGTGTCTCAGTACCGCCCGTGTGTGCCTCAGTACTGCCCGTGTGTGCCTCAGTACCGCTCTGTGTGCCTCAGTACCACTCCGTGTGTCTCAGTACCGCCCGTGTGTGCCTCAGTACCGCTCTGTGTGCCTCAGTACCGCTCCGTGTGTCTCAGTACCGCTCTGTGTGTCTCAGTACCGCCCGTGTGTGCCTCAGTACTGCCCGTGTGTGCCTCAGTACCGCTCTGTGTGCCTCAGTACCGCTCCATGTGCCTCAGTACCGCCTGTGTGCCTCAGTACCGCTCTGTGTGCCTCAGTACCGCTCCATGTGCCTCAGTACCGCCTGTGTGCCTCAGTACCACTCTGTGTGCCTCAGTACCGCTCTGTGTGCCTCAGTACCGCTCCATGTGCCTCAGTACCGCCTGTGTGCCTCAGTACCACTCTGTGTGCCTCAGTACCACTCCGTGTGCCTCAGTACCGCTCTGTGTGCCTCAGTACCGCTCTGTGTGTGCCTCAGTACCGCTCTGTGTGTCTCAG
This sequence comes from Somniosus microcephalus, assembly GCF_052327205.1. Taxonomy (NCBI): domain Eukaryota; kingdom Metazoa; phylum Chordata; class Chondrichthyes; order Squaliformes; family Somniosidae; genus Somniosus; species Somniosus microcephalus. The sequence continues at coordinate 55,732,788 of NW_028225182.1, read as the reverse complement.
TACCGCCCGTGTGTGCCTCAGTACCGCCCGTGTGTGCCTCAGTACCGCTCCGTGTGCCTCAGTACCGCTCTCTGTGTGCCTCAGTACCGCCCGTGTGTGCCTCAGTACCGCTCTGTGTGCCTCAGTACCGCTCTGTGTGCCTCAGTACCGCCCGTGTGTGCCTCAGTACCGCTCGTGTGCCTCAGTACCGCCCGTGTGTGCCTCAGTACCGCCCGTGTGCCTCAGTACCGCTCGTGTGTGCCTCAGCACCGTTCCGTGTGCCTCAGTACCACTCCGTGTGCCTCAGTACCGCCCGTGTGTGCCTCAGTACCGCTCTGTGTGCCTCAGTACCGCTCTCTGTGCCTCAGTACTGCTCCATGTGCCTCAATACCACTCTGTGTGCCTCAGTACCGCCCGTGTTTGCCTCAGTACCGCCCGTGTGTGCCTCAGTACTGCTCGTGTGTCTCAGTACCGCTCATGTGTCTCAGTACCGCTCCGTGTGCCTCAGTGCTGCCCGTGTGCCTCAGTACCGCTCCATGTGCCTCAGTACCACGCCGTGTGCCTCAGTAATGCTCCGTTTGCCTCAGTACCACTCCGTGTGCCTCACTACCACCCGTGTGTGCCTCAGTACCGCCCGTGTGTGCCTCAGTACCACTCCGTGTGCCTCAGTACAGCCCGTGTGTGCCTCAGTACCGCTCGTGTGTCTCAGTACCGCTCTGTGTGCCTCAGTACCGCCCGTGTGCCTCAGTACCGCTCTGTGTGCCTCAGTACCGCCCGTGTGCCTCAGTACCGCTCCGTGTGCCTCAGTACCACTCTGTGTGCCTCAGTACTGCCCGTGTGTGCCTCAGTACTGCTCTGTGTGCCTCAGTACCGCCCGTGTGCCTCAGTACTGCTCCGTGTGCCTCAGTACCACTCTGTGTGCCTCAGTACTGCCCGTGTGTGCCTCAGTACCGCTCTGTGTGCCTCAGTACCGCTCCATGTGCCTCAGTACCGCCTGTGTGCCTCAGTACCACTCTGTGTGCCTCAGTACCGCTCTGTGTGCCTCAGTACCACCCGTGTGGCTCAGTACCGCTCCATGTGCCTCAGTACCGCCCGTGTGCCTCAGTACCGCTGTGTGCCTCAGTACCGCTCCGTGTGCCTCAGTACCGCTCCGTGTGCCTCAGTACCGCCCGTGTGCCTCAGTACCGCTCTGTGTGCCTCAGTACCACCACTGGGTCATCAGCGGATCTGACTCTGCCCGGTTAGGCGGGTCAGTACGCGGAGGGAATAAAATCCGGCGAAACAGAAGCTGGTCTTTAAGGGCCTTGAGCCGGGTGCTAACCTCCCCTTTAAGAGGAGCATCTGTCTGCCAGACAGATGTGATTCATCTGCCAGTCACCGCCAGCCCGCTCGGAATGGGATCTGAGGGCGATGTTTCGGGGAGGCAGGAATGTAAATAAGTTGCGATGTGAGGAGGTGGAGGAGGAGGAGGAGGGATGGAGCGAGAGGGGCAACCCGCTGGCTTCAGCCCGTTCCCAAGCCTGCGCTGACCTCTGCAGGCAGGGTCGGGTACAGCGAGCCCTTGGCCGATCACCAGCAGATCCTATCTGGCACGGTGTTTACCAACTGAAGGCGCTGGTGCAGACACCAGGCTGTCCCAGGATGGCTGCACCCTTCGAGATCCAGGTCCTGATAAGACGGGAGCAATACTGGTTTTAGATCATTGATCATCCTCGTCTCTGTCAAACCCTCTCGCTCAGCCTCATCCGAAAATGCTCAGTTCATTGAATCTTACAGCACAGGAGGAGGCCATTCGGCCCATCGTGCCTGTGCCGGCTCTTTGAACGAGCTCTCCAATTAGTCCCACTCCCCCCTGCTCTTTCCCCACAGACCTGTGAATTTTTCCCCTTCCAGTATTTATCCAATTCCCTTTTGAAAGTCACTATTGAATCTGCTCCCACCGCCCTTTCAGGCAGCGCGTTCCAGATCACAACAACTCGCTGTGTAAAAACATTCTCCTCATCTCCCCTCTGGTTCTTTTGCCGATTATCTTCACTCTGTGTCCTCTGGTTACCGACCCTCCTGCTACTGGACACAGTTTCTCCTTATTTACTCCATCAAAACCTCTCACGATTTTGAACGCCTCCATTCAATCTCCCCTTAACCTTCTCTGCTCTAAGGAGAACAATCCCAGCTTCTCCAGTCTCTCCACATAACTGAAGTCCCTCATCCCTGGAACCATTCCGGTAAATCTCCCCTGCACCCTCTCCAAGGCTTTGACATCGCTCCTGTAACCTCAAGCCCCGAACTGCCCGCAGTCCTCTAACAGCGGCCTCGCTGAGGTTCTATAGATTCACCGTGCCGGTGTTTTCAGATGGAGTGTGAATTGCTCCCCAATGTTCCCCCTGCAGCTGGTGTAGGGGTGGGGTGGGGGAAGGGTGTGGGGGGGAGCACGGAGTTTTCAGGCAAAAGGCAAAGAGGGGCGAGATAGGGAACTCGGGGGGGGGTGGCGCGGGGGATTGTGGGTACTCTGTGGCCATCGTACGTCGTCCTGGGTCTCACCCCCCCCACTCAGTGTGACCCCTCACGCAGTGTGGCCCCCCACCCCCCAGTGGCCTCACCCCCGCCCCCCCCCCCCACTCAGTGTGGCCCTCCCTCAGTGGCCTGGCTGAGATCAGGAACGCTGTCTGTGGGTGAGCAAGTGTAAAATGGAGGGTGAATCTCACATTCCACCCAGTACTTCGGTGGCAAAAACAGGAAGGCAGATTATTATCTGAACGGCAATAGTTTGGGAGAAGGGGAAGTGCAACAAGACCTGGGCGTTCTTGTGCACCAGTCGCTGAAGGTAAGCATGCAGGTGCAGCAGGCGGTTAAGAAGGCAAATGGTATGTTGGCCTTCGTAGCGAGAGGATTCGAGTACAGGAACAATGATGTCTTGCTGCAGTTGTACAGGGCCTTGGTGAGACCACACCTTGAGTATTGTGTGCAGTTTTGGTCGCCTTATCTGAGGAAGGATGTTCTTGCCATGGAGGGAGTGCAGCGAAGATTCACCAGACTGATACCTGGGATGGCAGGAATGACGTATGAGGAGAGATTGGGTCGATTGGGCTTATACTCGCTGGAGTTTAGAAGAATGAGAGGGGATCTCATCGAAACCTATAAAATTCTAACAGGACTGGACAGACCAGATGCAGGAAGGATGTTCTCGATGGCGGGGGAGTCCAGAACCAGGGGTCACAGTCTAAGGATAAGGGGTAAGCCATTTAGGACAGAGATGAGGAGGAATTTCTTCACCCAGAGAGTGGTGAACCTGTGGAATTCTCTACCACAGAAGGCAGTTGAGGCCAATTCATTAAATATATTCAAGAAGGAGTTAGATATATTTCTTAAGGCTAAAGGGATCAAGGGATATGGGGAGAAGGCAGGGACAGGGTACTGAATTTGGATGATCAGCCATGATCTCATTAAATGGCGGAGCAGGTTCGAGGGGCCGAATGGCCAACTCCTGCTCCTATCTTTGATGTTTCTATGTTTACAGCCGCTCGCCAACACACTGTCTGCAGGACGGGTGGGGATGGAGTCACGTTGCACCAAGAAAAGTATTGTTCTGCTTGTGGGAAATTACTTTAGACGGGCTCCAGAAACATGAAGCCATTCGTTACTAAAATCCCGCAGCTCGATTCACTCCAACCACTTGGCCCGTGGAGCGAAAGCTCCCTCTGCTGCTCGCACGCCAATGCTACAGCAGCAAAGCTTTACTGAAGGCTCGGGAGGTGCGAACAGACTGTGGCAGCTGCAAGTTTAAAGTTATCCTGCGGTGTGTTACTGCCTCACTTTCCTACCGGGGACTGCTCCCTGCCGACCCCCCACCTCTCTCCGAGACACCGTGGAGGTACAGCCGAGGGCAGGGACTTTTTCTCACTGTGCGATCGCAGAATCTTACAGCATTCAGACCCATCATCCCGCTCACTCCCCACTCCCCTTAATATCCCACCCAGCCTAACAACAACAACCTGCATTTATACAGCGCCTTTAACGTAGTAAAACGTCCCAAGGTGCGTCACAGGAGCGATTATCAGACAAAATTTGATACCGAGCCACATAAGGAGCTATTAGGACAGGTGACCAAAGGCTTGGTCAAAGAGGGAGGTTTTAAGGAGCGTCATAAAGGAGGAGAGAGAGGCGGAGAGGTTTAGGGAGGGAATTCCAGAGCTCGGGGCCCAGGCGGCTGAAGGCACGGCCGCCAATGGTGGAGCGATGGAAATCAGGGGGATGCTCAAGAGGGCAGAATTGGAGGAGCGCAGAGACCTCGGAGGGTTGTGGGGCTGGAGGAGGTTACAGAGATAGGGAGGGTTGTAGGGGGCTGGAGGAGGTTACAGAGATAGGGAGGGTTGTAGGGCTGGAGGAGGTTACAGAGATAGGGAGGGTTGTAGGGCTGGAGGAGGTTACAGAGATAGGGAGGGGTGTAGGGCTGGAGGAGGTTACAGAGATAGGGAGGGTTGTAGGGCTGGAGGAGGTTACAGAGATAGGGAGGGTTGTAGGGGGCTGGAGGAGGTTACAGAGATAGGGAGGGTTGTAGGGCTGGAGGAGGTTACAGAGATAGGGAGGGTTGTGGGGCTGGAGGAGGTTACAGAGATAGGGAGGGTTGTAGGGATGGAGGAGGTTACAGAGATAGAGAGGGTTGTAGGGCTGGAGGAGGTTACAGAGATGGGAGGGTTGTAGGGGCTGGAGGAGGTTACAGAGATAGGGAGGGTTGTAGGGGCTGGAGGAGGTTACAGAGATAGGGAGGGTTGTAGGGGCTGGAGGAGGTTACAGAGATAGGGAGGGTTGTAGGGGCTGGAGGAGGTTACAGAGATAGGGAGGGTTGTAGGGGCTGGAGGAGGTTACAGAGATAGGGAGGGTTGTAGGGGCTGGAGGAGGTTACAGAGATAGGGAGGGTTGTAGGGGCTGGAGGGGGTTACAGAGATAGGGAGGGTTGTGGGGATGGAGGAGGTTACAGAGATAGGGAGGGTTGTGGGACTGTAAGAGGTTACAGAGATAGGGGGGTTTTAGGGGCTGGAGGAGGTTACAGAGATAGGGAGGGTTGTAGGGGCTGGAGGAGGTTACAGAGATAGGGAGGGTTGTAGGGCTGGAGGAGGTTACAGAGATAGGGAGGGTTGTAGGGCTGGAGGGGGTTACAGAGATAGGGAGGGTTGTAGGGCTGGAGGAGGCTACAGAAATAGGGAGGGTTGTGGGGCTGGAGGAGGTTACAGAGATAGGGAGGGTTGTGGGACTGTAAGAGGTTACAGAGATAGGGGGGTTTTAGGGGCTGGAGGAGGTTACAGAGATAGGGGGGTTTCAGGGGCTGGAGGAGGTTACAGAGATAGGGAGGGTTGTAGGGGCTGGAGGCGGTTACAGAGATAGGGATTGTTGTAGGGGCTGGAGGAGGTTACAGAGATAGGGAGGGTTGTTGGGCCTGGAGGAGGTTACAGAGATAGGGAGGGGTGTAGTGGGCTGGAGAAGGTTATAGAGATAGGGAGGGTTGTCGGGGCTGGAGGAGTTTACAGAGATCTCGGAGGGGTTGTGGGGCTGGAGGAGGTTACAGAGATAGGGAGGGGGTGTAGGGGCTGGAGGAGGTTACAGAGATAGGGAGGGTTGTTGGGGCTGGAGGAGGTTACAGAGATAGGGAGGGTTGTAGGGGGCTGGAGGAGGTTACAGAGATAGGGAGGGTTGTAGGGCTGGAGGAGGTTACAGAGATAGGGTGGGTTTGTAGGGGCTGGAGGAGGTTACAGAGATAGGGAGGGTTGTAGGGGGCTGGAGGAGGTTACAGAGATAGGGAGGGTTGTAGGGCTGGAGGAGTTTACAGAGATAGGGAGGGTCGTAGGGCTGGAGGAGGTTACAGAGATAGGGAGGGTTGTAGGGCTGGAGGAGGTTACAGAGATAGGGAGGGTTGTAGGGGGCTGGAGGAGGTTACAGAGATAGGGAGGGTTGTAGGGCTGGAGGAGGTTACAGAGATAGGGAGGGTTGTGGGGCTGGAGGAGGTTACAGAGATAGGGAGGGTTGTAGGGATGGAGGAGGTTACAGAGATAGAGAGGGTTGTAGGGCTGGAGGAGGTTACAGAGATGGGAGGGTTGTAGGGGCTGGAGGAGGTTACAGAGATAGGGAGGGTTGTAGGGGCTGGAGGAGGTTACAGAGATAGGGAGGGTTGTAGGGGCTGGAGGAGGTTACAGAGATAGGGAGGGTTGTAGGGGCTGGAGGAGGTTACAGAGATAGGGAGGGTTGTAGGGGCTGGAGGAGGTTACAGAGATAGGGAGGGTTGTAGGGGCTGGAGGAGGTTACAGAGATAGGGAGGGTTGTAGGGGCTGGAGGGGGTTACAGAGATAGGGAGGGTTGTGGGGATGGAGGAGGTTACAGAGATAGGGAGGGTTGTGGGACTGTAAGAGGTTACAGAGATAGGGGGGTTTTAGGGGCTGGAGGAGGTTACAGAGATAGGGAGGGTTGTAGGGGCTGGAGGAGGTTACAGAGATAGGGAGGGTTGTAGGGCTGGAGGAGGTTACAGAGATAGGGAGGGTTGTAGGGGCTGGAGGAGGTTACAGAGATAGGGAGGGTTGTAGGGCTGGAGGAGGTTACAGAGATAGGGAGGGTTGTAGGGCTGGAGGGGGTTACAGAAATAGGGAGGGTTGTGGGGCTGGAGGAGGTTACAGAGATAGGGAGGGTTGTGGGACTGTAAGAGGTTACAGAGATAGGGGGGTTTTAGGGGCTGGAGGAGGTTACAGAGATAGGGGGGTTTCAGGGGCTGGAGGAGGTTACAGAGATAGGGAGGGTTGTAGGGGCTGGAGGCGGTTACAGAGATAGGGATTGTTGTAGGGGCTGGAGGCGGTTACAGAGATAGGGAGGGTTGTTGGGCCTGGAGGAGGTTACAGAGATAGGGAGGGGTGTAGTGGGCTGGAGAAGGTTATAGAGATAGGGAGGGTTGTCGGGGCTGGAGGAGTTTACAGAGATCTCGGAGGGGTTGTGGGGCTGGAGGAGGTTACAGAGATAGGGAGGGGGTGTAGGGGCTGGAGGAGGTTACAGAGATAGGGAGGGTTGTTGGGGCTGGAGGAGGTTACAGAGATAGGGAGGGTTGTAGGGGGCTGGAGGAGGTTACAGAGATAGGGAGGGTTGTAGGGCTGGAGGAGGTTACAGAGATAGGGTGGGTTGTAGGGGCTGGAGGAGGTTACAGAGATAGGGAGGGTTGTAGGGGGCTGGAGGAGGTTACAGAGATAGGGAGGGTTGTAGGGCTGGAGGAGTTTACAGAGATAGGGAGGGTCGTAGGGGCTGGAGGAGATTACAGAGATAGGGAGGGTTGTAGGGGCTGGAGGAGGTTACAGAGATAGGGAGAGTTGTAGGGGCTGGAGGAGGTTACAGAGATAGGGAGGGTTGTAGGGCTGGAGGAGGTTACAGAGATAGGGAGGGTTTTAGGGGCTGGAGGAGGTTACAGAGATAGGGAGGGGTGTAGGGCTGGAGGAGGTTACAGAGATAGGGAGGGTTTTGGGGCTGGAGGAGGTTACAGAGATAGGGAGGGTTGTAGGGGCTGGAGGAGGTTACAGAGATAGGGAGGGTTTTAGGGGCTGGAGGAGGCTACAGAGATAGGGAGGGTTGTAGGGGCTGGAAGAGGTTACAGAGATAGGGAGGGGTGTAGGGGCTGGAGGAGGTTACAGAGATTGGGAGGGTTGTAGGAGCTGGAGGAGGTTACAGAGATAGGGGGGGTTGTCGGGGCTGGAGGAGGTTGCAGAGATAGGGAGGGGTGTAGGGTTTGGAGGAGGTTACAGAGATAGGGAGGGGTGTAGGGGCTGGAGGAGGTTACAGAGATAGGGAGGGATGTAGGAGCTGGAGGAGGTTACAGAGATAGGGAGGGTTGTAGGGGCTGGAGGAGGTTACAGAGATAGGGAGGGGTGTAGGGTCTGGAGGAGGTTACAGAGATAGGGAGGGGTGTAGGGGCTGGAGGATGTTACAGAGATAGGGAGGGTTGTATGGGCTGGAGGAGGTTACAGAGACAGGGATGGTTGTAGGACTGGAGGAGGTTACAGAGATAGGGAGGGTTGTAGGGGCTGGAGGAGATTACAGAGATAGGGAGGGTTGTATGGGCTGGAGGAGGTTACAGAGATAGGGAGGGGTGTAGGGGCTGGCGGAGGTTACAGAGATAGGGAGGGTTGTAGGGCTGGAGGAGGTTACAGAGATAGGAAGGGTTGTAGGGGCTGGAGGCGGTTAAACAGATAGGGAGGGTTGTAGGGGCTGGAGGAGGTTACAGAGATAGGGAGGATTGTAGGGCTGGAGGAGGTTACAGAGATGGGGAGGGTTGTAGGGCTGGAGGAGGTTACAGCGATAGGGAGGGTTGTAGGGGCTGGAGGAGGTTACAGAGATAGGGAGGGTTGTAGGGGCTGGAGGAGATTCCAGAGATAGGGAGGGTTGTAGGGGCTGGAGGAGGTTACAGAGATAGGGAGGTTTGTAGGGCTGGAGGAGGTTACAGAGATAGGGAGGGTTGTAGGGGCTGGAGGAGGTTACAGAGATAGGGAGGGTTGTAGGGGCTGCAGGAGGTTACAGAGATAGGGAGAGTTGTAGGGGCTGGAGGAGGTTCCAGAGATGGGGAGGGTTGTAGGGCCTGGAGGAGGTTACAGAGATAGGGAGGCTTGTAGGGGGCTGGAGGAGGATATAGAGATAGGGATGGTTGTAGGGGCTGGAGGAGGTTACAGAGATAGGGAGGGTCGTAGGGGCTGGTGGAGATTACAGAGATAGGGAGGGTTGTAGAGGCTGGAGGAGGTTACAGAGATAGGGAGGGTTGTAGGGGCTGGAGGAGGTTACAGAGATAGGGAGGGTTGTAGGGCTGGAGGAGGTTACAGAGATAGGGAGGGTTTTAGGGGCTGGAGGAGGTTACAGAGATAGGGAGGGGTGTAGGGGGCTGGAGGAGGTTACAGAGATAGGGAGGATTGTATGGGCTGGAGGAGGTTACAGAGATAGGGAGGGTTGTAGGGTTGGAGGAGGTTACAGAGATAGGGAGGGTTGTAGGGCTGGAGGAGGTTACAGAGATAAGGAGGGTTGTATGGGCTGGAGGAGGTTACAGAGATAGGGAGGGGTGTAGGGGCTGGAGGAGGTTACAGAGATAGGGAGGGTTGTCGGGCTGGAGGAGGTTACAGAGATAGGGAGGATTGTAGGGCTGGAGGAGGTTACAGAGATAGGGAGGGTTGTAGGGGCTGGAGGAGGTTACAGAGATAGGGAGGTTTGTAGGGGCTGGAGGAGGTTACAGAGATAGGGAGGGTTGTAGGGCTGGAGGAGGTTACAGAGATAGGGAGGGTTGTAGCGGCTGGAAGAGGTTACAGAGATAGGGAGGGGGGCGATGGCCATGGAGGAGGTTACAGAGATAGGGAGGGGTGTAGGGGCTGGAGGAGGTTACAGAGATAGGGAGGGTTGTAGGGGCTGGAGGAGGTTACAGAGATAGGGAGGGTTGTAGGGCTGGAGGAGGTTACAGAGATAGGGAGGGTTGTAGGAGCTGGAGGAGGTTACAGAGATAGGGAGGGTTGTAGGGCTGGAGGAGGTTACAGAGATAGGGAGGGTTGTAGGGCTGGAGGAGGTTACAGAGATAGGGAGGGTTGTAGGGCTGGAGGAGGTTACAGAGATAGGGAGGGTTGTAGGAGCTGGAGGAGGTTACAGAGATAGGGAGGGTTTTAGGGGCTGGAGGAGGTTACAGAGATAGGGCGGGGTGTATGGGGCTGGAGGATGTTACAGAGATAGGGAGGGTTGTAGGGGCTGGAGGAGATTACAGAGATAGGGAGGGTTGTATGGGCTGGAGGAGGTTACAGAGATAGGGAGGGGTGTAGGGGCTGGAGGAGGTTACAGAGATAGGGAGGGTTGTAGGGCTGGAGGAGGTTACAGAGATAGGAAGGGTTGTAGGGGCTGGAGGCGGTTAAACAGATAGGGAGGGTTGTAGGGGCTGGAGGAGGTTACAGAGATAGGGAGGTTTGTAGGGCTGGAGGAGGTTACAGAGATAGGGAGGGTTGTAGGGGCTGGAGGAGGTTACAGAGATAGGGAGGGTTGTAGGGGCTGGAGGAGGTTACAGAGATAGGGAGAGTTGTAGGGGCTGGAGGAGGTTCCAGAGATCGGGAGGGTTGTAGGGGCTGGAGGAGGTTACAGAGATAGGGAGGGTTGTAGGGCTGGAGGAGGTTACAGAGATAGGGAGGGTTTTAGGGGCTGGAGGAGGTTACAGAGATAGGGAGGGGTGTAGGGGGCTGGAGGAGGTTACAGAGATAGGGAGGGTTTTAGGGGCTGGAGGAGGTTACAGAGATAGGGAGGGGTGTAGGGGGCTGGAGGAGGTTACAGAGATAGGGAGGATTGTATGGGCTGGAGGAGGTTACAGAGATAGGGAGGGTTGTAGGGCTGGAGGAGGTTACAGAGATAGGGAGGGTTGTAGGGCTGGAGGAGGTTACAGAGATAGGGAGGGTTGTCGGGCTGGAGGAGGTTACAGAGATAGGGAGGATTGTAGGGCTGGAGGAAGTTACAGAGATAGGGAGGTTTGTAGGGGCTGGAGGAGGTTACAGAGATAGGGAGGTTTGTAGGGGCTGGAGGAGGTTACAGAGATAGGGAGGGTTGTAGGGCTGGAGGAGGTTACAGAGATAGGGAGGGTTGTAGCGGCTGGAAGAGGTTACAGAGATAGGGAGGGGGGCGATGGCCATGGAGGAGGTTACAGAGATAGGGAGGGGTGTAGGGGCTGGAGGAGCTTACAGAGATAGGGAGGGTTGTAGGGCTGGAGGAGGTTACAGAGATAGGGAGGGTTGTAGGGGCTGGAGGAGGTTACAGAGATAGGGAGGGTTGTGCGGCTGGAGGGGGTTACAGAGATAGGGAGGGTTGTAGGGGCTGGAGGAGGTTACAGAGATAGGGAGGGTTGTAGGGCTGGAGGAGGTTACAGAGATAGGGAGGGTTGTAGGAGCTGGAGGAGGTTACAGAGATAGGGAGGGTTGTAGGGCTGGAGGAGGTTACAGAGATAGGGAGGGTTTTAGGGGCTGGAGGAGGTTACAGAGATAGGGAGGGGTGTAGGGGGCTGGAGGAGGTTACAGAGATAGGGAGCGTTTTAGGGGCTGGAGGAGGTTACAGAGATAGGGAGGGGTGTAGGGGGCTGGAGGAGGTTACAGAGATAGGGAGGATTGTATGGGCTGGAGGAGGTTACAGAGATAGGGAGGGTTGTAGGGCTGGAGGAGGTTACAGAGATAGGGAGGGTTGTAGGGCTGGAGGAGGTTACAGAGATAGGGAGGGTTGTATGGGCTGGAGGAGGTTACAGAGATAGGGAGGGGTGTAGGGGCTGGAGGAGGTTACAGAGATAGGGAGGGTTGTCGGGCTGGAGGAGGTTACAGAGATAGGGAGGATTGTAGGGCTGGAGGAAGTTACAGAGATAGGGAGGTTTGTAGGGGCTGGAGGAGGTTACAGAGATAGGGAGGTTTGTAGGGGCTGGAGGAGGTTACAGAGATAGGGAGGGTTGTAGGGCTGGAGGAGGTTACAGAGATAGGGAGGTTTGTAGCGGCTGGAAGAGGTTACAGAGATAGGGAGGGGGGCGATGGCCATGGAGGAGGTTACAGAGATAGGGAGGGGTGTAGGGGCTGGAGGAGGTTACAGAGATAGGGAGGGTTGTAGGGCTGGAGGAGGTTACAGAGATAGGGAGGGTTGTAGGGGCTGGAGGAGGTTACAGAGATAGGGAGGGTTGTGCGGCTGGAGGGCGTTACAGAGATAGGGAGGGTTGTAGGGGCTGGAGGAGGTTACAGAGATAGGGAGGGTTGTAGGGCTGGAGGAGGTTACAGAGATAGGGAGGGTTGTAGGAGCTGGAGGAGGTTACAGAGATAGGGAGGGTTGTAGGGCTGGAGGAGGTTACAGAGATAGGGAGGGTTGTAGGGGCTGGAGGAGGTTACAGAGATAGGGAGGGTTGTAGGGGCTGGAGGATGTTACAGAGATAGGGAGGGTTGTAGGAGCTGGAGGAGGTTACAGAGATAGGGAGGGTTGTAGGGGCTGGAGGAGGTTACAGAGATACGGAGGGTTGTGGGGCTGGAGGAGGTTACAGAGATAGGGATGGTTGTAGGACTGGAGGAGGTTACAGAGATAGGGATGGTTGTAGGACTGGAGGAAGTTACAGAGATAGGGAGGGTTGTAGGAGCTGGAGGATGTTACAGAGATAGGGAGGGTTGTAGGGCTGGAGGAGGTTACAGAGATAGGGAGGGTTGTAGGGCTGGAGGAGGTTACAGAGATAGGGAGGGTTGTAGGGCTGGAGGAGGTTACGGAGATAGGGCGGGTTGTAGGGGCTGGAGGAGGTTACAGAGATAGGGAGGGTTGTAGGGGCTGGAGGAGATTCCAGAGATAGGGAGGGTTGTAGGGGCTGGAGGAGGTTACAGAGATAGGGAGGTTTGTAGGGCTGGAGGAGGTTACAGGGATAGGGAGGGTTGTAGGGGCTGGAGGAGGTTACAGAGATAGGGAGGGTTGTAGGGGCTGGAGGAGGTTACAGAGATAGGGAGAGTTGTAGGGGCTGGAGGAGGTTCCAGAGATGGGGAGGGTTGTAGGGCCTGGAGGAGGTTACAGAGATAGGGAGGGTTGTAGGGCTGGAGGAGGTTACAGAGATAGGGAGGGTTTTAGGGGCTGGAGGAGGTTACAGAGATAGGGAGGGTTGTAGGGCTGGAGGAGGTTACAGAGTTAGGGAGGGTTGTATGGGCTGGAGGAGGTTACAGAGATAGGGAGGGGTGTAGGGGCTGGAGGAGGTTACAGAGATAGGGAGGGTTGTCGGGCTGGAGGAGGTTACAGAGATAGGGAGGATTGTAGGGCTGGAGGAAGTTACAGAGATAGGGAGGGTTGTAGGGGCTGGAGGAGGTTACAGAGATAGGGAGGTTTGTAGGGGCTGGAGGAGGTTACAGAGATAGGGAGGGTTGTAGGGCTGGAGGAGGTTACAGAGATAGGGAGGGTTGTAACGGCTGGAAGAGGTTACAGAGATAGGGAGGGGGGCGATGGCCATGGAGGAGGTTACAGAGATAGCGAGGGGTGTAGGGGCTGGAGGAGGTTACAGAGATAGGGAGGGTTGTAGGGGCTGGAGGAGGTTACAGAGATAGGGAGGGTTGTGCGGCTGGAGGGGGTTACAGAGATAGGGAGGGTTGTAGGGGCTGGAGGAGGTTACAGAGATAGGGAGGGTTGTAGGGGCTGGAGGAGGTTACAGAGATAGGGAGGGTTGTAGGGCTGGAGGAGGTTACAGAGATAGGGAGGGTTGTAGGAGCTGGAGGATGTTACAGAGATAGGGAGGGTTGTAGGGCTGGAGGAGGTTACAGAGATAGGGAGGGTTGTAGGAGCTGGAGGAGGTTACAGAGATAGGGAGGGTTGTAGGGGCTGGAGGATGTTACAGAGATAGGGAGGGTTGTAGGAGCTGGAGGAGGTTACAGAGATAGGGAGGGTTGTAGGGGCTGGAGGAGGTTACAGAGATACGGAGGGTTGTGGGGCTGGAGGAGGTTACAGAGATAGGGATGGTTGTAGGACTGGAGGAGGTTACAGAGATAGGGATGGTTGTAGGACTGGAGGAGGTTACAGAGATAGGGAGGGTTGTAGGAGCTGAAGGAGGTTACAGAGATAGGGAGGGTTGTAGGGCTGGAGGAGGTTACAGAGATAGGGAGGGTTGTAGGGCTGGAGGAGGTTACAGAGATAGGGAGGGTTGTAGGGCTCAAGGAGGTTACAGAGATAGGGAGGGTTGTAGGAGCTGGAGGAGGTTACAGAGATAGGGAGGGTTTTAGGGGCTGGAGGAGGTTACAGAGATAGGGCGGGGTGTATGGGGCTGGAGGATGTTACAGAGATAGGGAGGGTTGTATGGGCTGGAGGAGGTTACAGAGATAGGGATGGTTGTAGGACTGGAGGAGGTTACAGAGATAGGGAGGGTTGTAGGGGCTGGAGGAGATTACAGAGATAGGGAGGGTTGTATGGGCTAGAGGAGGTTACAGAGATAGGGAGGTGTGTAGGGGCTGGAGGAGGTTACAGAGATAGGGAGGGTTGTAGGGTTGGAGGAGATTACAGAGATAGGAAGGGTTGTAGGGGCTGGAGGCGGTTAAACAGATAGGGAGGGTTGTCGGGGCTGGAGGAGGTTACAGAGATAGGGAGGGTTGTAGGGCTGGAGGAGGTTACAGAGATAGGGAGGGTTGTAGGGCTGGAGGAGGTTACAGAGATAGGGAGGGTTGTAGGGGCTGGAGGAGGTTGCAGAGATAGGGAGGGTTGTAGGGGCTGGAGGAGATTCCAGAGATAGGGAGGGTTGTAGGGGCTGGAGGAGGTTACAGAGATAGGGAGGTTTGTCGGGCTGGAGGAGGTTACAGAGATAGGGAGGGTTGTAGGGGCTGGAGGAGGTTACAGAGATAGGGAGGGTTGTAGGGGCTGGAGGAGGTTACAGAGATAGGGAGAGTTGTAGGGGCTGGAGGAGGTTCCAGAGATGGGGAGGGTTGTAGGGCCTGGAGGAGGTTACAGAGATAGGGAGGGTTGTAGGGGGCTGGAGGAGGATATAGAGATAGGGATGGTTGTAGGGGCTGGAGGAAGTTACAGAGATAGGGAGGGTCGTAGGGGCTGGCGGAGATTACAGAGATAGGGAGGGTTGTAGGGGCTGGAGGAGGTTACAGAGATAGGGAGGGTTGTAGGGGCTGGAGGAGGTTACAGAGATAGGGAGGGTTGTAGGGCTGGAGGAGGTTACAGAGATAGGGAGGGTTTTAGGGGCTGGAGGAGGTTACAGAGATAGGGAGGGGTGTAGGGGGCTGGAGGAGGTTACAGAGATAGGGAGGATTGTATGGGCTGGAGGAGGTTACAGAGATAGGGAGGGTTGTAGGGCTGGAGGAGGTTACAGAGATAGGGAGGGTTGTCGGGCTGGAGGAGGTTACAGAGATAGGGAGGATTGTAGGGCTGGAGGAGGTTACAGAGATAGGGAGGGTTGTAGGGGCTGGAGGATGTTACAGAGATAGGGAGGTTTGTAGGGGCTGGAGGAGGTTACAGAGATAGGGAGGATTGTAGGGCTGGAGGAGGTTACAGAGATAGGGAGGGTTGTAGGGGCTGGAGGAGTTTACAGAGATAGGGAGGGGTGTAGGGCTGGAGGAGGTTACAGAGATAGGGAGGGTTGTAGGGGCTGGAGGAGGTTACAGAGATAGGGAGGTTTGTAGGGGCTGGAGGAGGTTACAGAGATAGGGAGTGTTGTGGGGCTGGAGGAGGTTACAGAGATAGGGAGGGGGGCGAGGGCCATGGAGGGATTGGAACACCAGGATGAGAATTTTATAATCGAGGCGTTGCCAGACCGGGTGACAATGTTGGGCAGCGAGCACAGGGTGTGATGGGTGAACGGGACTGGGTGTGAGTTAGGACACGGGGAAGCAGAGTTTGGGATGAGCTGAAGTTTACGGAGGGTGGGAGGTGGAGCAGGAACTTGCTCACTCCCGAAACACTTTAATATCCCACTGCACAGTGTTCAGCTCCATTCGCAACTCCTCAGATAATGAAGCAGTCCGTGCCTGCATGGCCTGGACGACATTCAGGCTTGGTCTGATAAGTGGTAGGTAACATTCGCGCCACAGAAGTGCCAGGCAATGACTATCTCCAACAAGCGAGAGTCCAATCACTGCCCCTTGACATTCAACGGCATTACCATTGCCGAATCCCCCACTATCAACATCCTGGGGGTCACCATTGACCAGAAACTTAACTGGACCAGCCACATAAATACTGTGGCAACAAGAGCAGGTCAGAGGCTGGGTATTCTGCAGCGAGTGTCTCACCTCCTGACTCCCCAAAGCCTTTCCACCATCTGCAAGGCACAAGTCAGGAGTGTGATGGAATACTCTCCACTTGCCTGGATGAGTGCAGCTCCAACAACACTCAAGAAGCTCGACACCATCCAGGACAAAGCAGCCCGCTTGATCGGCACCCCATCCACCACCTTAAACATTCACTCCATCCACCACCGGCGCACCGTGGCTGCAGTGTGTACCATCTACAAGATGCACTGCAGCAACTCGCCAAGGCTTCTTCGGCAGCACCTCACAATCCCGCGACCTCTTCCACCTAGAAGGACAAGGGCAGCAGATGCATGGGAACACCACCACCCCCAAGTTCCCCTCCAAGTCACACACCATCCTGACTTGGAAGTATATCGGCCGATCCTTCATCGTCGCTGGGTCAAAATCCTGGAACTCCCTCCCGAACAGCACTGTGGGAGCACCTTCACCACACGGACTGCAGCGGTTCAAGAAGGCGGCTCACCACCACCTTCTCAAGGGCAATTAGGGATGGGCAATAAATGCTGGGCCTCGCCAGCGACGCCCAGATCCCATGAACGAATAAAAAAATAAAAAAATCATTATAAAGTGACGACATTTTAAAAGTAGTTTGGGACATCCTGGGGTGGTGAAAGGTGTTGGAGAAATGCAAGCTCTTTTATTTTCATTAACGAGTTTAAATTGTTAATCAAACGAGCGTCACATCAGCATAAACTGAAAACTGATCTCTGCAGATCAAGCAGCTATACATTCACTGGCCACACGAGGGCGGTGGTGGGCTTTGATCAAAAATTGGATGATATTTGAAGACAAAGTTAATTTTGTAAATTAGAATCAGCATTCACTCAATGGGAGTCAGCTATTAATTGGTAATTGTGGTTAACTGAACTCACGCACCACTTTCATTTTGAGACATCAAAATTAATAGTTAATAATTAATCAAAATTAATAAAAAGACAGCCCTGGCTCACTGGGTGGCATCTTCACCTCTGAATCAGGAGGTTCTGGGTTCCAGAGATTCAAACACAAAAATCTAGACCGACACACCAGGGCAGTACTGAGGGAGTGCCGCACTGTCGGAGGGGCAGTACTGAGGGAGTGCCGCACTGTCGGAGGGGCAGTACTGAGGGAGTGCCGCACTGTCGGAGGGGCAGTACTGAGGGAGCGCCGCACTGTCGGAGGGGCAGTACTGAGGGAGTGCCGCACTGTCGGAGGGGCAGTACTGAGGGAGTGCCGCACTGTTGGAGGGGCAGCACTGAGGGAGCGCCGCACTGTCGGAGGGGCAGTACTGAGGGAGCGCCGCACTGTCGGAGGGGCAGTACTGAGGGAGCGCCGCACTGTCGGAGGGGCAGTACTGAGGGGGTGCCGCACTGTTGGAGGGACAGTACTGAGGGAGCGCCGCACTGTCGGAGGGTCAGTACTGAGGGAGCCCCGCACTGTCGGAGGGGCAGTACTGAGGGGGTGCCGCACTGTTGGAGGGACAGTACTGAGGGAGCGCCGCACTGTTGGAGGGGCAGTACTGAGGGAGCGCCGCACTGTTGGAGGGACAGTACTGAGGGAGCGCCGCACTGTCGGAGGGTCAGTACTGAGGGAGCCCCGCACTGTCGGAGGGGCAGTACTGAGGGGGTGCCGCACTGTTGGAGGGACAGTACTGAGGGAGCGCCGCACTGTTGGAGGGGCAGTACTGAGGGAGCGCCGCACTGTCGGAGGGGCAGTACTGAGGGAGCGCCGCACTGTCGGAGGGGCAGTACTGAGGGAGCGCCGCACTGTCGGAGGGGCAGTACTGAGGGGGTGCCGCACTGTTGGAGGGACAGTACTGAGGGAGCGCCGCACTGTCGGAGGGTCAGTACTGAGGGAGCCCCGCACTGTCGGAGGGGCAGTACTGAGGGAGCGCCGCACTGTCGGAGGGGCAGTACTGAGGGAGCGCCGCACTGTCGGAGGGGCAGTACTGAGGGAGCGCCGCACTGTCAGAGGGGCAGTACTGAGGGAGCGCCGCACTGTCGGAGGGGCAGTACTGAGGGAGCGCCGCACTGTCGGAGGGGCAGTACTGAGGGGGTGCCGCACTGTTGGAGGGACAGTACTGAGGGAGCGCCGCACTGTCGGAGGGTCAGTACTGAGGGAGCCCCGCACTGTCGGAGGGGCAGTACTGAGGGAGCGCCGCACTGTCGGAGGGGCAGTACTGAGGGAGCGCCGCACTGTCGGAGGGGCAGTACTGAGGGAGCGCCGCACTGTCGGAGGGGCAGTACTGAGGGAGCGCCGCACTGTCGGAGGGGCAGCACTGAGGGAGCGCCGCACTGTCAGAGGGGCTGTACTGAGGGAGTGCCGCACTGTCGGAGGGGCAGTACTGAGGGAGCGCCGCACTGTCGGAGGGGCAGTACTGAGGGAGTGCCGCATGTGGGAGGGGCAGTACTGAGGGAGCGCCGCACTGTCGGAGGGGCAGCACTGAGGAAGCGCCGCACTGTCGGAGGGGCAGTACTAAGGGAGCGCTGCTCTGTCGGAGGGGCAGTACTGAGGGAGCGCCGCACTGTCGGAGGGGCAGTACTGAGGGAGTGCCGCGCTGTCGGAGCGGCAGTACTGAGGGAGCGCCGCACTGTCGGAGGGTCAGTACTGAGGGAGCCCCGCACTGTCGGAGGGGCAGTACTGAGGGAGCGCCGCACTGTCGGAGGGGCAGTACTGAGGGAGTGCCGCATGTCGGAGGGTCAGTACTGAGGGAGCCCCGCACTGTCGGAGGGGCAGTACTGAGGGAGCGCCGCACTGTCGGAGGGGCAGTCCTGAGGGAGCGCCGCACTGTCGGAGGGGCAGTACTGAGTGAGTGCCGCACTGTCGGAGGGGCAGTACTGAGGGAGTGCTGCACTGTCGGAGGGGCAGTACTGAGGGAGCGCCGCACTGTCGGAGGGGCAGTACTGAGGGAGCGCCGCACTGTCGGAGGGGCAGTACTGAGGGAGCGCTGCGCTGTCGGAGGGGCAGTACTGAGGGAGCGCCGCACTGTCGGAGGGGCAGCACTGAGGGAGCAGCGCACTGTCGGAGGGGCAGTACTGAGGGAGCGCCGCACTGTCGGAGGGGCAGTACTGAGGGAGCAGCGCACTGTCGGATGGGCAGTACTGAGGGAGCGCCGCACTGTCGGAGGGGCAGTACTGAGGGAGCGCTGCACTGTCGGAGAGGCTTTACTGAGGGAGCACCGCACTGTCGGAAGGGCTGTACTGAGGGAGCACCGCACTGTCGGAGGGGCAGTACTGAGGGAGCGCCGCACTGTCGAGGGGCAGTACTGAGGGAGCGCCGCACTGTCGGAGGGGCAGTACTGAGGAAGCGCCGCACTGTCGGAGGGGCAGTACTGAGGGAGCGCTGTGCTGTCGGAGGGGCAGTACTGAGGGAGCGCCGCACTGTCGGAGGGGCAGTACTGAGGGAGCAGCGCACTGTCGGAGGGGCAGTACTGAGGGAGCACCGCACTGTCGGAGGGGCAGTACTGAGGGAGCGCTGCACTGTCGGAGAGGCTTTACTGAGGGAGTGCCGCATGTCGGAGGGTCAGTACTGAGGGAGCCCCGCACTGTCGGAGGGGCAGTACTGAGGGAGCGCCGCACTGTCGGAGGGGCAGTACTGAGGGAGCGCCGCACTGTCGGAGGGGCAGTACTGAGGGAGCGCCGCACTGTCGGAGGGGCAGTACTGAGGGAGCGCCGCACTGTCGGAGGGGCAGTACTGAGGGAGCGCCGCACTGTCGGAGAGGCAGTACTGAGGGAGCGCCGCACTGTTGGAGGGGCAGTACTGAGGGAGCGCCGCACTGTCGGAGGGGCAGTACTGAGGGAGCGCCGCACTGTCGGAGGGGCAGTACTGAGGGAGCGCCGCACTGTCGGAGGGGCAGTACTGAGGGAGCGCCGCACTGTCGGAGGGGCAGTACTGAGGGAGTGCCGCATGTCGGAGGGTCAGTGCTGAGGGAGCCCCGCACTGTCGGAGGGGCAGTACTGAGGGAGCGCCGCACTGTCGGAGGGGCAGTACTGAGGAAGCGCTGCACTGTCGGAGGGGCAGTACTGAGGGAGCGCCGCACTGTCGGAGAGGCTTTACTGAGGGAGCGCCGCACTGTCGGAGGGGCAGTACTGAGGGAGTGCCGCATGTCGGAGGGTCAGTACTGAGGGAGCCCCGCACTGTCGGAGGGGCAGTACTGAGGGAGCGCCGCACTGTCGGAGGGGCAGTACTGAGGGAGCGCCGCACTGTCGGAGGGGCAGTACTGAGGGAGTGCCGCACTGTCGGAGGGGCAGTACTGAGGGAGCGCTGCGCTGTCGGAGGGGCAGTACTGAGGGAGCAGCGCACTGTCGGAGGGGCAGTACTGAGGGAGCGCCGCACTGTCGGAGGGGCAGTACTGAGGGAGCACCGCACTGTCGGAGGGGCAGTACTGAGGGAGCGCCGCACTGTCGGAGGGGCAGCACTGAGGGAGCAGCGCACTGTCGGAGGGGCAGTACTGAGGGAGCGCCGCACTGTCGGAGGGGCAGTACTGAGGGAGCAGCGCACTGTCGGAGGGGCAGTACTGAGGGAGCGCCGCACTGTCGGAGGGGCAGTACTGAGGGAGCGCCGCACTGTCGGAGGGGCAGTACTGAGGGAGCGCCGCACTGTCGGAGAGGCAGTACTGAGGGAGCGCCGCACTGTCGAAGGGGCAGTACTGAGGGAGCAGCGCACTGTCGGAGGGGCAGCACTGAGGGAGCAGCGCACTGTCGGAGGGGCAGTACTGAGGGAGCGCCGCACTGTCGGAGGGGCAGTACTGAGGGAGCGCCGCACTGTCGGAGGGGCAGTACTGAGGGAGCGCTGCACTGTCGGAGAGGCTTTACTGAGGGAGCGCCGCACTGTCGAGGGGCAGTACTGAGGGAGCGCCGCACTGTCGGAGGGGCAGTACTGAGGGAGCACCGCACTGTCGGAGGGGCCGTACTGAGGGAGCGCTGCACTGTCGGAGGGGCAGTACTGAGGGAGCGCCGCACTGTCGGAGGGACAGTACTGAGGGAGCGCCGCACTGTCGGAGGGACAGTACTGAGGGAGCGCCGCACTGTCGGAGGGACAGTACTGGGGGAGCGCCGCACTGTTGGAGGGACAATACTGAGGGAGCGCTGCACTGTCGAGGGGCAGTACTGAGGGAGCGCCGCGCTGTCGGAGGGGCAGTACTGAGGGAGTGCCGCACTGTCGGAGGGACAGTACTGAGGGAGCGCCGCACTGTTGGAGGGACAGTACTGAGGGAGCACCGCACTGTCGGAGGGACAGTACTGAGGGAGCGCCGCACTGTCGGAGGGACAGTACTGAGGGAGCGCCGCACTGTCGGAGGGACAGTACTGAGGGAGCGCTGCACTGTCTGAAGTGCCATCTTTTGGATGAGATGTTAAACCGAGGCCCCGCCTGCCCTCTCATAGCTTCCTTCTGTGTCCTATTATTCTGTGATTCTATGAACTATTTTATTGCCATAAGAATTGGCTGGTCAAAGTGCACTGCCCTCCTCGTGTGGCCAGTGAATGTATAGCTGCTTGATCAGCAGAGATCAGTTTTCAGTTTATGCTGATGTGACGCTCGTTTCATTAACAATTTCAACTCGTTAGTGAAAATAGAAGAGTTTGCATTTCTCCAACACCTTTCACCACCTCAGGACGTCCCAAAACATTTCACATTCAATGAAGTTCTTTTGTCGTGCAGTCATAGTAATATAAGAATTAGGAGCAGGAGGAGGCCATTCGGCCCCTCGAGCCTGCTCCGCCATTCAATAAGATCAGGGCTGATCTTCCACCTCATCTCCACTTTCCACCCGATCCCCATATCCCTCGATTCCCCGAGAGTCCAAAAATCTATCGATCTTGGCCTTGAATATACTCAACGACTGAGCCTCCACAGCCCTCTGGGGCAGAGAATTCCAGAGATTCACCACCCTCTGAGTGAAGAAATTTCTCCTCATCTCAGTCCTAACTGGCCGACCCCTTATCCTGAGACTGTGACCCCTGGTTCTAGACTCTCCAGCCAGGGGGGAAACAACCTCTCAGCATCTACCCTGTCAATCCCCCTCAGAATCTTGTATGTTTCAATGAGATCACCTCTCATTCTTCTAAACTCCAGAGAGTATCGGCCCAATCTACACAATCTCTCCTCATAGGACAACCCTCTCACCCCAGGAATCAATCTAGTGAACCTTCGTTGCACCGCCTTGCGACTGCTTTTTACAAGCGTAGCTCCTGGAGACTTACCCTCCCGGAGAAACCTACAGAGAAACCAGAAGTTCCAGGCGTACGCGCTGCCTCTCCGGCGCACGCGTTCGACCTCTGAACCCCTTTCCTTTAAGGGGACGGAAGTTCCGGTTTCCCGCGCATGCGCAGTGCATGCACAAAACCGGCACTTTCGTTGGGCCTACGCGTGAGTACCTAGGGCGTACTCACCCGTGGGGACCCGAATTTCTGGGCCAATGTGAAATTGTAGGTTAAAAGCCTGTATAAAATGGCGAATGGCTGAGAGCAAAGCAGGATGGGAAAATATGTCAACCTGACTGAAACTCGCTCTGTTTCCAATTACTGAAGGAGTGGAATGGAATGCTAAGTTTATGGAGACTATCGGGAAGGTGGAATTCAGTAATGTGATAGAAAAGAGATAAGAGTTGGAGAAGACTGGGAGAGAAATTCAAGGCACCCCTCAGTGATAACACTATAAAATGGACAGACTCTTTAGACACCATCTTGGGAAATGGTGTGTTGTGGAGTATTTTAAACCGACACTCGACACAAGGTTTTAGATCGATAGTCAAGTTGTCTTTATTGCACCGGTGGGGAGACAGCCTGCACTGTCTTAGCCAGACTTTTCCAAATTGTTACAGAAAACACCACATTTTTATACATTACAATAAGCATGGCCACCTCATGTTAAATTCATTCCTGCCACCTGAATGGATCTTGGCCCGCATGCACCTTCACGGATCTTAATATAAACATGTATAAGCTACCTCCTCAATCAATCAGTCAAACTGCTGAATGCTGATTAAAAGATACCTTGGAATGTAACCTAGGTAATCAAGTTCTTACGGGCAGCTGAAATGCTGGACAGCCTGTCTCCATTTAATTGTTTTATATCTCTCCAAAGGTCAGCTATCTTTGACCGCATCTTTATGGATGTGGTCTTTCATGTTAGTCCCTGTCTTCCTTACACTATTCAGTGAGGCTGCCAGCGAGGTCAGTTTAACTCTTTCCCCACTGCATGATCTTTGAAAAGAGAACATCTAAAGATAAAGGGCACTTTGATATGCACAAAAGCGAGACCGAGTGGGATCAACCAGGTCATAAAACATGTACCAGATGTCGGATGGCTCATCGCAGTCACGTAGGCAAAAGGGACGGGACGGTGTATAAAGATACAGATATTGAAGGCCACGCGAACCAAGTAATCAGAGTTGAAGGAGCTTCAGTCAAGAGAACACAGCAAGAGAAGAAGGA
Organism: Somniosus microcephalus; assembly: GCF_052327205.1. Taxonomy (NCBI): domain Eukaryota; kingdom Metazoa; phylum Chordata; class Chondrichthyes; order Squaliformes; family Somniosidae; genus Somniosus; species Somniosus microcephalus. Next base: position 55,709,627 of record NW_028225182.1, on the reverse strand, counting down.
GCCCGCGCCACAGTCGCGCGGAAGGAACGCCGAGCCTCAATCGAACAGACTGCGACTATCTTCTTGTTAAGTATCACTTCTTTGTACAGGACGTTTAATGTGTAATAAACCGGTTTTGTTTATATACAATATACCTGGACTCAGAGTGGATTGTGTAGTCACGGACAAATCATTATAAGAGCTTTTGGAAGCTACAGTGTCCGAACCCGCCCCGAAGCCCGTTCACCCATCACCCCCTGTGCTCACTGCCCCGTGTCCTAACTCACACCCAGTCCCGTTCACCCATCACCCCCTGTGCTCACTGCCCCGTGTCCTAACTCACACCCAGTCCCGTTCACCCATCACCCGCTGTGCTCACTGCCCCATGTCCAAACTCACACCCAGTCCTGTTCACCCATCACCCCGTGATCACTGCCCCGTGTCCTAACTCGCACCCAGTCCCGTTCACCCATCACCCCCTGTGCTCACTGCCCCGTGTCCTAACTCACACCCACTCCCGTTCACCCATCACCCCCTGTGCTCACTGCCCCGTGTCCTAACTCACACCCAGTCCCGTTCACCCATCACCCCCTGTGCTCACTGCCCCGTGTCCTAACTCACACCCAGTCCCGTTCACCCATCACCCCCTGTGCTCACTGCCCCGTGTCCTAACTCACACCCAGTCCCGTTCACCCATCACCTCCTGTGCTCACTGCCCCGTGTCCTAACTCACACCCAGTCCCGTTCACCCATCACCCACTGTGCTCACTGCCCCGTGTCCTAACTCACACCCAGTCCCGTTCACCCATCACCCCCTGTGCTCACTGCCCCGTGTCCTAACGCACACCCAGTCCCGTTCACCCATCACCCCCTGTGCTCACTGCCCCGTGTCCTAACTCACAACCAGTCGCCCGTTCACCCATCACCCCCTGTGCTCACTGCCCCGTGTCCTAACTCACACCCAGTCCCGTTCACCCATCACCCCCTGTGCTCACTGCCCCGTGTCCTAACTCGCACCGAGCCCCGTTCACCCATCCCCCACTTGCTCACAGCCCCGTGTCCGAACTCAAACCCAGCCCCGTTCACCCATCACCCCCTGTGCTCACTGCCCCGTGTCCTAACTCACACCCAGTCCCGTTCACCCATCAGGGCCTGTGCTGACTGCCCCGTGTCCTAACTCACACCGAGCCCCGTTCACCCATCACCCCCTGTGCTCACTGCCCCGTGTCCTAACTCACACCCAGTCCCGTTCACCCATCACCCCCTGTGCTCACTGCCCCGTGTCCTAACTCACACCCAGTCCCGTTCACACATCACCCCCTGTGCTCACTGTCCCGTCCTAACTGACACCCAGTCCCGTTCACCCATCAGCCCCTGTGCTCACTGCCCCATGTCCTAACTCACACCCAGTCCCGTTCACCCATCACCCCCTGTGCTCACTGCCCCGTGTCCTAACTCACACCCAGTCCCGTTCACCCATCACCCCCTGTGCTCACTGCCCCGTGTCCTAACTCACACCCAGTCCCGTTCACCCATCACCCCCTGTGCTCACTGCCCCGTGTCCTAACCTGCACCCAGTCCCGTTCACCCATCACCCCCTGTGCTCACTGCCCCGTGTCCTAACTCACACCCAGTCCCGTTCACCCATCACCCCCTGTGCTCACTGCCCCGTGTCCTAACTCACACCCAGTCCCGTTCACCCATCTCCCCCTGTGCCCACTGCCCCGTGTCCTAACTCGCCCCAAGCCCCGTTCACCCATCACCCCCTGTGCTCACTGTCCCGTGCCCTAACTCACACCAAGTCCCGTTCACCCATCACCCCCTCTGCTCACTGCCCCGTGTCCTAACTCACACCCTGTCCCGTTCACCCATCACCCCCTGTGCTCACTGCCCCGTGTCCTAACTCGCACCCAGTCCCGTTCACCCATCACCCCCTGTGCTCGCTGCCCCGTGTCCTAACTCGCACCCAGTCCCGTTCACCCATCACCCCCTGTGCTCACTGCCCCGTGTCCTAACTCGCACCCAGTCCCGTTCACCCATCACCCCCTGTGCTCACTGCCCCGTGACCTAACTCACACGCAGACCCGTTCACCCATCACCGCCTGTGCTCACTGCCCCGTGTCCTAACTCACACCCAGTCCTGTTCACCCATCACCCCCTGTGCTCACTGCCCCGTGTCCTAACTCGCACCCAGTCCCGTTCACCCATCACCCCCTGTGCTCACTGCCCCGTGACCTAACTCACACCCAGTCCCGTTCACCCATCACCGCCTGTGCTCACTGCCCCGTGTCCTAACTCACACCCAGTCCCGTTCACCCATCACCCCCTGTGCTCACTGCCCCATGTCCTAACTCACACCCAGTCCCGTTCACCCATCACCCCCTGTGCTCACTGCCCCGTGTCCTAACTCGCCCCAAGTCCCGTTCACCCATCACCCCCTGTGCTCACTGCCCCGTGTCCTAACTCACACCCAGTCCCGTTCACCCATCACCCCCTGTGCTCACTGCCCCGTGTCCTAACTCACACCCAGTCCCGTTCACCCATCACCCCCTGTGCTCACTGCCCCGTGTCCTAACTCACACCCAGTCCCGTTCACCCATCACCCCCTGTGCTCACTGCCCCGTGTCCTAACTCACACCCAGTCCCGTTCACCCATCACCCTCAGTGCTCACTGCCCCGTGTCCTAACTCACACCCAGTCCCGTTCACCCATCACCCCCTGTGCTCACTGCCCCGTGTCCTAACTCACACCCAGTCCCGTTCACCCATCACCCCCTGTGCTCACTGCCCCGTGTCCTAACTCACACCGAGTCCCGTTCACCCATCACCGCCTGTGCTCACTGCCCCGTGTCCTAACTCACACCCAGTCCCGTTTACCCATCAGCCCCGGTGCTCACTGCCCCGTGTCCTAACTCACACCCAGTCCCGTTCACCCTTCACCCCCTGTGCTCACTGCCCCGTGTCCTAACTCACACCCAGTCCCGTTCACCCATCACCCCCTGTGCTCACTGCCCCGTGTCCTAACTCACACCCAGTCCCGTTTACCCATCAGCCCCGGTGCTCACTGCCCCGTGTCCCAACTCACACCCAGTCCCGTTTACCCATCAGCCCCGGTGCTCACTGCCCCGTGTCCTAACTCGCACCCAGTCCCGTTCACCCATCACCCCCTGTGCTCACTGCCCCGTGTCCTAACTCACACCCAGTCCCGTTAACCCATCACCCCCTGTGCTCACTGCCCCGTGTCCTAACTCATACCCAGTCCCTTTCACCCATCACCCCCTGTGCTCACTGCCCCGTGTCCTAACTCACACCCAGTCCCGTTCACCCATCACCCCCTGTGCTCACTGCCCCGTGTCCTAACTCACACCCAGTCCCGTTCACCCATCACCCCTGTGCTCACTGCCCCGTGTCCTAACTCACACCCAGTCTCGTTCACCCATCACCCCCTGTGCTCACTGCCCCGTGTCCTAACTCACACCCTGTCCCGTTCACCCATCACCCCCTGTGCTCACTGCCCCGTGTCCTAACTCACACCCAGTCCCGTTCACCCATCACCCCCTTTGCTCACCGCCACGTGTCCTAACTCACACCCAGTCCCGTTCACCCATCACCCCTGTGCTCACTGCCCCGTGTCCTAACTCACACCCAGTCCCGTTCACCCATCACCCCCTGTGCTCACTGCCCCGTGTCCTAACTCACACCCAGTCCCGTTCACCCATCACCCCCTGTGCTCACTGCCCCGTGTCCTAACTCGCACCGAGCCCCGTTCACCCATCCCCCACTTGCTCACAGCCCCGTGTCCTAACTCACACCCAGTCCCGTTCACCCATCACCCCCCGTGCTCACTGCCCCGTGTCCTAACTCACACCCAGTCCCGTTCACCCATCACCGCCCTGTGCTCACTGCCCCGTGTCCTAACTCACACCCAGTCCCGTTCACCCATCACCCCCTGTGCTCACTGCCCCGTGTCCTAACTCACACCCAGTCCCGTTCACCCATCACCCCCTGTGCTCACTGCCCCGTGTCCTAACTCACACCCAGTCCCGTTCACCCATCACCGCCCTGTGCTCACTGCCCCGTGTCCTAACTCACACCCAGTCCCGTTCACCCATCAGCGCCTGTGCTCACTGCCCCGTGTCCTAACTCACACCGAGCCCCGTTCACCCATCACTCTCTGTGCTCACTGCCCCGTGTCCTAACTCACACCCAGTCCCGTTCACCCATCACCCCCTGTGCTCACTGCCCCGTGTCCTAACTCGCACCCAGTCCCGTTCACCCATCACCCCGTGCTCACTGCCCCGTGTCCTAACTCACACCCAGTCCCGTTCACCCAGCACCCCCTGTGCTCACTGCCCCGTGTCCTAACTCACACCCAGTCCCGTTCACCCATCACCCCCTGTGCTCACTGCCCCGTGTCCTAACTCACACCCAGTCCCGTTCACCCATCACCCCCTGTGCTCACTGCCCCGTGTCCTAACTCACACCCAGTCCCGTTCACCCATCACCCCCTGTGCTCACTGCCCCGTGTCCTAACTCACACCCAGTCCCGTTCACCCATCACCCCCTGTGCTCACTGCCCCGTGTCCTAACTCACACCCAGCCCCGTTCACCCATCACCCCCTGTGCTCACTGCCCCGTGTCCTAACTCACACCCAGTCCCGTTCACCCATCACCCCCTGTGCTCACTGCCCCGTGTCCTAACTCACACCCAGTCCCGTTCACCCAACACCGCCTGTGCTCACTGCCCCGTGTCCTAACTCACACCCAGTCCCGTTCACCCATCACCCCCTGTGCTCACTGCCCCGTGTCCTAACTCACACCCAGTCCCGTTCACCCATCACCCCCTGTGCTCACTGCCCCGTGTCCTAACTCACACCCAGTCCCGTTCACCCATCACCCCCTGTGCTCGCTGCCCCGTGTCCTAACTCACCCCCAGTCCCGTTCACCCATCAACCCCTGTGCTCACTGCCCCGTGTCCTAACTCACACCCAGTCCCGTTCACCCATCGCCCCCTGTGCTCACTGCCCCGTGTCCTAACTCACACCCAGTCCCGTTCACCCATCACCCCCTGTGCTCACTGCCCCGTGTCCTAACTCACACCCAGTCCCGTTCACCCATCACCCCCTGTGCTCACTGCCCCGTGTCCTAACCTGCACCCAGTCCCGTTCACCCATCACCCCCTGTGCTCACTGCCCCGTGTCCTAACTCACACCCAGTCCCGTTCACCCATCACCCCCTGTGCTCACTGCCCCGTGTCCTAACTCACACCCAGTCCCGTTCACACCATCACCCCCTGTGCTCACTGCCCCGTGTCCTAACTCACACCCAGTCCCGTTCACACCATCACCCCCTGTGCTCACTGCCCCCGTGTCCTCACTCACACCCAGTCCCGTTCACCCATCACCCCCTGTGCTCACTGCCCCGTGTCCTAACTCACACCCAGTCGCCCGTTCACCCATCACCCCCTGTGCTCACTGCCCCATGTCCTAACTCACACCCTGTCTCATTCACCCATCACCCCCTGTGCTCACTGCCCCGTGTCCTAACTCACACCCAGTCCCGTTCACCCATCACCCCCTGTGCTCACTGCCCCGTGTCCTAACTCGCACCGAGCCCCGTTCACCCATCCCCCACTTGCTCACAGCCCCGTGTCCTAACTCACACCCAGTCCCGTTCACCCATCACCCCCTGTGCTCACTGCCCCGTGTCCTAACTCACACCCAGTCCCGTTCACCCATCACCCCCTGTGCTCACTGCCCCGTGTCCTAACTCACACCCAGTCCCGTTCACCCATCACCCCCTGTGCTCACTGCCCCGTGTCCTAACTCACACCCAGTCCCGTTCACCCATCACCCCCTGTGCTCACTGCCCCGTGTCCTAACTCACACCGAGCCCCGTTCACCCATCACTCTCTGTGCTCACTGCCCCGTGTCCTAACTCACACCCAGTCCCGTTCACCCATCACCCCCTGTGCTCACTGCCCCGTGTCCTAACTCACACCCAGTCCCGTTCACACATCACCCCCTGTGCTCACTGTCCCGTCCTAACTCACACCCAGTCCCGTTCACCCATCAGCCCCTGTGCTCACTGCCCCGTGTCCTAACTCACACCCAGGCCCGTTCACCCATCACGCCCTGTGCTCACTGCCCCGTGTCCTAACTCTCACCCAGTCCCGTTCACCCATCGCCCCCTCTGCTCACTGCCCCGTGTCCTAACTCACACCCAGTCCCGTTCACCCATCACCCCCTGTGCTCGCTGCCCCGTGTCCTAACTCACACCCAGTCCCGTTCACCCATCACCCCCTGTGCTCACTGCCCCGTGTCCTAACTCACACCCAGTCCCGTTCACCCATCAACCCCTGTGCTCACGGCTCCGTGTCCTAACTCACACCGAGTCCCATTCACCCATCAGCCCCTGTGCTCACTGCCCCGTGTCCTAACTCACACCCAGTCCCTTTCAACCATCACCCCCTGTGCTCACTACCCGGTGTCCTAACTCACACCCAGTCCCGTTCACCCATCACCCCGTGCTCACTGCCCGTGCCCTAACTCACACTCAGTCCCGTTCACTCATCACCCTCTGTGCTCACTGCCCCGTGTCCTAACTCACACCCAGTCCCATTCACCCATCACCCCCTGTGCTTACTGCCCCGTGTCCTAACTCGCGCCCAGTCCCGTTCACCCATCACCCCCTGTGCACACTGCCCCGTGTCCTAACTCACACCCAGTCCCGTTCACCCATCAACCCCTGTGCTCACTGCCCCGTGTCCTAACTCACACCCAGTCCCATTCACCCATCACCCCCCTGTGCTCACTGCCCCGTGTCCTAACTCACACCCAGTCCCGTTCACCCATCACCCACTGTGCTCACTGCCCCGTGTCCTAACCCACACCCAGTCCCGTTCACCCATCACCCCCTGTACACACTGCCCCGTGTCCTAACTCACACGCAGTCCCGTTCACCCATCACCCCCTGTGCTCACTGCACCGTGTCCTAACTCACACCCAGTCCCCTTCACCCATCACCCCCTGTGCTCACTGCCCCGTGTCCTAACTCACACCCAGGCCCGTTCACCCCATCACGCCCTGTGCTCACTGCCCGATGTCCTAACTCACACCCAGTGCCGTTCACCCATCGCCCCCTGTGCTCACTGCCCCGTGTCCTAACTCACACCCAGTCCCGTTCACCCATCACCCCCTGTGCTCACTGCCCCGTGTCCTAACTCACACCCAGCCACGTTCACCCATCACCCCGTGCTCACTGCCCGGTGTCCTAACTCACACCCAGTCCCGTTCACCCATCACCCCGTGCACACTGCCACGTGTCCTAACTCACACCCAGTCCCGTTCACCCATCACCCCCTGTGCTCACTGCCCCGTGTCCTAACTCACACCCAGTCCCGTTCACCCATCACCCCCTGTGCTCACTGCCCCGTGTCCTAACTCACACCCAGTCCCGTTCACCCATCACCCCCTGTGCTCACTGCCCCGTGTCCTAACTCACACCCAGTCCCGTTCACCCATCACCCCCTGTGCTCACTGCCCCGTGTCCTAACTCACACCCAGTCCCGTTCACCCATCACCCCCTGTGCTCACTGCCCCGTGTCCTAACTCAAACCCAGTCCCGTTCACCCATCACCCCCTGTGCTCACTGCCCCGTGTCCTAACTCACACCCAGTCCCGTTCACCCATCACCCCCTGTGCTCACTGCCCCGTGTCCTAACTCACACCCAGTCCCGTTCACCCATCACCCCCTGTGCTCACTGCCCCGTGTCCTAACTCACACCCAGTCCCGTTCACCAATCACCCCCTGTGCTCACTGCCCCGTGTCCTAACTCACACCCAGTCCCGTTCAACCATCACCCCCTGTGCTCACTGCCCCGGTGTCCTAACTCACACCCAGTCCCGTTCACCCCTCACCCCCTGTGCTCACTGCCCCGTGTCCTAACTCACACCCAGGCCCGTTCACCCATCACGCCCTGTGCTCAGTGCCCCATGTCCTAACTCACACCCAGTCCCGTTCACCCATCACCCCCTGTGCTCACTGCCCCGTGTTCTAACTCACACCCAGTCCCGTTCACCCATCACCCCCTGTGCTCACTGCCCCGTGTCCTAACTCACACCCAGTGCCGTTCACCTATCGCCCCCTGTGCTCACTGCCCCGTGTCCTAACTCACACCCAGTCCCGTTCACCCATCACCCCCTGTGCTCACTGCCACGTTTCCTAACTCACACCCAGTCCCGTTCACCCATCACCCCCTGTGCTCACTGCCCCGTGTCCTAACTCACACCCAGTCCCGTTCACCCATCACCCCCTGTGCTCACTGCCCCGTGTCCTTACTCACACCCAGTCCCGTTCACCCATCACCCCCTGTGCTCACTGCCCCGTGTCCTAACTCACACCCAGTCCCGTTCACCCATCACCCCCTGTGCTCACTGCCCCGTGTCCTAACTCACACCCAGTCCCGTTCACCCATCACCCCCTGTGCTCACTGCCCCGTGTCCTAACTCACACCCAGCCCCGTTCACCCATCACCCCCTGTGCTCACTGCCCCGTGTCCTAACTCACACCCAGTCCCGTTCACCCATCACCCTCAGTGCTCACTGCCCCGTGTCCTAACTCACACCCAGTCCCGTTCACCCATCACCCCCTGTGCTCACTGCCCCGTGTCCTAACTCACACCCAGTCCCGTTCACCCATCACCCCCTGTGCTCACTGCCCCGTGTCCTAACTCACACCGAGTCCCGTTCACCCATCACCGCCTGTGCTCACTGCCCCGTGTCCCAACTCACACCCAGTCCCGTTTACCCATCAGCCCCGGTGCTCACTGCCCCTTGTCCTAACTCGCACCCAGTCCCGTTCACCCATCACCCCCTGTACTCACTGCCCCGTGTCCTAACTCACACCCAGTCCCGTTAACCCATCACCCCCTGTGCTCACTGCCCCGTGTCCTAACTCACACCCAGTCCCTTTCACCCATCACCCCCTGTGCTCACTGCCCCGTGTCCTAACTCACACCCAGTCCCGTTCACCCATCACCCACTGTGCTCACTGCCCCGTGTCCTAACTCACACCCAGTCTCGTTCACCCATCACCCCCTGTGCTCACTGCCCCGTGTCCTAACTCACACCCAGTCCCGTTCACCCATCACCCCCTGTGCTCACTGCCCCGTGTCCTAACTCACACCCAGTCCCGTTCACACCATCACCCCCTGTGCTCACTGCCCCGTGTCCTAACTCACACCCAGTCCCGTTCACCCATCACCCCCTTTGCTCACTGCCACGTGTCCTAACTCACACCCAGTCCCGTTCACCCATCACCCCTGTGCTCACTGCCCCGTGTCCTAACTCACACCCAGTCCCGTTCACCCATCACCCCCTGTGCTCACTGCCCCGTGTCCTAACTCACACCCAGTCCCGTTCACCCATCACCCACTGTGCTCACTGCCCCGTGTCCTAACTCACACCCAGTCCCGTTCACCCATCACCCCCTGTGCTCACTGCCCCGTGTCCTAACTCGCACCGAGCCCCGTTCACCCATCCCCCACTTGCTCACAGCCCCGTGTCCTAACTCACACCCAGTCCCGTTCACCCATCACCCCCTGTGCTCACTGCCCCGTGTCCTAACTCACACCCAGTCCCGTTCACCCATCACCCCCTGTGCTCACTGCCCCGTGTGCTAACTCACACCCAGTCCCGTTCAACCATCACCCCCTGTGCTCACTGCCCCGTGTCCTAACTCACACCCAGTCCCGTTCACCCATCACCGCCCTGTGCTCACTGCCCCGTGTCCTAACTCACACCCAGTCCCGTTCACCCATCAGCGCCTGTGCTCACTGCCCCGTGTCCTAACTCACACCCAGTCCCGTTCACCCATCACCCCCTGTGCTCACTGCCCCGTGTGCTAACTCACACCCAGTCCCGTTCAACCATCACCCCCTGTGCTCACTGCCCCGTGTCCTAACTCACACCCAGTCCCGTTCACCCATCACCGCCCTGTGCTCACTGCCCCGTGTCCTAACTCACACCCAGTCCCGTTCACCCATCACCCCCTGTGCTCACTGCCCCGTGTCCTAACTCACACCCAGTCCCGTTCACCCATCAACCCCTGTGCTCACTGCCCCGTGTCCTAACCTGCACCCAGTCCCGTTCACCCATCACCCACTGTGCTCACAGCCCCGTGTCCTAACTCACACCCAGTCCCGTTCACCCATCACCCCCTGTGCTCACTGCCCCGTGTCCTAACTCACACCCAGTCCCTTTCACACATCACCACCTGTGCTCACTGCCCCGTGTCCTAACTCACACCCAGTCCCGTTCACCCATCACCCCCAGTGCTCACTGCCCCGTGTCCTAACTCACACCCAGTCCCTTTCACACATCACCCCCTGTGCTCACTGCCCCGTGTCCTAACTCACACCCAGTCCCGTTCACCCATCACCACCTGTGCTCACTGCCCCGTGTCCTAACTCGCACCAAGCCCCGTTCACCCATCACCCCCTGTGCTCACTGCCCCGTGTCCTAACTCACACCCGGTCCCGTTCACCCATCAGCCCCTGTGCTCACTGCCCCGTGTCCGAACTCACACCCAGTCCCGTTCACCCATCACCCCGTGCTCACTGCCCCGTGTCCTAACTCACACCCAGTCCCGTTCACCCATCACCCCGTGCTCACTGCCCCGTGTCCTAACTCACACCCAGTCCCGTTCACCCATCACCCCCTGTGCTCACTGCCCCGTGTCCTAACTCACACCCAGTCCCGTTCACCCATCACCCCCTGTGCTCACTGCCCCGTGTCCTAACTCACACCCAGTCCCGTTCACCCCTCACCCCCTGTGCTCACTGCCCCGTGTCCTAACTCACACCCAGTCCCGTTCACCCATCACCCCCTGTGCTCACTGCCCCGTGTCCTAACTCACACCCAGTCCCGTTCACCCATCACCCCCTGTGCTCACTGCCCCGTGTCCTAACTCACACCCAGTCCCGTTCACCCATCACCCCCTGTGCTCACTGCCCCGTGTCCTAACTCACACCCAGTCCCGTTCACCCATCACCCCCTGTGCTCACTGCCCCGTGTCCTAACTCGCACCCAGTCCCGTTCACCCATCACCCCCTGTGCTCACTGCCCCGTGTCCTAACTCACACCCAGTCCCGTTCACCCATCACCCCCTGTGCTCACTGCCCCGTGTCCTAACTCACACCCAGTCCCGTTCACCCATCACCCACTGTGCTCACTGCCCCGTGTCCTAACTCACACCCAGTCCCGTTCACCCATCACCCCCTGTGCTCACTGCCCCGTGTCCTAACTCACACCCAGTCCCGTTCACCCATCACCCCCTGTACTCACTGCCCCGTGTCCTAACTCACACCCAGTCCCGTTCACCCATCACCCCCTGTGCTCACTGCCCCGTGTCCTAACTCACACCCAGTCCCGTTCACCCATCACCCCCTGTGCTCACTGCCCCGTGTCCTAACTCACACCCAGTCCCGTTCACCCATCACCCCCTGTGCTCACTGCCCCGTGTCCTAACTCACACCCAGTCCCGTTCACCCATCACCCCCTGTGCTCACTGCCCCGTGTCCTAACTCACACCCAGTCCCATTCAATCATCACCCCCTGTGCTCACTGCCCCGTGTCCTAACTCACACCCAGTCCTGTTCACCCATCACCCCCTGTGCTCACTGCCCCGTGTCCTAACTCACACCCAGTCCCGTTCACCCATCACCCCCTGTGCTCACTGCCCCGTGTCCTAACTCACACCCGGTCCCATTCACCCATCACCCCGTGCTCACTGCCCCGTGTCCTAACTCACACCCAGTCCCGTTCACCCATCACCCCCTGTGCTCACTGCCCCGTGTCCTAACTCACACCGAGTCCCGTTCACCCATCACCCCCTGTGCTCACTGCCCCGTGTCCTAACTCACACCCAGTCCCGTTCACCCATCACCCCCTGTGCTCACTGCCCCGTGTCCTAACTCACACCCAGTCCCGTTCACCCATCACCCCCTGTGCTCACTGCCCCGTGTCCTAACTCACACCCAGTCCCGTTCACCCATCACCCCCTGTGCTCACTGCCCCGTGTCCTAACTCACACCCAGTCCCGTTCACCCATCACCCCCAGTGCTCACTGCCCCGTGTCCTAACTCTCACCCAGTCCCGTTCACCCATCACCCCCTGTGCTCACTGCCCCGTGTCCTAACTCACACCCAGTCCCGTTCACCCATCAGCCCCTGTGCTCACTGCCCCGTGTCCTCACTCACACCCAGTCCCGTTCACCCATCACCCCCTGTGCTCACTGCCCCCTGTCCTAACTCACACCCAGTCGCCCGGTCACCCATCACCCCCTGTGCTCACTGCCCCATGTCCTAACTCACACCCTGTCTCATTCACCCATCACCCCCTGTGCTCACTGCCCCGTGTCCTAACTCACACCCAGTCCCGTTCACCCATCACCCCCTGTGCTCACTGCCCCGTGTCCTAACTCGCACCGAGCCCCGTTCACCCATCCCCCACTTGCTCACAGCCCCGTGTCCTAACTCACACCCAGTCCCGTTCACCCATCACCCCCTGTGCTCACTGCCCCGTGTCCTAACTCACACCCAGTCCCGTTCACCCATCACCCCCTGTGCTCACTGCCCCGTGTCCTAACTCACACCCAGTCCCGTTCACGCCATCACCCCCTGTGCTCACTGCCCCGTGTCCTAACTCACACCCAGGTCCCGTTCACCCATCACCCCCTGTGCTCACTGCCCCGTGTCCTAACTCACACCGAGCCCCGTTCACCCATCACTCTCTGTGCTCACTGCCCCGTGTCCTAACTCACACCCAGTCCCGTTCACCCATCACCCCCCTGTGCTCACTGCCCCGTGTCCTAACTCACACCCAGTCCCGTTCACACATCACCCCCTGTGCTCACTGTCCCGTCCTAACTCACACCCAGTCCCGTTCACCCATCAGCCCCTGTGCTCACTGCCCCGTGTCCTAACTCACACCCAGTCCCGTTCACGCATCACCCCCTGTGCTCACTGCCCCGTGTCCTAACTCACACCCAGTCCCGTTCACCCATCACCCCCTGTGCTCACTGCCCAGTGTCCTAACTCACATCCAGGCCCGTTCACCCATCACGCCCTGTGCTCACTGCCCCGTGTCCTAACTCTCACCCAGTCCCGTTCACCCATCACCACCTGTGCTCACTGCCCCGTGTCCTAACTCACACCCGGTCCCGTTCACCCATCACCCCCTGTGCTCACTGCCCGTGTCCTAACTCGCACCAAGCCCCGTTCACCCATCACCCCCTGTGCTCACTGCCCCGTGTCCTAACTCACACCCGGTCCCGTTCACCCATCACCCCCACCCCCTGTGCTCACTGCCCCGTGTCCGAACTCACACCCAGTCCCGTTCACCCATCACCCCGTGCTCACTGCCCCGTGTCCTAACTCACACCCAGTCCCGTTCACCCATCACCCCGTGCTCACTGCCCCGTGTCCTAACTCACACCCAGTCCCGTTCACACATCACCCCCTGTGCTCACTGCCCCGTGTCCTAACTCACACCCAGTCCCGTTCACCCGTCACCCCCTGTGCTCACTGCCCCGTGTCCTAACTTGCACCGAGTCCCGTTCACCCATCACCCGCTGTGCTCACTGCCCCGTGTCCTAACTTGCACCGAGTCCCGTTCACCCATCACCCGCTGTGCTCACTGCCCCGTGTCCTAACTCACACCCAGTCCCGTTCACCCATCACCCACTGTGCTCACTGCCCCGTGTCCTAACTCACACCCAGTCCCGTTCACCCATCACCCCCTGTACTCACTGCCCCGTGTCCTAACTCACACCCAGTCCCGTTCACCCATCAACCCCTGTGCTCACTGCCCCGTGTCCTAACTCACACCCAGTCCCGTTCACCCATCACCCTCTGTGCTCACTGCCCCGTGTCCTAACTCGCACCGAGCCCCGTTCACCCATCCCCCACTTGCTCACAGCCCCGTGTCCTAACTCACACCCAGTCCCGTTCACCCATCACCCCCTGTGCTCACTGCCCCGTGTCCTAACTCACACCCAGTCCCGTTCACCCCATCACCCCCTGTGCTCACTGCCCCGTGTCCTAACTCACACCCAGTCCGTTCACCCATCACCCCCTGTGCTCACTGCCCCGTGTCCTAACTCACACCGAGCCCCGTTCACCCATCACTCTCTGTGCTCACTGCCCCGTGTCCTAACTCACACCCAGACCCGTTCACCCATCACCCCCTGTGCTCACTGCCCCGTGTCCTAACTCACACCCAGTCCCGTTCACACATCACCCCCTGTGCTCACTGCCCCGTGTCCTAACTCACACCCAGGCCCGTTCACCCATCACGCCCTGTGCTCACTGCCCCGTGTCCTAACTCTCACCCAGTCCCGTTCACCCATCGCCCCCTGTGCTCACTGCCCCGTGTCCTAACTCACACCCAGTCCCGCTCACACATCACCCCCTGTGCTCACTGCCCCGTGTCCTAACTCACACCCAGTCCCGTTCACCCATCACCCCCTGTGCTCACTGCCCCGTGTCCTAACTCACACCCAGTCCCGTTCACCCATCAGCCCCTGTGCTCACTGCCCCGTGTCCTAACTCACACCAGTCCCGTTCACCCATCACCCCCTGTGCCTCACTGCCCCGTGTCCTAACTCACACCCAGTCCCGTTCACCCATCAGCCCCTGTGCTCACTGCCCCGTGTCCTAACTCACACCGAGTCCCATTCACCCATCAGCCCCTGTGCTCACTGCCCCGTGTCCTAACTCACACCCAGTCCCTTTCACCCATCACCCCCTGTGCTCACTACCCGGTGTCCTAACTCACACCCAGTCCCGTTCACCCATCACCCCGTGCTCACTGCCCGTGCCCTAACTCACACCCAGTCCCGTTCACTCATCACCCCCTGTGCTCACTGCCCCGTGTCCTCACTCACACCCAGTCCCATTCACCATCACCCCCCTGTGCTTACTGCCCCGTGTCCTAACTCGCGCCCAGTCCCGTTCACCCATCACCCCCTGTGCACACTGCCCCGTGTCCTAACTCACACCCAGTCCCGTTCACCCATCAACCCCTGTGCTCACTGCCCCGTGTCCTAACCGACACCCAGTCCCGTTCACCCATCACCCCCTGTACACACTGCCCAGTGTCCTAACTCACACCCAGTCCCGTTCACCCATCACCCCCTGTGCTCACTGCCCCGTGTCCTAACTCACACCCAGTCCCGTTCACCCATCACCCCCTGTGCTCGCTGCCCCCGTGTCCTAACTCACACCCAGTCCCCTTCACCCATCACCCCCTGTGCTCACTGCCCCGTGTCCTAACTCACACCCAGGCCCGTTCACCCCTCACGCCCTGTGCTCACTGCCCGATGTCCTAACTCACACCCAGTGCCGTTCACCCATCGCCCCCTGTGCTCACTGCCCCGTGTCCTAACTCACACCCAGTCCGTTCACCCATCACCCCCTGTGCTCACTGCCCCGTGTCCTAACTCACACCCAGCCACGTTCACCCATCACCCCGTGCTCACTGCCCGGTGTCCTAACTCACACCCAGTCCCGTTCACACCATCACCCCGTGCACACTGCCACGTGTCCTAACTCACACCCAGTCCCGTTCACCCATCACCCCCTGTGCTCACTGCCCCGTGTCCTAACTCACACCCAGTCCCGTTCACCCATCACCCCCTGTGCTGTGCTCACTGCCCCGTGTCCTAACTCACACCCAGTCCCGTTCACCAATCACCCCCTGTGCTCACTGCCCCGTGTCCTAAATCACACCCAGTCCCGTTCACCCATCACCCCCTGTGCTCACTGCCCCCGTGTCCTAACTCACACCCAGTCCCGTTCACCCCTCACCCCCTGTGCTCACTGCCCCGTGTCCTAACTCACACCCAGTCCCGTTCACCCATCACCCCCTGTGCTCACTGCCCCGTGTCCTAACTCACACCCAGTCCCGTTCACCCATCACCCCCTGTGCTCACTGCCCCGTGTCCTAACTCACACCCAGTCCCGTTCACCCATCACCCTCTGTGCTCACTGCCCCGTGTCCTAACTCACACCCAGTCCCGTTCACCCATCACCCCGTGCTCACTGCCCCGTGTCCTAACTCACACCCGGTCCCGTTCACCCATCACCCCCTGTGCTCACTGCCCCGTGTCCTAACTCACACCCAGTCCCGTTCACCCATCACCCCCTGTGCTCACTGCCCCGTGTCCTAACTCACACCCAGTCCCGTTCACCCATCACCCTCTGTGCTCACTGCCCCGTGTCCTAACTCACACCCAGGCCCGTTCACCCATCACGCCCTGTGCTCACTGCCCCATGTCCTAACTCACACCCAGTCCCGTTCACCCATCGCCCCCTGTGCTCACTGCCCCGTGTCCTAACTCGCTCCGAGTCCCGTTCACCCATCACCCCCTGTGCTCACTGCCCCGTGTCCTAACTCACACCCAGTCCCGTTCACCCATCACCCCCTGTGCTCACTGCCCCGTGTCCTAACTCACACCCAGTCCCGTTCACCCATCACCCCCTGTGCTCACTGCCCCGTGTCCTAACTCACAACCAGTCCCGTTCACCCATCACCCCCTGTGCTCACTGCCCCGTGTCCTAACTCACACCCAGTCCCGTTCACCCATCACCCCCTGTGCTCACTGCCCCGTGTCCTAACTCACAACCAGTCCCGTTCACCCATCACCCCCTGTGCTCACTGCCCCGTGTCCTAACTCACACCCAGTCCCGTTCACCCATCACCCCCTGTGCTCACTGCCCCGTGTCCTAACTCACACCCAGTCCCGTTCACCCATCACCCCCTGTGCTCACTGCCCCGTGTCCTAACTCACACCCAGTCCCGTTCACCCATCACCCCCTGTGCTCACTGCCCCGTGTCCTAACACACACCCAGTCCCGGGCACCCATCACCCCCTGTGCTGACTGCCCCGTGACCTAACTCACACCCAGTCCCGTTCACCCATCACCCCCTGTGCTCATTGCCCCGTGTCCTAACTCACACCCAGTCTCGTTCACCCATCACCCCCTGTGCTCACTGCCCCGTGTCCTAACTCACACCCAGTCCCGTTCACCCATCACCCCCTGTGCTCGCTGCCCCGTGTCCTAACTCACACCCAGTCCCGTTCACCCATCACCCCCTGTGCTCACTGCCCCGTGTCCTAACTCACACCCAGTCCCGTTCACCCATCACCCCCTGTGCTCACTGCCCCGTGTCCTAACTCACACCCAGTCCCGTTCACCCATCACCCTCTGTGCTCACTGCCCCGTGTCCTAACTCACACCCAGTCTCGTTCACCCATCACCCTCTGTGCTCACTGCCCCGTGTCCTAACTCACACCAAGCCTCGTTCACACATCACCCCTTGTGCTCACTGCCCCCGTGTCCTAACTCACACCCAGTCCCGTTCACCCATCACCCCCTGTGCTCATTGCCCCGTGTCCTAACTCACACCCAGGCCCGTTCACCCATCACGCCCTGTGCTCACTGCCCCGTGTCCTAACTCACACCCAGTCCCGTTCACCCATCACCCCCTGTGCTCACTGCCCCGTGTCCTAACTCACACCCAGTCCCGTTCACCCATCACCCCCTGTGCTCACTGCCCCGTGTCCTAACTCACACCCAGTCCCGTTCACCCATCACCCCCTGTGCTCACTGCCCCGTGTCCTAACTCACCCAGTCCCGTTCACCCATCGCCCCCTGTGCTCACTGCCCCGTGTCCTAACTCACACCCAGTCCCGTTCACCCATCACCCCCTGTGCTCACTGCCCCGTGTCCTAACTCACACCCAGTCCCGTTCACCCATCACCCCCTGTGCTCACTGCCCCGTGTCCTAACTCACACCCAGTCCCGTTCACCCATCACCCCGTGCTCACTGCCCCGTGCCCTAACTCACACCCAGTCCCGTTCACTCATCACCCCCTGTGCTCACTGCCCCGTGTCCTAACTCACACCCAGTCCCATTCACCCATCACCCCCTGTGCTTACTGCCCCGTGTCCTAACTCGCACCCAGTCCCGTTCACCCATCACCCCCTGTGCACACTGCCCCGTGTCCTAACTCACACCCAGTCCCGTTCACCCATCAACCCCTGTGCTCACTGCCCCGTGTCCTAACCCACACCCAGTCCCGTTCACCCATCACCCCCTGTACACACTGCCCCGTGTCCTAACTCACACCCAGTCCCGTTCACCCATCACCCCCTGTGCTCACTGCCCCGTGTCCTAACTCACACCCAGTCCCGTTCACCCATCACCCCCTGTGCTCACTGCCCCGTGTCCTGACTCACACCCAGTCCCGTTCACCCATCACACCCTGTGCTCACTGCCCCGTGTCCTAACTCACACCCAGTCCCGTTCACCCATCACCCACTGTGCTCACTGCCCTGTGTCCTAACTCACACCCAGTCCCGTTCACCCATCACCCCCTGTGCTCACTGCCCCGTGTCCTAACTCACACCCAGTCCCGTTCACCCATCAGCCCCTGTGCTCAATGCCCCGTGTCCTAACTCACACCCAGTCCCGTTCACCCATCACCCCCTGTGCTCACTGCCCCGTGTCCTAACTCACACCCAGTCCCGTTCACCCATCACCCCTGTGCTCGCTGCCCCCGTGTCCTAACTCACACCCAGTCCCCTTCACCCATCACCCCCTGTGCTCACTGCCCCGTGTCCTAACTCACATCCAGGCCCGTTCACCCATCACGCCCTGTGCTCACTGCCCCATGTCCTAACTCACACCCAGTGCCGTTCACCCATCGCCCCCTGTGCTCACTGCCCCGTGTCCTAACTCACACCCAGTCCCGTTCACCCATCCCCCCCTGTGCTCACTGCCCCGTGTCCTAACTCACACCCAGCCACGTTCACCCATCACCCCGTGCTCACTGCCCGGTGTCCTAACTCACACCCAGTCCCGTTCACCCATCACCCCGTGCTCACTGCCACGTGTCCTAACTCACACCCAGTCCCGTTCACCCATCACCCCCTGTGCTCACTGCCCCGTGTCCTAACTCACACCCAGTCCCGTTCACCCATCACCCCATGTGCTCACTGCCCCGTGTCCTAACTCACACCCAGTCCCGTTCACCCATCACCCCCTGTGCTCACTGCCCCGTGTCCTAACTCACACCCAGTCCCGTTCACCCATCACCCCCTGTGCTCACTGCCCCGTGTCCTAACTCACACCCAGTCCCATTCACCCATCACCCCCTGTGCTCACTGCCCCATGCCCTAACTCAAACCCAGTCCCGTTCACCCATCACCCCCTGTGCTCACTGCCCCGTGTCCTAACTCACACCCAGTCCCGTTCACCCATCACCCCCTGTGCTCACTGCCCCGTGTCCTAACTCACACCCAGTCCCGTTCACCCATCACCCCCTGTGCTCACTGCCCCGTGTCCTAACTCACACCCAGTCCCGTTCACCAATCACCCCCTGTGCTCACTGCCCCGTGTCCTAAATCACACCCAGTCCCGTTCACCCATCACCCCCTGTGCTCACTGCCCCCGTGTCCTAACTCACACCCAGTCCCGTTCACCCCTCACCCCCTGTGCTCACTGCCCCGTGTCCTAACTCACACCCAGTCCCGTTCACCCATCACCCCCTGTGCTCACTGCCCCGTGTCCTAACTCACACCCAGTCCCGTTCACCCATCACCCCCTGTGCTCACTGCCCCGTGTCCTAACTCACACCCAGTCCCGTTCACCCATCACCCTCTGTGCTCACTGCCCCGTGTCCTAACTCACACCCAGTCCCGTTCACCCATCACCCCGTGCTCACTGCCCCGTGTCCTAACTCACACCCAGTCCCGTTCACCCATCACCCCCTGTGCTCACTGCCCCGTGTCCTAACTCACACCCAGTCCCGTTCACCCATCACCCCCTGTGCTCACTGCCCCGTGTCCTAACTCACACCCAGTCCCGTTCACCCATCACCCCCTGTGCTCACTGCCCCGTGTCCTAACTCACACCCAGTCCCGTTCACCCATCACCCTCTGTGCTCACTGCCCCGTGTCCTAACTCACACCCAGGCCCGTTCACCCATCACGCCCTGTGCTCACTGCCCCATGTCCTAACTCACACCCAGTCCCGTTCACCCATCGCCCCCTGTGCTCACTGCCCCGTGTCCTAACTCGCTCCGAGTCCCGTTCACCCATCACCCCCTGTGCTCACTGCCCCGTGTCCTAACTCACACCCAGTCCCGTTCACCCATCACCCCCTGTGCTCACTGCCCCGTGTCCTAACTCACACCCAGTCCCGTTCACCCATCACCCCCTGTGCTCACTGCCCCGTGTCCTAACTCACAACCAGTCCCGTTCACCCATCACCCCCTGTGCTCACTGCCCCGTGTCCTAACTCACACCCAGTCCCGTTCACCCATCACCCCCTGTGCTCACTGCCCCGTGTCCTAACTCACAACCAGTCCCGTTCACCCATCACCCCCTGTGCTCACTGCCCCGTGTCCTAACTCACACCCAGTCCCGTTCACCCATCACCCCCTGTGCTCACTGCCCCGTGTCCTAACTCACACCCAGTCCCGTTCACCCATCACCCCCTGTGCTCACTGCCCCGTGTCCTAACTCACACCCAGTCCCGTTCACCCATCACCCCCTGTGCTCACTGCCCCGTGTCCTAACACACACCCAGTCCCGGGCACCCATCACCCCCTGTGCTGACTGCCCCGTGACCTAACTCACACCCAGTCCCGTTCACCCATCACCCCCTGTGCTCATTGCCCCGTGTCCTAACTCACACCCAGTCTCGTTCACCCATCACCCCCTGTGCTCACTGCCCCGTGTCCTAACTCACACCCAGTCCCGTTCACCCATCACCCCCTGTGCTCGCTGCCCCGTGTCCTAACTCACACCCAGTCCCGTTCACCCATCACCCCCTGTGCTCACTGCCCCGTGTCCTAACTCACACCCAGTCCCGTTCACCCATCACCCCCTGTGCTCACTGCCCCGTGTCCTAACTCACACCCAGTCCCGTTCACCCATCACCCTCTGTGCTCACTGCCCCGTGTCCTAACTCACACCCAGTCTCGTTCACCCATCACCCTCTGTGCTCACTGCCCCATGTCCTAACTCACACCAAGCCTCGTTCACACATCACCCCTTGTGCTCACTGCCCCCGTGTCCTAACTCACACCCAGTCCCGTTCACCCATCACCCCCTGTGCTCATTGCCCCGTGTCCTAACTCACACCCAGGCCCGTTCACCCATCACGCCCTGTGCTCACTGCCCCGTGTCCTAACTCACACCCAGTCCCGTTCACCCCTCACCCCCTGTGCTCACTGCCCCGTGTCCTAACTCACACCCAGTCCCGTTCACCCATCACCCCCTGTGCTCACTGCCCCGTGTCCTAACTCACACCCAGTCCCGTTCACCCATCACCCCCTGTGCTCACTGCCCCGTGTCCTAACTCACACCCAGTCCCGTTCACCCATCACCCTCTGTGCTCACTGCCCCGTGTCCTAACTCACACCCAGTCCCGTTCACCCATCACCCCGTGCTCACTGCCCCGTGTCCTAACTCACACCCAGTCCCGTTCACCCATCACCCCCTGTGCTCACTGCCCCGTGTCCTAACTCACACCCAGTCCCGTTCACCCATCACCCCCTGTGCTCACTGCCCCGTGTCCTAACTCACACCCAGTCCCGTTCACCCATCACCCCCTGTGCTCACTGCCCCGTGTCCTAACTCACACCCAGTCCCGTTCACCCATCACCCTCTGTGCTCACTGCCCCGTGTCCTAACTCACACCCAGGCCCGTTCACCCATCACGCCCTGTGCTCACTGCCCCATGTCCTAACTCACACCCAGTCCCGTTCACCCATCGCCCCCTGTGCTCACTGCCCCGTGTCCTAACTCGCTCCGAGTCCCGTTCACCCATCACCCCCTGTGCTCACTGCCCCGTGTCCTAACTCACACCCAGTCCCGTTCACCCATCACCCCCTGTGCTCACTGCCCCGTGTCCTAACTCACACCCAGTCCCGTTCACCCATCACCCCCTGTGCTCACTGCCCCGTGTCCTAACTCACAACCAGTCCCGTTCACCCATCACCCCCTGTGCTCACTGCCCCGTGTCCTAACTCACACCCAGTCCCGTTCACCCATCACCCCCTGTGCTCACTGCCCCGTGTCCTAACTCACAACCAGTCCCGTTCACCCATCACCCCCTGTGCTCACTGCCCCGTGTCCTAACTCACACCCAGTCCCGTTCACCCATCACCCCCTGTGCTCACTGCCCCGTGTCCTAACTCACACCCAGTCCCGTTCACCCATCACCCCCTGTGCTCACTGCCCCGTGTCCTAACTCACACCCAGTCCCGTTCACCCATCACCCCCTGTGCTCACTGCCCCGTGTCCTAACACACACCCAGTCCCGGGCACCCATCACCCCCTGTGCTGACTGCCCCGTGACCTAACTCACACCCAGTCCCGTTCACCCATCACCCCCTGTGCTCATTGCCCCGTGTCCTAACTCACACCCAGTCTCGTTCACCCATCACCCCCTGTGCTCACTGCCCCGTGTCCTAACTCACACCCAGTCCCGTTCACCCATCACCCCCTGTGCTCGCTGCCCCGTGTCCTAACTCACACCCAGTCCCGTTCACCCATCACCCCCTGTGCCCACTGCCCCGTGTCCTAACTCACACCCAGTCCCGTTCACCCATCACCCCCTGTGCTCACTGCCCCGTGTCCTAACTCACACCCAGTCCCGTTCACCCATCACCCTCTGTGCTCACTGCCCCGTGTCCTAACTCACACCCAGTCTCGTTCACCCATCACCCTCTGTGCTCACTGCCCCGTGTCCTAACTCACACCAAGCCTCGTTCACACATCACCCCTTGTGCTCACTGCCCCCGTGTCCTAACTCACACCCAGTCCCGTTCACCCATCACCCCCTGTGCTCATTGCCCCGTGTCCTAACTCACACCCAGGCCCGTTCACCCATCACGCCCTGTGCTCACTGCCCCGTGTCCTAACTCACACCCAGTCCCGTTCACCCATCACCCCCTGTGCTCACTGCCCCGTGTCCTAACTCACACCCAGTCCCGTTCACCCATCACCCCCTGTGCTCACTGCCCCGTGTCCTAACTCACACCCAGTCCCGTTCACCCATCACCCCCTGTGCTCACTGCCCCGTGTCCTAACTCACCCAGTCCCGTTCACCCATCGCCCCCTGTGCTCACTGCCCCGTGTCCTAACTCACACCCAGTCCCGTTCACCCATCACCCCCTGTGCTCACTGCCCCGTGTCCTAACTCACACCCAGTCCCGTTCACCCATCACCCCCTGTGCTCACTGCCCCGTGTCCTAACTCACACCCAGTCCCGTTCACCCATCACCCCGTGCTCACTGCCCCGTGCCCTAACTCACACCCAGTCCCGTTCACTCATCACCCCCTGTGCTCACTGCCCCGTGTCCTAACTCACACCCAGTCCCATTCACCCATCACCCCCTGTGCTTACTGCCCCGTGTCCTAACTCGCACCCAGTCCCGTTCACCCATCACCCCCTGTGCACACTGCCCCGTGTCCTAACTCACACCCAGTCCCGTTCACCCATCAACCCCTGTGCTCACTGCCCCGTGTCCTAACCCACACCCAGTCCCGTTCACCCATCACCCCCTGTACACACTGCCCCGTGTCCTAACTCACACCCAGTCCCGTTCACCCATCACCCCCTGTGCTCACTGCCCCGTGTCCTAACTCACACCCAGTCCCGTTCACCCATCACCCCCTGTGCTCACTGCCCCGTGTCCTGACTCACACCCAGTCCCGTTCACCCATCACACCCTGTGCTCACTGCCCCGTGTCCTAACTCACACCCAGTCCCGTTCACCCATCACCCACTGTGCTCACTGCCCTGTGTCCTAACTCACACCCAGTCCCGTTCACCCATCACCCCCTGTGCTCACTGCCCCGTGTCCTAACTCACACCCAGTCCCGTTCACCCATCAGCCCCTGTGCTCAATGCCCCGTGTCCTAACTCACACCCAGTCCCGTTCACCCATCACCCCCTGTGCTCACTGCCCCGTGTCCTAACTCACACCCAGTCCCGTTCACCCATCACCCCCTGTGCTCGCTGCCCCCGTGTCCTAACTCACACCCAGTCCCCTTCACCCATCACCCCCTGTGCTCACTGCCCCGTGTCCTAACTCACATCCAGGCCCGTTCACCCATCACGCCCTGTGCTCACTGCCCCATGTCCTAACTCACACCCAGTGCCGTTCACCCATCGCCCCCTGTGCTCACTGCCCCGTGTCCTAACTCACACCCAGTCCCGTTCACCCATCCCCCCCTGTGCTCACTGCCCCGTGTCCTAACTCACACCCAGCCACGTTCACCCATCACCCCGTGCTCACTGCCCGGTGTCCTAACTCACACCCAGTCCCGTTCACCCATCACCCCGTGCTCACTGCCACGTGTCCTAACTCACACCCAGTCCCGTTCACCCATCACCCCCTGTGCTCACTGCCCCGTGTCCTAACTCACACCCAGTCCCGTTCACCCATCACCCCATGTGCTCACTGCCCCGTGTCCTAACTCACACCCAGTCCCGTTCACCCATCACCCCCTGTGCTCACTGCCCCGTGTCCTAACTCACACCCAGTCCCGTTCACCCATCACCCCCTGTGCTCACTGCCCCGTGTCCTAACTCACACCCAGTCCCATTCACCCATCACCCCCTGTGCTCACTGCCCCATGCCCTAACTCAAACCCAGTCCCGTTCACCCATCACCCCCTGTGCTCACTGCCCCGTGTCCTAACTCACACCCAGTCCCGTTCACCCATCACCCCCTGTGCTCACTGCCCCGTGTCCTAACTCACACCCAGTCCCGTTCACCCATCACCCCCTGTGCTCACTGCCCCGTGTCCTAACTCACACCCAGTCCCGTTCACCAATCACCCCCTGTGCTCACTGCCCCGTGTCCTAAATCACACCCAGTCCCGTTCACCCATCACCCCCTGTGCTCACTGCCCCCGTGTCCTAACTCACACCCAGTCCCGTTCACCCCTCACCCCCTGTGCTCACTGCCCCGTGTCCTAACTCACACCCAGTCCCGTTCACCCATCACCCCCTGTGCTCACTGCCCCGTGTCCTAACTCACACCCAGTCCCGTTCACCCATCACCCCCTGTGCTCACTGCCCCGTGTCCTAACTCACACCCAGTCCCGTTCACCCATCACCCTCTGTGCTCACTGCCCCGTGTCCTAACTCACACCCAGTCCCGTTCACCCATCACCCCGTGCTCACTGCCCCGTGTCCTAACTCACACCCAGTCCCGTTCACCCATCACCCCCTGTGCTCACTGCCCCGTGTCCTAACTCACACCCAGTCCCGTTCACCCATCACCCCCTGTGCTCACTGCCCCGTGTCCTAACTCACACCCAGTCCCGGTCACCCATCACCCTCTGTGCTCACTGCCCCGTGTCCTAACTCACACCCAGGCCCTTTCACCCATCACGCCCTGTGCTCACTGCCCCATGTCCTAACTCACACCCAGTCCCGTTCACCCATCGCCCCCTGTGCTCACTGCCCCGTGTCCTAACTCGCTCCGAGTCCCGTTCACCCTTCACCCCCTGTGCTCACTGCCCCGTGTCCTAACTCACACCCAGTCCCGTTCACCCATCACCCCCTGTGCTCACTGCCCCGTGTCCTAACTCACACCCAGTCCCGTTCACCCATCACCCCCTGTGCTCACTGCCCCGTGTCCTAACTCACAACCAGTCCCGTTCACCCATCACCCCCTGTGCTCACTGCCCCGTGTCCTAACTCACACCCAGTCCCGTTCACCCATCACCCCCTGTTCTCACTGCCCCGTGTCCTAACTCACACCCAGTCCCGTTCACCCATCACCCCCTGTGCTCACTGCCCCGTGTCCTAACTCACACCCAGTCCCGTTCACCCATCACCCCGTGCTCACTGCCCCGTGTCCTAACTCACACCCAGTCCCGGGCACCCATCACCCCCTGTGCTGACTGCCCCGTGACCTAACTCACACCCAGTCCCGTTCACCCATCACCCCCTGTGCTCATTGCCCCGTGTCCTAACTCACACCCAGTCCCGTTCACCCATCACCCCCTGTGCTCACTGCCCCGTGTCCTAACTCACACCCAGTCCCGTTCACCCATCACCCTCTGTGCTCACTGCCCCGTGTCCTAACTCACACCCAGTCTCGTTCACCCATCACCCTCTGTGCTCACTGCCCCGTGTCCTAACTCACACCAAGCCTCGTTCACACATCACCCCTTGTGCTCACTGCCCCCGTGTCCTAACTCACACCCAGTCCCGTTCACCCATCACCCCCTGTGCTCACTGCCCCGTGTCCTAACTCACACCCAGTCCCGTTCACCCATCACCCCCTGTGCTAACTGCCCCGTGTCCTAACTCACACCCAGTCCCGTTCACCCATCACCCCCCGTGCTCACTGCCCCGTGTCCTAACTCACACCCAGTCCCGTTCACCCATCACCCCCTGTGCTCACTGCCCCGTGTCCTAACTCACACCCAGTCCCGTTCACCCATCACCCCCTGTGCTCACTGCCCTGTGTCCTAACTCACACCCAGTCCCGTTCACCCATCACCCTCTCTGCTCACTGCCCCCGTGCCCTAACTCACACCCAGCCCCGTTCACCAATCACGCCCTATGCTCACTGCCCGTGTCCTAACTCACACCCAGTCCCGTTCACCCAACACCCCCTGTGCTCACTGCCCCCTGTCCTAACTCGCACCGAGTCCCATTCACCCATCACCCCCTGTGCTCACTGCCCCGTGTCCTAACTCACACCCAGTCCCGTTCACCCATCACCCCCTGTGCTCACTGCCCGTGTCCTAACTCACACCCAGTCCCGTTCACCCATCACCCCCTGTGCTCACTGCCCCATGTCCTAACTCACACCCAGTCCCGTTCGCCCATCACCCCCTGTGCTCACTGCCCCGTGTCCTAACTCACACCCAGTCCCGTTCACCCATCACCCCCTGTGCTCACTGCCACGTGTCCTAACTCACATCCAGTCCCGTTCACCCATCACCCACTGTGCTCACTGCCCCGTGTCCTATCTCACACCCAGTCCCGTTCACCCATCACCCCCTGTGCTCACTGCCCCGTGTCCTAACTCACACCCAGTCCCGTTTGTTAAGTAAGTGTATTGTATTGAACAATTAACACAAAGACTTAAACGTATAACTCAAACAGGTCTTTACTGGTTGGAGGTAGGGACTATACGTAGGTCTTTACTTCATGCCCACAGGCGGGAACTGAGGGGAGATCAGTACCCACAGTACTATTGATACCCCTATGGCCAGGAGTGGTACTGCGTATCACTACGCCCAACACGTAGTGCAGTCCTGTCCATAGGTTCAAAGACGTTTTGTGTGCTCCTGCTCCATTTTCTCCATCAGCTGCTTCTGTTGTCTTTCCAGATTCTCCAACTCTATATCAAAGAACTCTTTCGTTGCATTCAACTCTTGCTCACAACGGCGAAGCATTTGTTCTAATTGCTGTTGTAGTTTGAAATGGAGTTGAGTTCGAGCCCGGTGTCCCTCAGAAATGGGCACATCAGTAGACTTGCCAGATTCAGAATCCACAGTTAAACTATGTTGTTGTTGCTCAGTGGTATTCTGTGCTGAAACTTTGTCTTTTGCACCTGAGTTGGGCTTACCATCATCCGTTCCAGAGTCTGGGCCGACTATCTTCACCGAGTTCTCACTCGTTATTGTTTGTAGGAAATGCCAGTCCATATTCATTTTCCTAATCCACTCCCTTCCTAGTAGTGGAGAACCTCCTTCAGATATCACATATAAGTCCATTATTTGACTGTCTTCGCCCTTGTGGACCACTGCAACCTCTATTTTCCCGATGGGGTACACTCTTTGCCCCGTGTATGTTTTCAATATAATCCCCGTATCCTGTAGGGGAATATGTTGGAATAACTTTCCGTAATCTTT